>NC_051862.1:152186068-152518190 GCF_015732765.1 Culex quinquefasciatus | reverse complement strand
GGAGACTTGATCCCCTTTTTTTGTATCGCACATAACTCTGTCAATTTCTTACAAAACTATAAACTTTTTGCATGAATTGAAAGCTTAAACATTCATCTATGTTTGGTTAATAAGGGTATTTCATCAGATAAACTCTTCGAATCATTCCAAGCGTTTTAAAAAAATATTTTAAACCGGCATTTTAAAAATGTTAGGTGTAACTTGATCCCCCTTTCAACATTTTGGAGAAATCTTAAGCAAAATGTTTCTTATTCATCCAAACTTTTAATTTTCTATAAGTTACAGCAATTTCACATAAAACCTGTACGTTTGTGCTCAAAATATAACAAGTTTAGTATGTAAAATATTTAAAAACTTAAAATATTATTTGTTAGATAAAAATTAAGCATGTTTACAAAAGCTGGAAATTTTTGTTTACAAAACTTTTGAAAAAAGGTTCAAACTGCAGTAAGTTATGTACAACTATACTAAAGGAAACTATGTATGAAAACCCAGCCCAATTAATTTATCTTGATGCTGATTCCAGTGGCTGTAAAAATGCAGGGATCAAGTCTCCCTAAACGCACTTTATAAAACAATTGATTGTAAAAATAGTATGACGATAAATTTAACATTAAATGCGTAAGGGTTTTGGAGTTGATAAGTTTATCAAACAATTCATGTATAAAAAATATTTTTTTGAATAATTTTTGAGTGTTTTCTATACATATCAAAACAAAGAAAAAAAGATCTCTTGGAAGTTTTTTGCAGCTCGTTTTAGAAAAATGTGTGTAACTCAATCTAAACATTTTTTTAATTTTTTTCTTTGTTTTCTTCAATGAGTTTTAGTTAATTTCGCACAACTTTCTAGAACAAAGCTAATTGTTTTACCCACATGCTGACGAGATACAGGCTTGGGATCAAGTGTCCCCGGGGATCAAGTATCCCCACTCTCCCCTAAGCTTAAGTTTTAACCCTCTAACGCCCATGGTTACTCCAGAGCACCACAAATTTTTGTCTTCAAAGCTAAATTTCTCTGCAACCAACCATTTTTTTCAGCCTGGTTCAACCTGCATTAGTTTATATAGAATGTTTACTTATAACCATTAAAATTTCATCCAATTCAGTCGATCCAGTTACGAGAAATGGTGATAAACGTAATAAATCTCGATTTTGCTCTGGGCGGGAAGGGGTTAAATATTATTGTTAACAATGATAAGGTTTATCCAACGACGTTTATCTTTCTGGGTATAATGACTTTTTTACGACCGTAAAGGATTTAAAATGGATTTTTAAATTGTAATTGTAATTGATTGTTTATTTGTGACGAGAGCCTGTTAGTTTACAACTTTTTTTCTATTTAAAAAAAATAACTTCGCTGTCCTTCTTGACAGAAAAGGTTCTACTTGACAGCCCGTTCCAAGGGGACCATAGTTGATCCATCGAAACATGAAAAAAATATTTGGCACCATCATAAACTTAGGGGATCGTGCAGTAACCACGTGGCCTTTAAATTTAAAATTTCCTTTTCAAACTTTTTACAGTAACCTCCCGTAGCTCACCCACTTCTCCGCAATGATGAAATCCCAATCGACGGTCCCAATCATCCTGGGACTGTCCCTGCTAAGCGTCGGCGGAGCGTGCGTGTACGCTTTCCTCAAGAAGAAAAAGGACGAATTCGCCGACTCGAGCGACTCCTTCACCGACAATGCCGCCACCACCTCCTTTGACGAAGCCGACTCCGGCATTTCCAACAAGATCGCCCGGCTGGTCCGCATGATCAGCAGCCAGGAGGAGGTCAAATCGGTTGAGGTGACACTGTCGAACAAGATCGTTCCGCTGGTGGTGGGCCGCAAGGGGTACACGCTGAGGCACATCCAGGACAGTACCAAGACGGAGATTCAGTTCCGCGAGCTGGACGAGTCGCACCAGGTGTGTACGATTCACGGCACCGAGGCGGGCATTCAGGCGGCCGAGCAGCTGATCATGAAGGAGGCGTCGCGGCAGATTACGTTGACCGAGGAGATGCTGGTGCCGCAGACGGCTTGCGGGAAGATTTTGGGTGGGTTTTGCGGAGTTTTATGGTTATTTCGGAGTTATAAACTTTTGTGTTTTTGCAGGTCGTTGTGGCGATGCTCTGCAGGAGATTTGTCGCAAATCTATGGCCAAGGTTTGGATTGAAGGGTCGCGTGTTCTTGGAGAGAATCGGCGTATCATGATCACCGGCACGCAGGATCAGATCAACGTCGCAAGGTCGCTGATCGAGCAGAAGGTAAAGGACGATGCCGACTTTAGGAGAAGCCAGGAGCAGCTAGACATTCGTCGCGAGCCACGAATTCGTACTCCGCCGAGCAGTATGACGGCAACGCCGGTTCCCCGCGAGGTTCTCCCTCCAACCTCCGAAAAGCTCAAATCGTTGAGTTCTTCAGGACAGTTGGAGGTCTTTGTGTCCGCCGTAGTCTCCCCGAGTCGGTTCTACCTGCAACTGGTAGGACCGCAATCAACCGAGCTGGACATCCTGGTCGAAACCATGACCGAGTATTACAACCAGCAGGACAACCGCGACCTGCACCAGATCCGCAAGCCATACCTGGGCCAGATCGTGGCCGCCGAGTTCAACGCCGACGGAAAGTGGTACCGGGCCGAAGTGGTGGCCATTCTGCCGAACGAATACAAGTCCGGAGAGATCGTTCTGGATCTGTACTTTGTAGACTACGGCGACAATCAGTACATTCAACCTGCCGAGGTGTACGAACTGAGGCCGGACTTTTTGGCGCTTCGGTTCCAGGCGATCGAGTGCTTCCTGGCACATGTCGAGCCCAACGCAACGGTCAGCTCGACCACGGGAGAAGAAGACTGGGAACCGGCGGCGATTTCCAGATTTGAGGAGCTAACACATGGTGAGTTACTTAAAGTTCTGAATCGTTATCATTATTTTATTCCATTTAATGTCTCCAGTTGCTCAATGGAAGAAGCTGCTGTCCCGCATCGCAACCTACAAGAACAAGGGTCACCGCGGTGGTCCGTGTCGTGAAGGCCGCGAGGGATCCCCCGTGCCCGGGGTCGAACTGTACGACACTTCGGCGGACGACTCCGACGTGAACATCGCCGTCGAGCTGGTCAACGAGGGCCACGCAAAAGTGATCATGAACTTTGGCGATCTCAACCGAAGCCACGTGCTCCGACTAGACGGTGGATCCATCAGCGAGGAGCGCCTACCCCAACCCAGCTCAACAACGTCTCCGGACACCTCGAGCAATTTTCTGGGCCACGAAAAGGCGAACGGAACCGCACGGAGCGTTTCACAGTTGAAAACGACCTCCGTTGATGTTCCCGCCAAGAACGACGAAAATGAACTGCTGCTGCAGGCAGAGCAAACTAGTTCAGTAGAGAAACACGAAAATGTGAATAGCACAACTGTGAGTGAGACCAGCGCTGGGAAACTGAACGGAAATGGACTGCTTACGCGGGATTGGAACGAGCTAGTCGAGGAAGAAGAGCGAAGGAATCCCACACTGACACACTAATTCCGGTCCGGCTTAGGTCAACGTTTTATTCACTTTCAAACATACGATTAGAGTTTGCTGAAGGAAAACTCGCAATTTGTTCTTTAACTATTAGTTAGAATTGTAAATATAGCTTGAAGCAAAGAAAAACAAGTTAGTTTCTTACACCTTAATTACAAAGTAATTTTAAAGTGATCGTTGTTTGAAACCCCTTAAACCCCAAGTCTTCCTAAATTTGTTTAAAAACTTCTTAATAGTTTAGGGCTTGCAGCAAGCAGAGTGTAGTATTGAATTAAGAAAGAGAGTTAAGATTAGACAACACATCATCATTGGAGTGAAATTGTAGGACGTGATTTTGAAAATCAATCATAAATCAGAGCTAGTAAGAAGATAAAGAAACGAAAGTATATTTTTGAACGTTTTGAGCCGCAAGCTGGTGGAATAATTATGAAAGACTCTTGGGAACAGACCCAGTTTAAACATCTTTTATGTGAATTAAATATCAACCGAATAAACTTATCGCTGTTTGGCAAGGAAATATGTCTGGTGTTTTGCTTTGTTGAAAGAATGTTGAAGGCAGTGTGAGGTTCTTGCCTTGATCCCTCTTCAATTTGCGTGAAACTTCGCTAGGAGACGGTAATTTTAGCGGATTGCAGACTGGATTTCGCCATTAATGTGATGATTGTCTTAGCCCAAGTTGCCTGAAAATCGATTATTGGGAATATAACCAACTCCACCTGAACCAGATTTTCACCACCATGACAGCCGTTAATTGCCGGCCGCTCCCATCTTCATCGCGCACCAGGGACAAGGAAAGGGATTTGGAAGACAGGAAGTGTTGAAGTTCCACTTTTCAGAGTTTTAAGGGAAAATCTCCACGGTATCCTCAAGTAAGTTTCGCTTGGAGTTGGACGGTTTTTGAGAAGGTGAATGATCTAAGGCATGCCTGCCCAACGTCCGGCAAGCGGACCGGATCCGGCCTGTGAAGCCATTTCATCCGGCCTGCGACGGCTTTTCAAAATAGTTCTTTGACTGGCCCTTGAGGCTGTTCATGCAAAATTTAATAAATAAGTTGAGTATCCAAATTTTAAAAATAGATTTGAGATCAAATCTTTTAATAGGAAAATTAAGTTTCTTTCGCTTAAGCGATAAATTACTGCTAAGTCAACGAATTATTTGGATTTTGCTTTCGTATTTGATTAAAATGTTTTTGTTTCAAAGTCAAAAACCTTTATATTTGAATTTAATTCTTATCATTGAATTGAAATATATGAAAAACTTGTATTCTTGTCTTAAAATGTTGAGAAAGGCAATGAATATAAATTTTAATCAATTTTGCTTTGTTACTTCAAATTGTAGTTTTTTTATTATATTTTGAGCAACTTGATTAAAATAGATTTTTAATTAATAAGTGAGCAGTCAAAAATGTTGTATTTTTTCTGAACAAAGTTTCATTTTTAAAAAAACATAAAAAAGGAAATTAATCATACTTGAAACAAAGATTGCTGCAACTATTTTTAAAACATTAAAATTAATTCCAAAATTAGTAAAGAAATCTGGGTGCAATAATATATTTTTTTTTCATAAATTTCTAAATTCGAAGAATAACGAATTGAAACCTATTCAAAATATATTTTTTACAATGTTAAAGTTTTGTGTGTTTTTAAAATAATTTTAAAAAGCAACGCCAGAAGTGTTTTTTTTTTATAAAAAAGTTTTGAATCCAAATTTCGCTTCAAAACAATTTATCATGCCTCATTGATTTTTTATATATTATTTAGTTGAGAAAATTAAACTTTGAGAACCTTGCAAAAACCTTTAAATTTGAATGTTTTTAAAAAGTAAAAAGATATTGCAATCGACAAAAATTATCACATTGCGTCCCGATTGGTTGAGTTATGCCCGAGAACCGGCGAATAGAAGTTAGTATAACTTTTTTAAAGTGTTCGGATGTGAGGTGAAGTTTAATGATTTTTAAATCAATTCATAACATTTTCCCCCAGTTTTCCCTGTTTTCTCCCGAGGGGGCCACCCTGGTCTTCTACTTGCAGACTTCATCAGTTTTCTGTTTTTTTTTTTTAAATAAATCTTACCGATAAAAATATTAACAGAATTTTTAATTTAAGACTATCATTTCAAAAGGGCTTAAGATGTTTTTTTTTCTTTTTGTACCTGTTGTACTTCAGCAATCAGAGGTCCAATACAAGTTTCTTAGATAAGTTTTAGAAAATATTCTGAACTTTAAAAAAACATTTTAAGGCTAAGCATGGAAACTTTTGAAAAAATCAATCATTGCAAATTTTTCGCAAAAATCCTAGAAAACGATGTAATTTATCAAAATTTCTGTAAAGTTCTGTTGCATCAAATAATGAAGTGAATTATTTTTTCCACAATTTTTTTAAAGGTTTTCAAATGTTGTTTTTTTTTTAAATGGCTACATTCAGATATGTTTTGCCCTTGCTGGGATGACTATGAAGCTTATGTAAGTTGTCTTTTATGATCCACTAAAACTTAACAAAAAAACATAATTTTGCTTAATTTTTTTTTGTATTCAGGTTGGTACAAATTTCATTTGAAGTATTTGTCAAGACCCCCCCCCCCCCCTCCCATCCCCTTCAAAGTTAGCCCAAAAAATCGGGGGCCAAAAATATTGTTTCAAAAAACTTTAAAATTACAATGGAAATTCAAGTGCAATCAGCTGAAATTGATTTAAAATGCATTCCCCTGCGTTTAAAATCATGTTTAGCATGTTTGGGTTCATTTAAACATCTTTTGAATTTTTGAAAATTTTCGATGTTCAGTATTGCAAAGTTTTTTTTCGCTGTTTTCGTCAAATCTTACTTTTTTGTTAAACTAATGATTGCAAACCACTGAACTGCCGTTCTACGCATAATTGTCCCATGTTCAAAAAAGTGAAACTGAGAAAAACGCGATTGAAATTTTTCGACCGATTTCTGTGTTTCTACGCATAATTGTCCTGTGGGTTCCTATTCGCCTTATGTGTCCCTAATCGCCCCAGTTAGCAGTTTATCACCCTTATTCTCTTGCTATCCAGATTTTTAAGCGAAGATGGCGTTCGAATGGCGAACGCCCGAAATGTCAAATCACGCAGTGGTACCAACATTACGAAAAAAGTGTGCCATGGCATGACAGCCATACTTTTTTTTCTAATGTTGGTGCTACTGCGCGATTTTGACAATTCGGGCGTTCACAATTCGAACGCCATCTTCGCTTAAAAACCTGGATACAACAGGTAAACAATACATAATGCATAGTCAGTGTTGCAAATGAGTGATAGAAAAGCTATCAATAGATAATCTCTGCACCAAAAATATCCGAGAGTATAGCGGCCGTGCCCGTCACTATAGCTTGTGAGATCTCTTCTTGTGTCTCCTGATTCCCAGCGATGTCATTCTCTCTCCCTATCACTCCTCCCCTTTCCTAGACTATGCGCTCTCACCGCTGAGTCTCTCAATCTCTCCGAAAACAGGAATGAGAGAGCGCGAGATGGCGATTAGGAGCCGACCACGACGTCCCGTTAAACTGCGTCTGCGAAATTGGTTTTGTGGTTAAACGCTGTTGCGGTAGGATGATCGTGGAAGCGGGAATGAGAGAGAAAAGGAAAATGTCAATCGCGAGTGTGTAAACACGAAAACGTGTTTGGCTATGTTCGGCGATGAGAGTTTCAATAGGGAGAGAAGAGCAGTTGTATTTGAGGCATGAATATTCAGGCGGGATAATTGTAGTTGCTGAGAGCTGATATTTTGATATTTTAACAACCCTGTGCATAGTAAAACTAATGATTCCGTGTAAGAAAATACTTGGTGGGACAATTATGCGTAGAAGTTTAAAGATGGGACAAACAGACTTGGTTTTGTTTTTAATGAGTTTCCGAACAAAGTACCAGATGTTATGTGTTTTTCTTAAAGTACACATCAAACTTAACTTAATAATGTTATAAAGTCAAAATCGTCCAAACTGACATGGGACAATTATTCTACGGCAGTGAACTAGTGTAAAATGCATTTTAAAACACTTTTTGCATTGAAATGTAGAGACTATGGCTTGTTATTTCAATTGTCTTTTTTTGTCCCTTGATGTTTATAAAAAATACAAAAAAAAACTAAAAAGAGGCAGTCTACCTACCTAAATTTGCTATGATTTAAAGAATTAAGAACCATAAATTTCTGCTTGCCGGGACCGTGGTGTAGGGGTAAGCGTGATTGCCTCCCACCCAGTCGTCTGGGTTCGATCCCAGAAGGTCCCGGTGGCAAATTTTGAGACGAGATTTGTCTGATCACGCCTTCCGTCGGACAGGGAAGTAAATGTTGGTCCCGGTCTAACTTAGAGGTTAGGTCGATAGCTCAGTCCAGGTGTAGGAGTCGTCTCCCCGGGTCCTGTCTCGGTGGAGTCGCTGGTAGGCAGTTGGACTAACAATCCAAAGGTCGTCAGTTCGAATCCCGGGATGGATGGAAGCTAAGATGTAAAAAGAGGTTTGCAATTGCCTCAACAATCAAGCCTTCGAACACCTAGTTTCGAGTAGGAATCTCGTAATCGAGAACGCCAAGGCAATGTTGTAGAGCGAATAATTTGATTTGATTTGATTTTGAAATTTCTGCTTTGCTTTCTCGTAGCTTACACCTTTAAAAAGTTTAAGTGAAATTTTCCACATTTTTCGAAAACTCATATTTCAATTTTATTTAATTGTTTTGACCTTGACTACAGCCTCCAAATAAATTTGAAACGAAAGTTGATGTGAAAACTCATCAAATAACACAGTTTTCACAACTATTATGCGAACATACATCCAAGAAATTTATGACACAGGATGAGGTGTCCGGGAACCGAAAGCATGAAGTTAAAAAGATTGCTTACAAAATTCAGGGTGAGAATCGGCACTTGAAAGACCTAACTGATTATAGAAACGTTACTTAATCCACCTTTAGGTGGTTGATGCCTTCCTCGCATTCATAAAGTGAATACACTACACAGCCTCAAAAAAGTGTATAAATAACACTTATTTTTTATCAAAATATCTGAAAGCCTCAAAAAAGTTAATTAAAAACACTTAAGTGCTTATAACTTTTGATGGGGTAGTCAGATCTTCAATCTTTTGAACTCGTTGAAAAGGTCTTTCGAATACCTTTCTAAAAATGTATAACATGACGGGGTTTCTTACAAAAACCACCCTTTTTACAATCTTCCGGAATTTAGCTAAAATCGTTTTTTAGCATAACTTTTGATTACTTTTCTAAACTTCATAATATTAACTAGGATCTTGTGGGACCCCAAGACGGATCGAATGTGACCAAAACAGTCTAAATTGGTTCAGCCAGTTTGGAGATAATCGTGTACATATTTTTCGGTGCACGGACTTACAGACATACACACGCACAGACATTTGTTCAGAATTTGATTCAGTGTCGATAGGTATACGTGAAGGTGGGTCTACGAGGTCGAATAAAGAGGTTCATTTTTCGAGTGATTTTATAGCCTTTCCTCAGTAAAGTGAGGAAGGCAAAAAAAGCTGACAACCCTGCCATGAGATACTGGCACTTCTGTGAAATTAACAGCTAAAATGGTAAAGAGCAATGTTAGATCATCATACTTACAAATCCTAAGTGAGAAAACCCTTTTGGATTAACACGCTTGTCAACGACTCAACCTGGAAACCAAAAATTACGCAAACCAGCTTCCCTCTGTCCAAAAAATTACGCTCCATCCAACCGTATCATTTTCTCTCCAAAACTATATAAAACCTCGATCGCAGTCTACTTTCCTACCTCATTTGCATTAATCGTCAACCAAACAATGGTCAATTTGCGCGCCCAAACAGTACTTTTTGCTGCTTTTCTCGTTGGATGCTGCATTCTTTGTCGAAACTCGGCAAACGGCATATTTGTTAAGAACGATGGTAAGTATAACAAATTTATAGTTTGATACAATTTGATCAGTGTTTTTTTTCGTACTCAACAGAATACGACGATTCCCCCGAAAGAGCTGCCAACGAAAACCCGCAAAACTTCCACGAGGTGGACGCCTTCGGGGACGATTACGTGGACTTTGGGGCGCACACCGGCGCCAACGGTGCCTTTTACTGGCACGCCAACTTCCCGGTCGAGGACCACGCCGACTACTCCGACGAGAATAAATAATAAAATTAGATTTTTTTTCGTTTATTAAAACGTGAATTTTATTGATTTTCTCTCTTTTTCCATTCACATGGCTCTTTCTTCGTTTTTGTTTCGCGCCTGATTGAACCACTTTTTCCACAGTTACAAAAAAAAAAGTGGGGAAAAAAGCAAAGGCGACGACGACGACCAATAATACAAATGTGTCGCCCGCGTTGGTGCGATTTTGGCGCTCCTGCTTGCGTTATCTAATCTCTCTTTCTTTTTTCTCACTTGATAAAGCTTGTTTTGCGGGGGGAGGGAAGAAAAAGTCTCTTTTGCCAATGCTGTGCACGTGCGCTAAATATCTAAAGCGATTTTTGTTTTTTTTGCGATGCTAAGTTTGGGGAGAAATGAAATCATTTTCTGGCGGAAAAAAATGTTTTAGGAAAAATTGTGTTAGAAAGCAAACCCCATTCTGATCCGTTTTCCCACGATTTTCAACCCGGTTAAGAAACTAAAAATTAAAATTAGATTAGAACATAATACTAAAGGCTTTCTTTTTCGCTTTTCCAAACAAACAAAATAACAACACACAGCTTGGCTTATTTTTTTCTGTAATGTGAGTTCCACAAAGTTTATTCTCCCCGTGTTTTTTTTTTCTTCTTCTTTATTTCTCTCAATTTCTCCTGTTCTCCTCTCGGCCAGCGTGAATTGAATAATCATAATAACACCTAGCGACGAATTGTTACCACTTTTTTGTTTACCGTTTTTTTTGTTTTTGTTGCTTAAACTTTGCAGAAGAAAGAATGCTGCTGCTGCTGCTGCTGCGCCGTTCTAAGGTTCGCGTCCTGTTTTACTCCACTTGTGACAATGTGTTTGTGTGTGAATTGTTTATGCTGCGCGAATGTGTTGTGACGACGACGACGATCCCGGGGGGAAAAACGTGGCAAATCCGGACAGAATGGACCGCGCGACAATGATTTTTTTTGTTTTGCTTGTGTGAGTGTGTGTAATGAGTATATGCACTTTTTTGTTTTGTTTTTTTGCTAGCTTTTTGCGCTCTTGTTCTCTTGTAAATTATTAACTACTTTTTTGTTTTCTCTAGTCGTCCCCCGCCTTCACGAGTAAATGTGTTTGTGGTCGTGTTGAGTGCATTGCGGGGATGTCGGTGTGAGGCCGGGCGTGAAAGTGTGTGTGTGTGTGAGTAGCAAATGTGTGTGAGGTGAAATTACGTTCAGGCTTAGTTGTTTTTTGTCTGTTGCACAATTTTTCCAACTTTTTTTTTCTCTTGTTTCTTTCTCCCTTCTATGTAGCTCTTTTTGTGTAATACGATACTACTTTGCTTGTTTAACCTCCCAACCGTTCTTCTCGCTCCCTCTCTTCTCTTGCATGTTTAACAAACTTTTTTGCGGATTTTTTTTTATCTTTTTTTGTATTAAATAATAATATATGCTTATAATTATTATTTATATTTTTTTTATTATTAGGTATATTATTTTTTTGTTTAATTTGTAGTGTGTATTACAATATTCGTTATAATGATATTCTTAAAGGAAATAGTCCGGTGTTCTTCTAGTCACGTGTGGCTCGCCGCGACGTGGAGCTGGATCAAATTGTAGGCTGGAATGAAAAAGAAAAAAAAGGTTATTTTAGTTAAATCCGAAACGTCTTTTTTTTTGTCCCAAGGATCGGTTCCACGAATTTTCGGTGGTAAAGCCAAACCCACGTTAAGTGTTTCTTTGAAAGATTCCAAGATCAAGGATATTTGGCAACGGGAAAACTGCGGGTCCGATCTAGGAAACAATAGTTTTTCCCCAAAGTAAACAATCTAGAGTTTTTTTTTAAATAGGTCCTATAAACAAATGAAACACAATAGCTTATAGGGCCTCTTAAAAACTCTAGAAATGTTTTGTAAAGTAGGTCAAATGTGATGTTTCACACCACATCAAAACTGATCCGGAGCGTTTGCTACGGTATGTCCACGCATCATTCCTCCCCTGTAGATTATGTGAAACGTGCTCCGTTTACAGAATCCTCTCTGCGGTTAATTTAACGCAGTAGGCCTGGCCGCTTTTAGGAAAGTAATAATGCTCGGGGTTGCTCGAATGTACAACACAACAGAGGGCAATTCAACACCGTTCAAAACCTTCTATAGAAGAATTCTACACGCACGGAAACTTAAGTGAGTTTTGAAGTCTGAAGAGCAATGAGCGATAGAAAAAAATTTTTGATGATTACTACACGCAAATTTCAGAGATTATAGCGACAGCCACTATAGCTTATGAGTTCTCTTCTTTTATCTCGTGATTGTTACCAAGAGCATTCTCTTTCTATCACACCTTCTCTATTCCACGTTCACGAACACTCACTGAAGATTCTTTGATTTTCTCAAAAAAATGCCGCAAAAAATTAACGCGAAAGGGATTGGAAACCGACCACGCAAAACGGCGTAAGCACATTTTTGGTTTTATGGCGGCTTTTGAGGTTACGCTCTGTTGAGTTGGGATGATTGTCAATGCGGAATGAAGGGCAGTAAAAAATGTAAGATGTTTTTTCGAGCATGATAATTGTAGTCGCAGAGAACTAAAAGTATGATAGTTTTTTAATTACAACCATGCTGAAGAGAGATTACAACTTCCCCCTTCATCATTATCTTTCCCAACCTCAAAAAGCTGGAAGTGAAAGATTTGGGAAACGTTATCGCCCGGTGGAACGGGACGCCGAAAAAAAAATCTGAAATTTTAAGAGTCTTCTTTTCAATGCTCTCAAGATCATTTTTTTTTTTTTGTTAAAAATTTGATTTCTGAGAAAATTTTAGTTTGAAGCTCGCCTAGAAACGGGATTGGGTTGTAGAGGGTTAAGTATAACTTACTAAACTTTTCAAGGAAGTTTCCGGTTAGAGGTGGGCAAAATAGCGAGCCGCTCAAAGAACCGAATCATTAACATTCCAACGCCCAAGGCTCCAAAAAAGTTGGAACGGTAACTTCAACTCGCTTTTTTCCAGTGATTTGTTAGGATGTCTAGATGATCCTAGAACTTTGCCGAACTCAATTTGATCAAATCTGTAATTTTTGCGATCAAAAACATCGTTCCAACTTTTTTTTTCGCGTGTAAAAAAAAATTCGCCAAAAATTCCGCGGAGGCAGTCTTTTTGAAAAAGTTGGAACGATGTTTTTGGTCGCAAAAATTACAGATTTGATCAAATTGAATTCTGCAAAGTTCTAGGATCATCTAGACATCCTAACAAATCACTAGAAAAAAGAATCGTCTTGATTGGGTGAGTTATGCCCGAAAACCAGCGAGTTGAAGTTGCCGTTCCAACTTTTTTGGGAGGCTTGGGCGTCCGTGTAAGTTGGACATGCTTTGGGCGTTCCAGTGTTAAAAAGAGCGAACGAACCATGGCTCACAAAAAGAGCCGCGGTTCATTTTGAAACTACGGGCTTTTGAAAAACCCGTTCCAAGATGGAATAATGCTTAAACTTGTGTCTTTTTTATGGTTAACATGTGTCAATATAATTTATTGAATTTCCAACAAATTGCATTGTTAATTTTTTTTTGAGAAATGAAAATGCTTTAAAAAAATCATCCCAAAACTGAAACACGGTGCATTTTTCTAAGTACTTTGGATAAAAACTACAGGTTAAATAGAGGATATTTTCCGACATCTTGAGAGCTGAATCGTCATATTTCGTTGGGGGTCTATTGCAACTTTCTCATCAATATATATATTAAAAGACTCTAAATAGCATTGATGCCCATATTTGAACACCACTTCAAAGTTTTCAAAGTAATATATTTCAGTTTTGTAGTTTTTTTTAAAATTCTAAAGGTGAATGATTTTTTAAGCAAAACAAAATTCATTGTATAACTGGTCGTAAATTAAAGTATTATCCGAATATAAATTTATTTTTTTAAAGTTGCTAAACTTGGAAAATTTTACCAAAGTATAATAAATAGCCTCGAGATTTTGGAAAATAAAAACAAATCCTGCTTCCCGATTGAACTTTATCATTTATCGACTTCATCGATTAAATCAGAATAAAGAAATAAATTCGCAGAATATTATCCCCAAATATCTGCATTTGTTCAATTTTGGCAAAAATAAACACAATTTCATAAAATTAAGATAAATTTTCTCAAAATCCTAGATTTAAGTTTCGTACACACAATTCAATGTTTACCAAAATTTTTAAAAAGAGCGAAAGAGCCGTTCAAAATAGCCGCTCTTTTTAGTGAGCGAACGAAAATAAACGGCTCTTGAAAAAGAGAGGTTTTGTCCACCTCTAGCTCTGACAGGCTGGCTCTCGTCCATTCGGGCGACATGACAGGCCCATCTGAGCCTCCCGATCTTCGCCTGGACAGCGATGGTCAGTTCTTCAAGAAACGCGTGCAATTCGTGGTTCATGCGGCTTCGCCACACTACGGCAGACACCAGCACTCCACCGTAGATCGTTCGTAGCACCTTCCGTTCGAAAACTCTAAGGGCACGTTCGTCCTCCTGCCGCATCGTCCAGGTCTCGTGGCCATAGAAGACTACCGGTCTAATCAGTGTTATGTACATTGTCAGCTTCGTACGGTGTTGCACTCGATCCGTTGTGAGGGTCTTTCGTAATCCGAAGTACGCACGATTCCCAGCAAAAAAACGAGTCTGGATCGCTTCGCTGGTGTCATTGTCGGCGTTTACCAGCGATCCCAACACGAACTCGCTCAACTCCTCCAACTCATTATCATCCACAGCTATTCTGGTGGTGGTGGTGAGACATGGGGGCCGAATTCCTTCGAGCACCTTCCTCTCGTGTACTTTATTTTCGTCGTATTTACAGTATGTAAAAAAAGCATTTACACCCCTTGGGCACTATGCACATTTTGTGATATAACATGTAAAAAATTTAAAGTTTGACAGGAACCTAGTACTACGTTTTGTTCAGAAACTCATGCCAAACATTTTGCTACAAAAAGCTCATGAAAAGATGATTTCTATAAAAAGTTATATAACAAATACTATTACGAAAATAAAAAAGGTGCAAAAAAAGTTTGTACACCTTTCGAAAAATTAACATAAATAATGTTATTTGTTGACAAATCACCATAAATCCAGTCTCCCAACTCCAAATAGGCATCCTTGACTGATTAAATAAATAATTTGGATTGAATATAAAGTTTACTAACTACTTAGTATAAAAGTTTATATAACTCTGGAAATTCTATATAAAACTTATCTAAACTTAATTTTGCAAACTTTTAATTCAACTAAATGTCAATATATTACCATAGAATTGCTAAATAAACATTTTAAAGTAGGTATAACACAGAAAGGGCATAAAATTTCCGATCTTTTGATACCCAAACATCTAGGTTTTCTTTAAAACCAACGTTTTTAAATACCTGGGCAAAAAGTAAGTTTGATCCACGAGAACAAAAATTACGAAATTCCATACATTTTTTGCAGGCTGCTCAAACGAAACCATAACAACGTTTTTGCTTAGGTATTTAAAAACGTGGGTTTTATAGAAAAGCTGGATGTATGGGTATCAAAAGATCGGAAATTTTATGCCCTTTCTGATGCCACATAGGTTGACTTGTGAATTGTAGACCGGTTCAGATGCCGGCGGATTTTCCGACGACGTAATTCCGGGTTGGTACGAAATTCCAACGAAAAATCTATTCTATCGATACAAATACCCCCAAAACGGTGTTATACCCACTCCAAAATGTTTATTTAGCAATTCTATGGTAATATAATGACATTTAGTTGAATTAAAAGTTTGCATAATTAAGTTTAGATAAGTTTTATATAGAATTTCCAGAGTTGTATAAACTTTTATACTAAGTAGTTAGTAAACTTTATATTCAATCCAAATTATTTTTTTTAATCAGTCAAGGATGCCTATTTGGAGTTTCGAGACTGGATTTATGGTGATTTGTCAACAAATAACATTATTTATGTTAATTTTTCTAAAGGTGTACAAACTTTTTTTGCACCTTTTTTATTTTCGTAATAGTATTTGTTATATAACTTTTTATAGAAATCATCTTTTCATGAGCTTTTTGTAGCAAAATGTTTGGCATGAGTTTCTGAACAAAACGTAGTACTAGATTCCTGTCAAACTTTAAATTTTTTACATGTTATATCACAAAATGTGCATAGTGCCCAAGTACTAGGTTTCTGTCAACATTAAATTGTTTAGATGTTTCATCACAATATGTGCATAGTGACCAAGGGGTGTAAATACTTTTTTTACATACTGTATGCCAAGACCTACGCGTCTTGCTTGTACCTTCAGTCGGGTGTAGACAGCTTCCACCGTCTCCAGGTTTCTTGCCACAACGTCGATGTTATCGGCAGAAGCAAGCAGCTGCAGCAGCTGTTGTCGTACCAATCATTTCGACTGACTCGGATCGCACTACCCAGTGTGGCTTACGCTGTCCTATGGGTCGCTTCCCCGTGCTGAAGACACGCGTTGTTGAACGGAGGAGCCCGCCGGCTTCGGCGTTGGTTGAACACCGTCGACACCTTTGAGCCAAACAGTTTAGGGACCTGCAGTTCCAAGAGCCGAGTCCCCAATCGGTGATCTGCTTTTCAATGGGCTTACGCCGTTTGTTCCGGATTTCCAATCTTCTTGCCATTCGCGATTCTCTTTTTCGGGCATTCCGGTTATGTCTACGATACAACTACCCAAGAGTGACCAACACCCGCACCCAGCGAGCGAAGAATACTTACAATGAAAACTTTAGTGCATCGTCTAATTCCATTAATGCTGCCTGATTACCGCAACGATAACAGTAGTTTGGTGCAGAGAATATTGTAACAACGTTGCGATCGTGGCACCAGTTGTAGCCCTCCATAACCAGCTGATGCGCCCGCGAAACTAGCGTCAGACCGTTCGAGTGGTTGAACAGCTCGGAGATATCCTGCGAATGGAATGGAAGTGTAAATTTTAGTTCTTGCGTTCTATAGAGAAACAAACCAGGGGGTTTTGCGCTTACCTGTCCGAAGGTGTAACCGGCACCGCGGGGCGAGATGCCCCAGCCGCCCCGGTCGTCCGGGTCGGACCACAGCAGGTCGCACATCGGGCCCTCATGTGGCACCTCCTGCAGTCTGTCCAGGGCGCGGATGTGGTCGAGCGTGTCGATCGACGGACTGAGGCCACCATGCAAGCAGAAGATCTGACCGTCGACCAGGGCCGTTAGCGGGAGATAGTCAAACAGGTCCGTGAAGTACTTCCAGACGTTCGGGTTGCCGTACTTCCGTAAGCACTCGTCGTAGAAGCCGTACACCTGTGTGATCTGGCGGGACTCGTGGTTGCCGCGCAGGATTGTGATTCTCTCGCGGTATCGGACCTGCGGGAAGGATAAAGGAGTATTAAGAATCGTTCAAATTTGGGTCAAGCAAGATCGCTTACCTTCAACGCCACCAGCAGGGTCACCGTTTCCACTGAGTAATAGCCACGATCAACGTAATCACCCATGAACAGATAATTAGTGTCCGGCGATCGTCCGCCTATCCGGAAGAGCTCCATCAGGTCGTGGAACTGACCGTGCACATCGCCGCACACTGTCACCGGACATTTCACCTCCTGCACATTTGATTCCTTTGCAAGAATTTCCTTTGCCTGTTAATAAATAAAGAAAATCGTTTTAGTTTAGTTTTCCCAATACAACAATCAAACAAACAGTTCTAAGATGGAAATCGGCATAGCGAATCTTGTCTTGATTCCGTTGACGAACTACCCATCAAATTCAGACAGTGAGTAAGCTTCGTGACACTCACGCGACATTATTTATGACTGCATCGTGATTTATCCGGCAAGTCTGCCCCGGACTACCTTAATTGACCCCCGCCGAGGTGGGGAAGCCGCGCCGGAAACCAATCGATAGTCAGATACGACACAAAGTTTCAACTAGGAGGACGGTGAAGAAGAAAAAAACAGGTGAGACAAACGAGCCATTTCACGGGGGTTTCTGTGCAGACGATGTGAACAACCATGGTGGCGTGTCGATAAATATTAGATGTGTGAAAATTATTCCCCTTTTCTGCTGCTTTTATGGTCACATCGCACCAATACTGACGGCGACTGTGTCACAACTAAGGGTTGGATTCATTGGCACCTCTCTTGGAAAGTTGGTGAATTTTGCACTTCTTGTTTGATTAGCAGCTTAAAATGTGTCTTTGTTGTTTACAAATAAAGGATATTTTGCATATCATCACAGCTTGGAAGGCACGTCGACAAGGTTTTCAAAAATCAAATTAAAGATTTGGAAAAACAACTTCAAGTCGAAGGGAGATTGTTTGATCGAATTGTACAAATTTCACTTAGCTATATCAGAGATCTTCCAGAAATAGATGATTCCCACAGAGAGTTTCAAAATCACAACAAAACATGAAATTAGAACCAGAAAATGGTATACAATTATCTCACCAGAACAGGGAAGCGCACCCAATTAATAACAGCTTCAAACTGCACTCACAACAAGCGTGGGAATCAAACTTAGCTAGTGCTAGAACAAACGAACTAACTTAGTAGCTTGATAGCGTCGTCTAATTTTTGGCCCCGATCGTAGACGATTTTTTTTTTGTACTTGTTTTTGCAAAGGCACCGGCGGCGCCTTCCTATTTTTAAGCACCACCAGCTGAGCTGCGTCCACTGACGAAGTGTTATTTATGCTTTTTTTTCCCTGCAATTCTTAGTATTTTCCCTGTTGAAACAGACCCAAAAGATCAGCATCCTCTCGATGCTCGTGCTTGATGGACGTGTTTTCTTCGCTGCTGAGTGGCTGATCACACACACGCTCACGGAGAGTTACGTAACTGCATACGGTTTTGCCAATGTTTTTGTTGTTTTGTTTGGATGGCAAAAATAAAGCTCATAATTTTGGTGGTGCACTCAGAAGAGAGATCTTTGACAAGGAGTGTTAGATAGGATTCTGTAGTTGAAGTTGTTAGCTTTTTTGATACATTTTGACTATTTTTTAAACCTAAACTGAGTAATTTTCTAGATTTTCATATTATTTGAAATGTAAAAAATTAGTATTATTATTTTTTTTCTTTTTTCAAAGAATTTTACCAAGCTGGATGAATACAACGAGGGCTGAAAAAATCAAGATTATCAATGCATTCCTTACAACTTTAAACCTGGAGAATAAAACTATAACCCTTAAACACATAACATAAGGCATTGGTCGCAACGCTTGCTTAGAGCGTATCCTAGACCTAAGCGTACCAACTATACGGATTTTTTCTTTACCATACTGACCCAAATTCCTTTTTTGCCTTCCTCACCTTACTGAGGAAAGGCTATAAAATCACTCGAAAACTGAACTTCTCAATTAGACCTCCTAGACCCACCTTCATGTATACATATCGACTCAGAATCAACTTCTGAGCAAATGTCTGTGTGTGTGGTGGGATGTTGATCAAAAAATTGTCACTCGATTATCTCGACATTGGCTGAACCGATTTTGTCCGTTTTGACCTCATTCGATCCGTCTTGGAGTCCCATAAGTCGCTATTAAAAATGATGCAGTTTAGTTAAGTACTTCAAAATTTATGCTAAAAAACTATTATGACTAAAGTTCGGAAGATTGTAAAAAGGGTGGTTTTTGTAAGAAAACCCGTCATGTTATACATTTTCAGAAAGGTATTTGAAAGCCCTTTCCAACGCGACAAAAACATCGAAGATCTGACATTCAAAAGTTATTAGCACTTAAGTGTTATTTATGCACTTTTTGGAGGCCGGATCTCAGATATTTTGATGAACATATAGAACACTGTCTTTTTTGGATAGCATTACCCTTTAAATGTGAGGAAGGCACCAACCACCTAAGGGTGGATTAAGCAACGTTTTTTCTAAATAATTCCTTAGTAGTTTTTTATACCATAGATTCCTATCGTTTATGTGTAAGGATTTTTGCAAGAGTTGGTAGCCTCACCTATACCATATGAGTTCCCCAAAACCGTCCAACTCAAAGCGAAACTGATTTGGGGATACCGTGGAGATTTTCCCTTATCCTCTTGAAAAAAAGTGGAGTATCAACACTTCCACTTAATTCCTGGAAGCTACCTGTTGAATAGGATTTTTTGGTGAAATTAAGTCAATTCTCCACTTTTTTAAAAGTGCTATAAAGATCATACATTATTTAAATAACCCTTTAAACCCCTAAAAGTTAAAAGTAACCAAAAGTTGAACTTTTCAGAACTGTTTTACAGAAAACTATCCTGTGAAGGTTTGTCACCAATGCTGGAAAAGGGATCGGTCACAGACAGAAATTTCTAATATGTATTTGAAAAACCCCGGGAGTCAGCTATCATCATCGGCCCGATCGTTAAATGTTCACTAGGGTGACAAGAAAAATTAAAAATTTAGGAAAATCTTATAAGACACCCCTGGCTCGATTCTTCAGGTAAACATAAGTAGCTGTCCCAATTTGAGCCAAATTTGGTTAGGGTTAAACCCTGTAATGCCAATTTTTTTCATTTTTTTTTATTTTTCCCGTGTTTAGGAGCAACTTTTGTTTTACAAAAAAATGACTTATCTTGTTTTATTTTTAGTATTTTAATTTGCATTTAGACTAGTACAAATTTAAAGTTTTTATCGATATTTCTAAAATTTGGAAAGTTTTTTTTTTCCAATGCTTTTTAAACATCAAAAATTGGTTAAAAATTGTTTGTTGGCGATTTTTTAGATCGAAGCCGGTATAAAGACGGGGTTGGGTTGTAGAGGGTTAAGGGTCGCTTGATTGATCGTTGAAGTTTGTCTAATCTAATCTAACCCTATCGCAGCCAGTCTTTCGAGGGCATCCTGGAGAATGCCTTAGGTTGATTGACGCCTAGCATCTTCTTGTCATTATCAACATTTGCAGTGCGCCATTGCATTAGAATGCATTGAAACATCACAAACATCGAAGCGGTCAGGCCAACTGCGTAAAGTTAACCGCAAAGATGATTCGTTGAATTGGATTGAGTATGAACACGAATGTTCAAACAACAATACAGTTCTGAATCTACAGGGGAGGAAGAAACGTGGGGATCCCCCGCTCACGTTCCTGTTTGTTTAGGCAGTTAATCGTTGAAAGCCACCATGCTAAGAAGGTTTGGTGCTCCGGGACCCTCTGGGATGGGACATTGTATTTCCACAAATGCCCTGGACACTATTTGCCTTGGTTATAGCGCCAATTTTTCTTGGTTACCCCGCCCGTGTGGATCAATCGGACCGCGCACTGGCTCACAATCCAGAGGTTGCTGGTTCGAATCCCGCGGCGGGCGCTCTAAAATTCTTTGTGTAAATATGGGTATTCGGCGCCGTCGCTCCGTGCCATACTCTAGTACACTTAGGAGCCCAGGGCGGCGAAGTCCTTGTAGTTAAAAAGGAAGACACTAGTGGTTGGTACTAGCAATGGTGGCCGACAGCTATAAAGTCAACTTCGTTTTTATAGCGCCAAAACTCGCTCATGATTGATCGTTGAAGTTTGTATGCAAAAATTTGCAGAAAATGTATGGGGAAAATCAAAAATTTCAAAAATCCACCAAAAGGACGCGTTAAATGTGTCGGATCTTTGTCAAGTGTGAAATTCTTATGTAAAATTTTATGACAAACAACTTTCCCAGTTATTAGCGATTTAAAGAAGACTTTTTTGTATGGAGAGTTTTTTCTTCATCAACTTTAAGGAACTAAAGCAACCCTTAAACCTTGCCAGATTCTGCTCAAAATTTTCACAGCTGTTTATTTTTGCGTAATGAATTGAATCAGAGGGTATCCCTGATGACGATATTTTTTTTATTGTCACCCTAATGTTTACTGACAGCGCCGGTCATGCTCGTCATTTGGATGCAAAAATGCCCTTTTCATTCTCTCTTTTCTATCTCTTTCTTGCTTGGTGGGTAAGTTTGTCGATAGCAATCATTTGAATGCAGTCATAGGCCAAGTGATTGAAATTTCGGTAGAATTGGGGAGCATTTTTGGGGTCATTTTAGAGCTTGATGACCAAAAACAAGAAAACGAAGAAAAAAAAGGTTCGATTATTCATAATTTCTCGAGTTTTTTTAAAGGTCCTATAAAAAAAATTTCACTTTTTGCTTTTTGGGTGTGAATACCCCTGATTCAAGGCGGTTCTAAAAACAACCAAAAAGCAAAAATTTAAAATTTTGTTTTTAGGACCTTTTTTAAAAAAACTCTAGATTTTAACTTTTCAGAATTGTTTGGTCTGTGGGTGTTTGACGATCTATAATTTTTACTGCTTTTTGTATGAAAATAACAATTCTGCTTTGGGTAAAATATCCTCAAAAAAAAAAAAAAATGCTATGTCATTTAGATTCGCAAAATAAAACAATGGTATGGAACACGATGCAAAACTTGATTTTTTCAGCACTCGTCGTGTTTATCCAAATCGGTTTTCTTCATTTTGCATAAGTTACTATTTCGATCGATTTTTAGATGATTTTCTACGTCGCTCCAATAATCATTATTTACATTTGGCAATTAAGCATTATCGATGGATTTTACAAACAACAAACATCGGGAAAATACCTGTGCCGTAACACAAGAACGTTAACGTCAAGCAGTCTATAAATACTCCCTCATATGCAAAATGAAAACATCTGCCTTCTCGGCGAAAGATCAGCTTTCGCAGTCTCGTCATAAATAAAAGAAAAAGAAAACCAGCAGAACGCCTTTCCTTCGATGAGACGACGTCGCGTGTTTTTATTTTAAATTCTATTTCTATTTTGCACTCTCTCAACGAGCCGGCATCATCGCGATCGTCATTGAAGAAAACACCCTCCCTCTCTCCTCCCTCCCTAATGCGTAGGTTGACGGGGAAAACAACAGGAAATGAAACTATCTCCTTGACACCGTCGGCGTCGCCGTAGTCGTCTTCTTCTGCACCGGAAGTGAACCCATGAACGCGAGCCCGTGTGTGTGTGTATTGGCACACTGCCTTGCGGCAAGGTTCTTCGTTTTAAAACGCCATTGCTATACGCTACTAAAGAGTTGGTTACTTGCATTTTCGCCGCAAAACCCCCATAAAACTGCCATTTTCCGTGGAAAATACCTAATGTTTGCAGAAAGCAGCACGCACAACCTGCTCGGCGAGCAATTAAAAACTGCTGTAATGGCCCCGAATCGTGCAGATAATACGCATCGAAAATGAACGCAATTAGCTAACCACAACACACCGGGCAGAGAAAGTCTAGTTTTGACCAGCCCGGCTGCGTCACTTTCACCCACTGTGTGCCTCCAAACGTAAACATGCAGCGAAAATAAATCGCGCCTTTGCGTGCGGGTGAGCGCGGCTTGTTTGGAGAAGCAAACAGGAAAATCGCGAAAATTTAAATTTTGCGCATTCGCTTTGAGCAGTTCAATAAAAATCCAATGTTGCCACCGGAGGAGGTGCTTCTTTTCCGGTAATATTTTTTTGGTTTGAAAACTTGTGTAATTGGTTTTGCTTGTTCAATGAAAGTTAGTTTGTTCTAATCGAAAGGTCAACGGCATCAGCACGACAAACAGCATTATGGTTCAATTCACCTACTACTCACAGGATGGGAGTTATGATGGGAATCGTATTTTACGGAGGTGGATTTCCCTCACCTCCCACGCCTTGTAATCCAATAATGGGTTAGTAGAGAATTGTGAGCGCACTGGTTGCAATATTTGTCATTCGAAAGACAATAACCTCCTGTTCGACTCAGAGTTGATACAGCCTAGACTCGATTAACCGTAGTTTCGATTAGCCGAAGTTCAATTATCCGAAGGTTTCACACTTTGAACACAAAATTAGAATTTTGTTACCCTATTTTAATCAAATGTACAGGTTGACTACCTATTACAAAAAAAAATCGATCATCTTCTTCATGACTGCATTCAACTAACTGCTGTTACCACACATACCCGCACAAGTAAGAAAGAGGTAGGAAAAGGGAGAAAGAGAAAGCATGTTCAGCCCGGCTGTTTCGAGTGTTGAACTCGGCATTCTTTCGTGTCAACTTCGTGTGTGTCAACTGACGGTCAGTTAACATTCAGACTCTCGAGCTCAGTCAAAAATATCAGGCAATCTCTGTCAGTGAACTTTTTTTTTCAAGCCCTAGTAAAGCTGCACGACCCAAAATAAGACAACATCATATTTTTTTCGTGAATTGATTATCCGGAGATACGATAATCCGAAGTATTTTTTCTGAGGACTTCGGATAATCAAGCCTGGACTGTATTTTTTACCAGCAAAACGAATCTTTACCAGACTTAAAAAAAAATATCAAGGAACGAACGACAACTTTAATTTAAATTTCACACCCACAAAAGTGAAATGCTGCCAACAATGTCTTACAGCCATATTAGTGACATTCATTTCCAGTCTTTCTGTCAAAAGGTGCATCAAACATGGTCGGAAAATCCACCGGCATCTTAACCGGTCCATGTTTCGCAAGAGCTATTACAAGTCGGCAAGTCGGGCAAGGCATAAAATGTGCAACCTTTTGATACCATCTCCGAACATCTCAAAAAATGTATTAATACAGTCCAGACTCGATTATCTGAAGGCCTTGGCAAAATTTCACTTCGGATTCTTTGTCTTATTTTGATTGTTGAGCTTAAGTATGACCTTTGGTATTACCCCTATTACCTACCCCTAAACTTCTCTAAAGTGATTCAGAATTTTTAAATCCAAGATGGCGGCCAAAACAGCGATGATGAAATATTGAAAAAATGCATTTTTGAATTTTATAGACAATCAATCATTAAAATTTGACTAAATTGGGGTCGCAGAACTCAGAATTGATGTTAAAAGTAAGAAAATAAAAAAAATACGATTTTTTTTTTGTTCCTGATTCGATTATCCAAAGTCCCATACAAACCTTCGGATAATGGAGGCTTCAGATAATCGAGTCTGGACTGTAATAATTTTTTTAAAGCAAAATTGAATTTGAAACGAATCGAAAAGTGCTTAAATTTATATATATATATATATACATGTTTAAAATGTCATTTTAAAGTTCAAGTAAAATTTCTGATTGTTAAGTTTTTATAAATTTGAAAATAAAATTCTTGAAAGAAATGTACCTCTGTCAAAAAGAAATTAAAGGCTGAGAAACTTTCCTATAATTTGCTCTCAGGAACTTCGAAAATCAGGAAATTAATTTTTGAGATTGAGCCTCACAAAGAATTCGAATGGACGAAAATGAATTTCTCCGAGTGTCACCTTAGAGGTCAGCTTGTAATTATCAACTAACGATATCTTGGAAACTATTGGTCCAATTTTCAAATTAAAAATTGAAACTTTTGTAAAATTCACAGATCTCTCGAATAAAAATAATTTCAAATCGATCAGAAAATCTTTTCTCAAGATAAAGATTTCCATACAATTACATACCCAGTTTGTATGACCAGTCTCCAAAATTGTATGGAGACTTGTATGCAAAAACGAATAATGCCAAATGACTTCTTTTGACATAGGGAATGCATGACAACGTTTCAACCGAAAAAAAATTTAAGTGGAAATCGTTGAAATCAACTTAGGGTATTTTAACCATTAGTGGACCCCCTAGTAGAGCCGATGCACATTTTTCACAAATTTTCAATATTTTAAGCACTTTTTCATAACCCTTTGTACAAAACAATGAAAACTGAAGTCTTTCGAACAATTTTGACTATTTGTTTCATCAGTTATTTGTTTTTGAGCAGAAAAATAGCCAATTGAAAAAAGTTTTTTTGCCTGTTGTGGACCCCCTTTTCCTATAGTGGACCCGGGTCCATAATCCGATTGTGGACCCGGGTCCACTATAGGCAAACTGTTATTTTTATACCAAATTTAACCGATATTTGATGTTTTGATGCATGGTGTAGGTCTAATGATAGATATAATGAATAAAAGATGGATTTTGCTCACTTTTCATCATAAACAAATATTTTTTGTTAACAAATTTAGCATAGCATAGCATTGGTGTCTACCCGTAGTTGCTACTCTGTTATTGACCAGGACCTCCAAGAATTGCTCCGTGGACCACAGATGAAAAGTAGGAACCAATCATCACCACTTCGCAACTATCAAACGTCCCTATCATGCTAGCCAATCACAGCGCCGGCCACGACCAGTGGTAAGACACGGGGAAGTGGATAGGAATTTTAGTCCGATACTTGAGTGATGAAGACCGCTAAATCAGCTGCGTCTTCGACAAAGTATCACGTAATTATTTTTTGTTAACAAATTTGGCTTTAAACAACAAAAAACCGAAAAACAGACATTTAAACACATTTATTTCCGAAAAAGATCAGAGAAAACGTCTCAAAAACCACTGTAAACATAAAAATAATTAAAAAAAAGTAATCTTGATGCAAATTTTTCCATATTAATTACATAAATGGTTGACCGATACTAAACAATATAATTGTTTACAGTTGCTGATAAAACCACGCATGTTTATTGGAAAAAAAATGTTTTGTTATTGATTTATTATTATAAAATATCATTTCAAACTGCAATTATGGTGCTTCAGTTAAGTACAATTAACTATAGTTTTGATTAATTATAAATTCTTACGGCTTCAGCATTATTGGTACTTTTAACACGAAAACAGCTATATTTATACTCATAATTGAAAAAATATGCGTTTAGGTTGATAACAACAAGCATTTATTGTATGTTTTAGAGAAACTTTTGCTTGAATACACAGTTTTCATCATTTTTGAAGGTTTAATTAACAGGGGTCCACTTTTGGAAAAGTTTGGATTTTCGTTGTCCTATATTGGACCCCCATAATTTTTGCTAGAAAATTGCATTTCTTCGCTTTATTTTAGTAAATATCCTTAAACTTACATTACTTCGACTTGCTGAAGTTAAATAATCAGTCAAAAAATGATTGGATGGTTAATTCAATCATAAAATATAAATGCAGTTTTGTTGTGAAAATGCTAGTGGCCATGGCTAATTTCAGATGCCGAACTCAAAACACTTATTTTGGTGAAAAGGACAATTCAATGTCAGTCATCTTTGTTCTAAATGATGCTGAACATGCCAAATAAAAGATTTGTAGACAACAACACGCTTGAAATTGTGATTTTATTGAATTTTCCATTAAAAACCCTTCAGAGGGTCCACTATAGGAAAGGGGTCCACTAATGGATAACGTACCCTAATTCAATTTAAAATTCATTCTACTAATTTTATCAGAATCATTTTTGCATGTTTGGGGGAATTTCAAAATATTTAGAATTTTAATGAATTTTCGATGCAAAAGTTTTATTTTTGCAAAAAAATGGTTTTTGAAAGATCTTTTTTTTAACTAATGATTGCATATCAACGGTACGGGAGTATAATGCATTTTCCAATGGGTTTTTCATTGAACTGTTGAAATTCTGGCTGGTAATTTGAATTATTTTTTTTTTGTTTTTTGGACAACATTCAACAACAAACAAAAACAAAATCAGATTCTACACCAGAATCCACAACAAAACACACCATTCCTCACAGTACAGGTTAATGGTTCCGTTCCGTTTCACCTTGCCGCAGTGTGTTTCAAGTTCAAGTCAATAAACGACCTTAGAATGTGTAGGATTTTGCTTGATCCCCCAAGCCAAGAGCGGCTTTCGTCATACACAGTGCACTACTTGGACGTCGTTATACTCTCTTTATTTTGCTCTTTTTCTCTCTCTCGAGCAGGTCACACCCACACTCTTGACTTTTTCCAAGTCGTCCTCGTCGTTGAAAATGGACTTAATCTTGATTTTCTTTTTTTGTTTGCGTTAAAGAAGTGGATTTTCCTTTTGGATGAAAATCCGTGGTGGTTTCACTTCTCCAGGGTTCAGCGAAAGTGACCTCCACAGGACGGTACGAATCACAAAGATTCTCGTGTTTCTCGCTCACACGTTGACTGTTATCTTTTTTTTTACTTTTTAGAGTTACTGTAGTGGAACAAGAGTAGTAAAAATTCACTTTTTGTGTGTGTAGCTAGGTGCGAGTATGCTCCAAGACTTTGTTTTGCCCACAGAAGGAAAAGGCTCAAACCACAACAGCTGTCCAATTTATAAAGCAAAAGCAGAGGCTCCCCACATTCACTTTGAACGCAATCAAACCATCGACTCGAGTCCAATAAAACAGTAAATTGACACAACTTCTGGGTGGTAGTTCTTTAATGATTCTCCGCACTTGCTGACGGGGTTGCGCGTTCCTTTATTTTTACGAAATCGAAACTAGTATATCTGTAAGGAACTACGTAACTTATGGCTGATCGATTCATGCTTATTCTCAAGGTGGCGCCTTCCCGATACTTCTCCCTTTCTTTTATTACAGCTGGAAGACGCACACACACACGACTAGTAAAAGTTGGTCTTTTGTCGCAGACTGTAGTCACCAACAACCAAGGTCAAGGCGGGAATAAATGGCTGATTATTTATTGAAGGGGCGGGCTGTACGCCAACCCAGGGGGGGGGGGCGGGCTGTACGCCAACCCAGGGGGGGGGGCGGTCTGTACGCCAAGCCAGCTGGCTGACACGCAATTAATAAATTGACTTCGTCCTGTGTCTAACGCGACTGAAGCAGTAAGCTGTCGCCGTCAATCATCGGTGAATTTCCCAATTTTCGGAAGAAACTCCAAAATCGATCGCTCGGCGGTGCCAAATTCTCAAAATAGCACACCCGCACCGCTTTCACTTGGTTGGCGGCTCTCTCTAGAGTGCCAAAATTGAGTATCAATGAAAATCGCGATCTTGAAACCAACGCGCAAAACAGGTCGCGTCGGTAGCGCAGCTTTAAGCTGTACGGTCTTGGCAGACAGTCAGTGTGCGGCGAGAAGCGGGATGTGCCAACTTGTTGGTTCGATTTGATCAATGAAGTGTGTCGCTTTTGGGGTTTAGCTGGGACTGAGGTTTTGACTTAAATTAGATTCATTGAAGCGTCGTGATATACACAGAAAAAAAATCAAATCCCGGAATCGTGAGTTGTGTTCATGATTTTGAGAACCACGAAGGAATTTATTTATGAGCATGGTGCATTTGCACTATAAACGTGAATATATTCCTTCGTGATTCTCAAATTCATGAACACAATTCACGATTACGGGAATTGATTTTTTTTCCGTGTGCTTAGAAATTTAAACATAGTTTTGAGTTGTTTTCGCGAATATTGCCGACAATTTACTAGCAATTTTAACTTTGTTTTATGTTTTATTGAACAAAAATGGGCAATTGTTAAAAAATATAACTCCCATCTCCACCCTGCACAGAGGATAGGGAAAGGTTTTGGAAGATGGGAAGTTCGATGTTTCACTTTTTTAAGATGACAAGGGAAATTCTCCACGGTATCCCCAAATAAGTTTCACTTGAATTTGAACGAAAGGTAAAAGGTCTAGGACACACTCTAATGGTACGTTCGTTTGATGACTAGTTCGGCACTGAGTGCCGCACTCAGAGCTGTCAAAGTGTTTTTTTTTTTTTTTTGAAGAAACTCGCGCTAGTTCCGCACGAGTTTCGCCGCCATCTTGGAACTGAAACTCTAGTGCCGCACTCGATATTTTTTCAGTTTCATACGAGTTCCACGCACACTAACAAATGACGTTCGTTTGAACCGAAACTGGCACCGACGAGTGCGGCACTCAGTGCCGCACCGGCTCTTCAAACGAACGTACCATAAGTTAGCCTTACGACCTTTGGCATAGTTGAGTTAAGGTTAATGATTTTATAACCCGAGATATGATCACTGAATTTTCTAAGGTTAGATTTAGGTTCTGAAGATATAAAAAAAATCAATTTCAACAATAACAAAAGGGCACATAACTTTTGTAAACAATAGTGTATCCCTTTCACTCAAATCGAGCCAAACATTTCATTAGGGCACAAAAGCAAAAACCGCGATTCGAGAAAATCGCTTGCAAAAAATGGACAACTTGTTTCAATTCCTATTTAAAAAATAAGCATGACTGATGGTTTTTTTACTGATGATTCGATAAAACACATCATTATCCTCAATTCTGCTTTACTGCTTCTTAATTTATGTTGATTTCCTCAATAAAACTTATAATTTTAAAAAATCTCGTTATTAGGCCCTTTTAGCTTTCCAACTGCTGTTCATAATGGGCCCTTTCTAAATGCAATTTCGAAGAGAACTAAAAGGGCACTAAAGCGCTGTCACCGGATTGTTGTTTTGATTGATGTTTATGGGCCCTTTTGTTTAGTTAGAAATAATGAGGAATTCAGTGGAAATTTTGATAATTGGTGAAGTTTTGTGATTGAATGGTGTAGATAAGGTATGTAAAACATAAAAATTCTTTAAAAGTGTACTGAACAGCAGCCACGGGTCCGTATTAAGTAGTGTATTTCGATGAAGTTTTTTTTTCTGCAGAAATGCTTGGTGAAAAGTAAACCAAATTTTGCTTTGAAGTGAATTAGTGTTAAGAATGTATGAAAAGTTCACTTTATTACACAAAAAGATCCACAACCACGAAAAACTAACGAAAACCAAAAGGGCACATTTTAACTTTTATATTGGGTTTGGAGTGAAAATTGTTATGTGCCCTTTTGTGTTTTTGATTTTTTCAATAGTAAATTGTTTGCTATCAATCTGATTTTTCGAGGGCATGTAGGGAGTGTACTAATGAGTGGAATAGTGGAATAATCCCGAATGTTTACGTTTTGGTTTTGTGCCCTAATGAAATGTTTGGCTCGAAATGACAGTTTACATAAGGTGTGAAAGGGACAAACTCTTGTTTAAAAAAACAAGCACGAGTTGTCAAATTTTAAGCATTTTATGTTTATTTTCGTTTTGAAGTTTTGAAAAATTGAACTCGAAATTTGAAATACAGTCAAGACTCGATTATCCGAAGGCCTCGGAAAAATTTCACTTCGGATAACCGAATAACGAAAACAATGTTTTTTACCGCTGTCATATTTTTCAAGTGTGACCCATAAACTACTCTAAAATCATTTAGAATTGCCGAGCTTCCGTGGCCGTAAGGTTACGGGTTTCGCCGTGTAAGCGGAAGGTGATGGGTTCGATTCCTGTCTTTGCCGAGCCAGTCAGATCCCTTCAAAGAGTAAAATCTGCTCACTGGGAATATTGACCGGTATGGGATGTCGTGAGTTCGATTCTCGTACCGGGATGATGAACTTTTTAATGTAATTTTAAAATCCAAGATGGCGGTAATAAAATATTGAAAAAATACATTTTTTAATTAAAAATACAATCGAATATTCAATTTTCACTAAAATGGGGTCACAGAACTAAAATTTGATGTTAACAGTAAGAAAATAAAAAAATACAAAAAAAAACTTTTTGGTCATGATTCGATTATCCGAAGTCCTATACAAACATTAGGGTTATCGAAACTTCGGATAATCGAGGCTTAGGATAATCGAGACTGGGCTGTGCAGTATATTTTACAGAAAGGTTCTTTCCCATAGCATCGTCGTTTGGAAGGCACGCCGTCGGATATAATTGTTAAGTTCAATAAAGAGTGGTTCCGTAAACTGGGGTCAATCGGGACACATGGGGCGAATTGGGACAGCAGTTTTAACCATGTTGGAGCACAATATTTTGATTTTTCTGGTTGGTTTCGGATAGAACAGACTCAGACCAACAAAATGTGTACATCCATTTCCAAATTTAAAAGCATTAAGTGCTCTAAAAACTGCTGTCCCTATTCAGACTGTAGTCCCGATTCACCCCAGATTACGGTTCTCTGCGATTTCACAAATCTAGAGTTATTTTTTAAGTCCTATACTGCCGTTCTACGCATAATTGTCCCATGTTCAAAAAAGTGCAACTGAGAAAAACGCGATTGAAATTTTTCGACCGATTTCTGTGTTTCTACGCATAATTGTCGCGTGGGTTCCTATTCGCCCTATGTGTCCCTAATCGAACCAAGTTATCAGTTTATCATCCTTATATGTGATTCTCTTGCTATACAACAGGTAAACAAGACATAATGCTTAGTAAAACTAATGATTTCGTGTAAGAAAATACTTGGTGGGACAATTATGCGTAGAAGTTCAACGATGGGACAAACAGACTTGGTGTTGTTTTCAATGAGTTTCCGAACAAAGTACTAGATTTTATGTGTTTTTCTTAAAGTACACATCAGACTAAACTTAAAAATGTCATAAAGTCAAAATCGTCCAAAACTGACATGGGACAATTATGCGTAAACTGACTCTAGAAATTGACTTTTCTTTGTATTTTTTATTTTGATGAAACATCCTATGTGATTTAGCATCATTAGTTTTTCGATACATGTCTACATACAATTTTGGGGGGCTGGTTATACAGGTATGTAAATGTATGGAATTCTGTATCTTAAGAAGGGATTTTGTGATCGATTTGATGTCTTCGACAAAGTTGTAGGTTATGATTAGGACTTATCGAAAAAATAAGTACACGCAATTTAGTTAGCTTAAATCATTATTTAGTCTTAACCATGAAATTAGGAAGGTTAGAGATGTCAAAAAAGTGTCCACATGGTTTATGGACGGTCCCTTTTTCAAAATTATTTTTTCATGGGTGCTTTTCCTTCAAGAAGTATTTTTAAAGTGGCTCAGAAGATGTCTTTTTTTGCCCATTTTTTTTTTTTAAATCGAAGAAAAAATAATACGTATTTTAGGAGATTCACTTTTAGTGATAAAATGCTAAATAAAATCTTCAATATTTTATTTCCGTGTACGTAATTTTCCGAAAAGTCCTAATCATAACCTACAACTTTGCCGAAGACACCAAATCGATCAAAAAATCCTTGTATGTATGGAACTTGTATGGAAAAACTAATGATGCAAAATTACTTCTTTTAACACAGGGAATCCATGGTCAAAGTTTCCATCCAAATAAAAAAATAAATAAATAAATAAATAGCGAAAAAAATTGCGAAATCGTAGAGAACTTTCCAAAACCCAATTTTAAAAATGCTGAAGATTTTCAATTACACGCTCGTCAATTGCTTTATAATTAAAACAAACAATTTCGTTTCGTTTTTTTTAAGAATAATGCAATTCAATTTCGGAAGAGCTTCGTGATTTCAGCGGATTGCATACTTCACTTTTTAAAGGGGACAAGGGAAATTCTCCACGATATCCGATATTTTTGGAAGGGTAAAGCGTTACGACCATAAGCATCATTGAGTTTAAAATTTGTAGTCCATGTGTTTTATTTTATACACGATCCCGTTATCACGTTTGAAGTTTTCGCTTTGAAATTTTGAAAAATAAAACTTGAAATTTTAAATTTAAGCATTTTTTACACTTTGCACCAGAAAGGACTGAAAGAATCCTTCCTAAAGCAAAGCCACTCGGAAGGCACGCTGTTGGGTAAGTTCAATAAAAGTATTTGCAGATCGGCATTTGATTTGATAACCTTAACCGAAAAGACTTTCTCATGACATTACAGCTCAGAAGGCATCTCACTTGGATGCCTTGCTGATACTATGGATTCTACGGTCTCAAGCCGATTATGACTAATGAAGTAAGGAAGCAAATGAATGATATCTTTTTCATCAGCCACGACCTGGTAATATCATGTTTACTGGTGAAGCTATGACCATACAACATATCGAAAATGGCAAACCCTAAAACAAAGACAAATTAATGTATCGGTGTGCGTTAAACCTAAGACTCCTGTCAACGTCCAGTCTACGAACACAAACACCCACATCGTAAAATTGAATCGTCATTGCTAGACACTTAACATTTATCAACCCCACTCAGATCCCGTGACGATCGGCAAACCCCAAGCGCCGCAAACGTGACTTTCGCGAAGGCATCTCAGACACTATAGAAGAACCCAATCCCAAATCAATGGTGCTAAATTTAGGCCACACCAACCAACTGACAGACATGCTAGTCATTGTCGTCGTACGTCTCTACACCATTCGCATAATGTCACTTGCCGCTGCTGCACTCCGGATGCGGTCACGACCTCGCCCAAGGTCCCAAAACCCCGACGCACTATTCAAGTGCGACGACGATCACACACTTGTTTGCGCCTAGAGTTTAATCAGCACGCGTACACGCGAGTGTTGGAAGGAAATAGGGTCTAACAAATACAGGCTCAAGATAAGCTGATGATGACGCGCCAAACCCGCGCTGTATGATATCATCGTTTCGCGTGACTACTCGACCGCGCGATCGCCGTAGTGTGAGTACGTTCGGTTGGAGTGATAACAAGCTATAACTGTTGTTGACGTTGCTACTCACTGGTGAAGATGATCTCCAGAGTCAGCTGCATCTTGCGAGCTGTAGTGGTGGTGTTGGAGCCGGAGTTGGTTGTGGTTGTGCAACGGCCCGCGATGGACCAACGACCTTGCCAAGATCATTTGAGACACATTCCTAGCGGAGCGAGCTGGACTACTTGTCAATGAACCACTTTCTACGCTTTTCCACGCTGCGCCGCAGCGTAAACTCCTTATCTCTGGTGTCTATTTGTGGATCTTATCAGCAGTGTAGGATTCACAAACTCCAGGGCGTAGATAAAATCGTTTATGGACTCCAACAAAACTTGACTCTTCACGCGGTGCCGTTGTTGCCAACTCGAAACCTGTTTAATCGCGAAAGCTCAGGTTTCAGGTTTCGAGCGTCCTCGCCCTACAGCTTGCTGCTCATCACCACTTCCTGAACCGACTCTTCCTGTACAAGCTGCTGATGGGCAATGCAGCTCACCGAGATTAGTCATGCATGCCGGTTGTTGGCCTGATTCCACTTAGTCACACAGAGCGCAGGGATTGCTCTTTGATCCCAGCGTTGCCGCTCGACGGATTTTCTGAATGAATTGGGTAGCTATTTTTGGACTTTTTTGCAAAGAATTGGGATTCTCGTTGACGTGTTAGTGACATCAGAAATTGTAAACCATCATGTGATTGGGCTGAACAACCGTGACTTATCTGGACTGCTGATAGCGCAGAACAAAACACAGATCAACCTCTACAGCATGACTCACGATTTCTAGCAGCGAGAACGTTATTACTTATTTAAATATTCCCCTTGATTCGAAAGAAGCAAAAAAGCCAACGAATCGCCCCAAAATCAATACCAACACCTCCTCCAACCGGACGCAGAACCAACTCACACAGCTGTGCGCTCACCAGCAGCAGCACATATGTGAAGCAGAAGAGGGAACAAAAATACACCGTAAACCTGCCAACGCTGCATCATTTCTAAGCATCTCCAGCTCCGCCAATGAAATCGGCACTTAACAAGTATGTAGTAATTTCCAGGAGTTCCCGAAATCCACCACGCACCAAGAACCCAGCAATTATTCGTAAATTTGCCAAGGTGACGCGTCGGCACCGACGTCGGGTTTACTACGCAAAAATAGAAAAGCTTTCTCGGCGATGATGTCGGCGTATTTGCGAATGTTCTGGCTGATGCTCGTTGCGAATCTGCGGATGCTGCTGCTTTGAGGTTGATGTTTATCAGTGGTGTGTGTGCGTGGGTTTCACGAAGTCGCGATTAGCGTGAATCGGGAGATTTGTTGATGTTAACGTAACTTTAAAGTACACTACCTAACTGTTTTAGCTGTGATGTTTTTCAACCACCGACGAAAGAATTGATTGACCTCTCTCAACGATATGCACTATTTTCATTTTGGAAGGATGATTAGAACTCAGCACACTTTGTTATTTTGCAGATCTGCACAGTCTTCACCATCACTCTTGAAAAATTCTTGACATGAAGCCAAACGAGCAATTTCTTTTCACTGTTTTTGCTATCACTTTTCTTCTATCTACTCCACATCACATTGCAGGTCCATAAACATTTTAGGAGTTAACCTGCCTGACTTCAAAAAACGCTTTTATTTATTTTGATTGTTTTAATAACAAAGCAAAATTTGTTCTCCTAGAATTTCACTAGCTCTTATCACTCAATTCGACGATCACTTTTGAAATACTATCAAGCCCGGGTTTTGCTAAAGCGAATTTACTAAAGGGTATTGAAACCACTCCTACCGTGGCAGAACAGACAAAACTATGACAGCCACCACCGTTCCCATCTCCACCGCGCAACTCAATGAAAGGGATGTGGATGCTCTACATTTTTAAGGGGATAAGGGAAATTCTCCACGGTATCCCCGTGGAGTATTTTATAATCTGGTACTTTATAGTCAGTACCAAATCCAGAGAGACGACTCCTACGCCTGGAATGATTTAACGATTACATACATACATACAATCGCATGGTGTCGATCCAAATCCCAAAATAAAATTCCCTGACTTTTCCCTGACCTCTCCAGACCACCAATTTAATTTTATTTTCTATTTTCTACTAACGTATAGTTTGGAGCGTTTTTATGGTTTCATGCATTTTCCTTTTTGAATATTGTAAATTTAAGATATTGAAAAACTTCAATGACTTTTTTATACAATGGATTCTACAAAAATATAAAAACTTTTTTTTTTTTTTTAATAATTTTTTTTCTTATCGAACATCCAAAATGAGCAACCAATAATATTTAATAATTAAAATTGTTGCAAATTTCAAATTGCGATTAGTTAATTTCACTTCATTTCCTAAAAAAAAATTAAAGTTAAAAGTTTTCCAAAAAAATAGGCCATTGAAAATTTGAATTAAAGTAAGAAGTCATGTTTCATTTGAAAATTGTTGCCTTTTGCCGAATTTTCAAACGAATTAGGCCGATGTCATTTTTGCTTGTGTTTTTATAAAAAAAACTAAAGGTTTTGGAGACAAAAACTTGAAAAAAAAATAAAATTTTGCAGAACATTTCATTTCAAAAAGTCATTATTTATCAAACATATATATTACTTTACTCGATGATCTTACCAAAGCGTCACTTAGAAAAATCGAAGCAAATTTTCCTACATCTTTTTCTCAAAATTTCTCTAACCAAAAAAAAAACTTCAAATTTTATCAGGTTTTCTGTAATCTAAGACGGTAAAAAAATGGCCATCAAGAACGTAGGAATTTAAGAACTTAAGAATTTAAGAATTCAAGAATTCAAGAATTTAAGAATTTAAGAATTTAAGAATTTAAGAATTTAAGAATTTAAGAATTTAAGAATTTAAGAATTTAAGAATTTAAGAATTTAAGAATTTAAGAATTTAAGAATTTAAGAATTTAAGAATTTAAGAATTTAAGAATTTAAGAATTTAAGAATTTAAGAATTTAAGAATTTAAGAATTTAAGAATTTAAGAATTTAAGAATTTAAGAATTTAAGAATTTAAGAATTTAAGAATTTAAGAATTTAAGAATTTAAGAATTTAAGAATTTAAGAATTTAAGAATTTAAGAATTTAAGAATTTAAGAATTGAAGAAAATTTTTTTTTTTGTTCTCTTGATTGTTTTTTTTTAATATTTATATTTTTTTATTTTTTTTTGCTTTTTTATTTGTAATTTAATAATTTCAGATCTTTAAATTTTTTTAATATGGTTTTTTAAGGGTTTTGATACTATTTTTCCTAATTTTATTTCCTAATTTCTGAATAATTCAATTTTGAATGTTGGAGCTGTATTTTTTAATGTTTTGATTTTTTTATTTTATTTGGGATATAAGCACAGTACACCCACTGGAACATGCCCCAATAATAATTTGGTGAAATGGATTGTTACATCCTAATGTCTGTGTCTTCAGGAAAAGTTTAAAATATGATTAATATTCAAAAGATTAAAATTGAATGTATCCAGTATAAAAGAACACCAAATAAGGGTAAAAACATTACTCAAAACTTAAAAGAAATTAAATATTCAGAGTCAGTATGTTTCAAAATGAGTTGAGTGTAGTAATACATTTATTTAGGAAATCCTCAACAATATTAAAAAAATGCAGAGTTCCCAAATGAACCGGTTAGGCTAGGTTCACCTATAAACTTGGTTCGGCTTAAGCCTCAATTTGTGGTTCAATCCTGGTTCAGTGAACCATGAACCATGGCTTAAGCCAGGCTAACCAGGCTAATGAGAACCATAGGAATAATGCACTGTGTAACAAATATTATAGTGTAGCAATGTTACAATGTACTATTCATTATACCGTAACATCCGTTACACCGTAATATGATTACACCGTAACATTGTTACACCACAACATTCGTTACACCGTAACATTGTTTCACCGTAACATTGTTACACCATAACATTGTTACACTGTAACACTGTAACACTGTAACATTCTTACACCGTTACATTGTTACACCGTAACATTGCTACACCGTAACATTGTTACACCGTAACATTGTTATAACGTAACATTGTTACACCGTAACGTTGTTACACCGTAACATTCGTTACACCGTAGTTTGGTTACACCGTAACATTGTTATACCGTAGTAGTGTTACTACGTAACATTGTTACACCGCACCATTCGTTACACCGTACCATTCGTTACACCGTAGTTTGGTTACACCGTAACATGGTTACACCGCAACATTCGTTGCATCGTAGTTACGGTATAACAATGTTACGGTGTAACAATGTTACGGTTTAACAATTTAACGGTGTAACAATGTTACGGTGTAACAATGTTACGGTGTAACAATGTTACGGTGTAACAATGTTACGGTGTAACAATGTTACGGTGTAACAATATTACGGTGTAACAATGTTACGGTGTAACAATGTTACGGTGTAACAATGTTACGGTGTAACAATGTTACGGTGTAACAATGTTACGGTGTAACAATATTACGGTGTAACAATGTTACGGTGTAATCATACTACGATGTAGCGAATGTTACGGTTTGAGCATACTACGGTGTAACAAAGCTTGCCATTTAGCCTAACATTCTTTGATCAGGTTCAAGCCAGGTTCAAGCCAATGGTTCATTTTGGCTAGCCTCGCCTGGTTTGAACCAAATGAACCATGGCTCACGGCACTCAGTGAGCCTGAGCCGACGGTGCTTGCCGACGTGCGGTGTGAACCTGAACCAAAAAAATGAACCTAGCCTAGCCGATGGCTTAGGCTCGTGGGAACACTGAAAAAATGCTTCATCTTCATCTTTCGACGTTTCTTGTTGAGAAAATACAAACAAAAAATTTCGGAAGGAAATTCTATTAATAAATCGAAGTTTTTGCACTCAACGAAAAAAAACCAAGTATCCTGATTCTTGAAGATATTTTTCTTTATAAGTTGAAAGTAATTTTATCTCTCTCAATAATGTTTTAATCAAAATTGCAACCGAGCGAAATCTGCGCCAAATTCACGCCGTCCGTAACAACCCTGTTTATTTCATAAATTTGTGTTTTATTTCTTTAATTCTTGAATATAATTCTTTAATTTTTAATTCCATTTCACCATAACTATTTTGCTTGCATTTTAGATTACACAAAATTAGATTACTTTGGATCATTTTGAAATCATAGTTCAGTTTAATTTTGAGAAAAATAAAAATTTAGATAACGAATACTAAAGTTAAATTTCGGAAAATTTTCTTACATACCATTTTTTTTTTAATTTTAGAATAAGAATTAAAAAAAAAGAAATCAACAATTCCAAAATATCAGAATTTCAGAATTTTTAAAATTTAAAATCTCTGAGCTTTAGAATTTTTGATTTTTTAAAAATTTCCAACGGTTCGAAGTTTTTAACTTTTGATTTTTTTAATTATTCAATATTTCTGACAAAATGTACGATTTTATCTATGGTCCCTATATGCTGAGCAAACGACCAATTTTAGAACAAATCTCTGAGGATGGTGGGGCAACTGCCTCATATTGTCCCACCCTGTGTGCGCTAGGAATTTGTAATTTTCAGTTGAACGCAAATCCAAAGCAAATCCAAATTATTTGATTTTGAAACCTAAACATATTGCAAACAAGCAACGCGCGAAGAAATGTCAAATGCAACTATCCGTTGCCAATATAAAAAACCAATATAAAAATTCAAATATTATCAATGTTGCAAAGTTTGGCCTGGAAGACATTCAAATACATCATCAAGGGCGAATTTTCAAAAAGAAATGAAATTTTGTAGTAATATTTTTAAGATCATCGAAATTCCCTGACCCAGCTCAAAATTCCCTGACTTTCCCTGACTTTTCCAGGTCAAATAAAATTCCCTGACAATTCCAGGTTTTCCCTGACTTTTCCAGAAATCGACACCATGAATCGGTAAAATGTGCAAAGGTTTGTATGAGCACACAGACACGGATAAATCTTTTTAATCTGTTTTCAGGGCATCTTACTTCATTAATGCTTTGGCCAAATCGGCTAAAATGTTGAATGAAGACTCGTTCAACAGGTCCCGTGTGTATGACGGAAGCCGATTTTCAAAAAAACATAATATATTTTTTTTATCTTTTAAAAAAATCGACATTTAAACTGCCGTTCTACGCATAATTGTCCCATGTTCAAAAAAGTGCAACTGAGAAAAACGCGATTGAAATTTTTCGACCGATTTCTGTGTTTCTACGCATAATTGTCCCGTGGGTCCCTATTCACCCCATAAGTCCCTTATCATCCCAGGTAGCAGTTTATCACTCTCTTTTGTAATCCTCTTGCTATACAATAGGTAAACAAAACACAATGCTTCGTATAACTAATAATTCCGTGAAAGAAAATACATGGTGGGACAATTATGCGTAGAAGTGTAACGATGGGACAAACAGACTTGGTGTTGTTTTTGATGAGTTCCCGAATAAAGTACTAGATTTTAAGGGTTTTTCGAAAAGTATACGACAAACTAAACTTAAAAATGTCAAAAGGTCAAAATCGTCAAAAAATGACATGGGACAATTATGCTTAGAACGGCAGTGAAGGACGTGCAAATGAACAATCTCAAACATTTTTGGTATTGGTTTTTAGTAAATAGGTCGAATACCGATGCAAAAAGGACTTTGTTTACCAATGGCTCTTACGGCTTTTTGAAAACTAATCCGAGATATGTTCTAAAGTACAGTAGTTGTTCGGTAACTGGGCGTTGTTTAACTGGGCTGCTTTTTAACTGGGCGCTCGATAACTGGGCCGTAGCCCAGTTAAAAAGCAGACAAACGTCAAAAAACCAAAACAAACCGAAATGACCGAGGGGTTAATGGATGCAAAATTATGTTCAATAAATAAATAAACTGTTTTCAAACTTTTATTTGATTTCAAGGCACAACTAAAGAAACATCAAAAGTAAGCATTGTAAATAAATTTGAGTAACTTTTATTTTTATATTTCATCAGCAAAATATTATGCATCGGTGGTCCCCTCGTAATTTTTCGTTCAGCCCAGTTAGCGAGCAGCATTCGGTGACTGGGCTACGTTCTCAGCCCAGTTACCGAACAAGTACTGTAGTTTCATCATTCGGATCACTCAGTTATGAAATATTGGTGATTCAAGGCCTTTTTGAGCTCAACATTCGCCTAGACTGTATGCAACCGAGAAGTATTTATATTCATTTTTAAATGCAAGTTACTATATGTAATGTTAAAACATTACATTTGGTGACGTGTTCTTAGATTCACAGGTTCCAACCAAGCTACTTGGATTCTTATAGCATTTTTTATTCTTCTAATCCCACTAAGCCTCGATGGTCTGGCGGTTAGCATATTTTCTGTGGACCCAAAGGACGGGGGATCGAATTCCGCCGCGACCTATGAATTTTTCGTTCATATTCAAGTGTTTAACAAATAATGACATGATTTTTTTACCATTCGATTTGAAATTTTATCAACACTTTTTAACAGTGATACCTTAGTAGTTTAATTTAATTTATTGAAACAATGCAATGTTTTAAAATATCACAATTCTAGATTATTCTTGGTCAAACGCTCGTTTCCCTGACACGGTACAGTTTATATGGAATTCCAATAAGAATGTAACAGAAAAATTAGGCTTCGGGTCCAGACTATTAATCTGCTTCTAAACTAACACTTCCCAAACACAGATTTCAACTTCAGTTACCTAGAATGCAGATAATTTGCAGCAGTTAAAATCAATTTAAAGTACTTAATTGTACACCAACTTCCAGATAGATGGTCTCCAGTTGAGTAAATAATCAACATTTTCAGTGCCCATCGGATTCGGTATTAATTCAGACTCGATAATCTGAATCCTCTATTATCCGAAGTTCGATTATCCAACTTTGGGTAATCGAATAACGAACAAAAAATTTTTTTTGTATATTTTTATTTTCTTTATTTCAACATAAAATTCGAGTTCCGTGACTTCATTTTAGTTAAACTTGAAAAGTTTATTGCCTATTAAATTACAAAATGCTTTTTTTACATGCATAATTACAGTCCAGACTCGAATATCCGAAGCCTCAATTATCCGAAGGTTTGTATGGGACTTTGGACAATCGAATAATTTTTTAAACATTTCATAACCACCATTTTGGCCGCCATCTTGGATTTATAAATTCTAAATCACTTTAAAGTAGTTCAGGAGTCATACTTAAGCTCAAGAATGAAAAGAAAGACCTTGAGTAAGACAACGAAAACAAAAATGTTTTTGTGATTCGAGGGTTAATCGAAACTTCGGATAAGTTTCGATTAACCCTCTACTGCCCAAATTTAGGAGGTCATTTTGAACAACTTTTGTTCTACGAAAACTTAACTTCTCTTGTTTTTTATTTTTCTTGTTTCATTTCCGTAGTAACAGTTCAATAGGGCGAATCTGCGTTTGTAAACAAGCAGTCTATCCCCCTCTTACTGGACGTGAACTGTCACTTGAGCATAAGGGATAGACTGCTTGTTTACAAACGCAGATTCGCCCTATTGAACTGTTACTACGGATTTTTAGTATTTTAATTTGCATTTATCATGTTTTGTTTATGTATGATTTTGATAGCATTTGGCTTACCTTTTGCCTATTCGGTTTTTATTTTTTTACAGTCACTTTTTTTTTGCTTGTTTTTCACATTTTTTTCTGTAGAACGATATTTTCAGTATCATCTTCTTCTATATATATAAAAAATTTCGACGGTTTTGTTCGAACGCGAATCAGTTCAATACGGAGCGTCGGATCGAGGTGATCTTTGTTGCGTTGGGTTCGTATAAGCTCAAGGAAGGTTTATATGTTGAAAAATTGCCACTTTGGCCACTCTGGGACCGATTCCGGAGCATCTGCAGATTGTATGGGAAAAGTTGCGTAAAACCAAATTTTGATCACAGGAGGCTGAATAAGCAAACAAGCTATACGTCAACAAACAAAATAACACAAGACGAAGTTTGTCGGGTAAGGCTTGTTTAAATTATAAAGAAATGCTTAGAGGCATAGTCCGGTATACTACAAAAATTAATGCATACTTATTTTCACATAATTTAGAAGAAATGTTAGTAAAAAACACAGCCAAAGTTGACCCCAGAAAAAATACATTTTTAAAAACATTGGCTAAGTCACATAAAATAAGTCAAACTTCCAACCTTAGATTTTTTTTAAACTTTGAAAAGTTCTTCTTTTCAATGCTTTTTATAGATCAAAAATTGGTTGAAAAATTGATTTTTGACGAATTTTTAGATCGAAGACCGCCTAGAGGAGGGATTGGGTTGTAGAGGGTCAACCGAAGTGTCATTTCGCCAAGGCCTTTAGATAATCGAGTCTGGACTGTATTTATCACAACTACTTTGTTTTGCTAATTCTTCCGATTTAGGTGTAACTTTGTAAAATTTGGTTTCTGTACCAACACGAGAAAAAAGCGGATAAGCATTTTGTTATTTTGGTATTTTTTAAGCAGGCATGCCAGATTTTGCAATTTTGTTGGGCACATCACAAAAACGCAAATGAATTGAATGAAAATCGGAACTTTTTTCAGCTAAAAAACCTTTTTTGTGAGCAAACTATTTTATAAGATCCAAAAGTATTGCTTGAAAAGCATGAATCTTCCAATTGGATGTAAAAAGGACCGAATTCATATCCTATCAAAAATAAGAGAATTCCATAGTAAATGTTCAATAGTGCAAAACCTTGGATGTAAACAAGCAGCCTATCTAACTTTCATTCAACGTGAGCTGTCACTAGAGCAAGTGGGATAGATAGACTGTTTGTTTACATCATAGGTTTCGCCCTTTTCAAAGGTAACTACGGAATTTTCGCCTATTATCATTGTTAAGATTATACCAGCTGAGTGAAATATCTTTGCAAATTTTCTGTTTGTTAGAAATCTGGTCAAGATTTAAAAGTTTTACAATTTTCAAGATATTGACTTGTTGATATTGATTGTGCAATTTAGTCCCAACCATTAAATTATGCACCTTAAATCAATCACTTCCCAGCCAGGTAAACAAACGCAATCAAAACAACTCCGCACCGTGAAATTCCGTTCAATTTACACTAGCCGTGAAAAATCGCGAACCCAACTCTGGCGATTTATCAGGTTTCTTTCCCCGCAAGTCTCAGTCAGTGCCAGTGTGTGTGTCCGTCTGTCTGCGTGAGTGTGTACCGATGTAATTGCGTGAGTGTGTGCCGTGCCGTGCCCGAACCTTGTTCCGTCCGTTCGCCCTGACCCGATCGTCATCGTCGCCGACGAAGGCAATTTTGCGAAGGACGACCGAAGGAATCGGTCCCAACGGATTTGAGGATCTTAAGCGTTTCGATTTTTTTCAGGCTGCAATTTTTTCCTCTTAGGGCTTTTGTTAATTTGATTTGGTTAACCCAGGTTAACCGCGGTGGATTTTCTTGAAATAATTCGAACTGTCAAAAATCCACCAAAGCATCTACCGGTGGATACTTTTCTACCACAGATTTTTGTGCGATCAATGTGGTGGATGCTTTGGTGGATTTTTGACAGTTCGAATTATTTCAAGAAAATCCACCGCGGTTAACCAAATCAAATTAACAAAAGCCCTCTTATTTTTTTTCGTCGCTGTGTGTGTGACGATGGATGTTCCGGAATTTTTTTTTCGCTTGCCGATTTCCAAATTTAGAGTGTGAGTGGTGTGGCCACTTGGAACCTACCTTGTCACACAGGGTTTTCACTTGCGTTTCGGTCAGTTGCTTGCACTCGTTCAGTTGTTCGATCCACTGGTCCAAATCTTTGAGTGTCGCCTTGTCCTCCATCCTTCCTTTTCTTCTTCGGCGCTGCTGCTCTCGGGTCTTCTCTTTGAATTTTCACTCCACCGTGGCCAACTTGGGTTCGCCGAATCTGGAAATCTTCAACACTTTTTTCGGATGCTGGCTCTCACGACGATTCCCGGGGGCGACGAACGTCTCACACAGGCGGGGACCGCGCACCGTACACGAAACCGGAGCGGCGAAACTTCCGACGAAAGAAAAAACCCGAAACCGAAAATCCGGACCACTTCCACTCGCAAGCACACTTCTAACAAAATGGCCGCGGCGTTGTGGAAAGAAAATCAATGACCGCGCACACTCGCGCCGCGCAAACGACCTGTCAGCCGCCGCTAGACCGGACCAATGTCGACTGTCAGTCTGACAAACACGCAACGAAAGTCGACCAAACACGCTCGCGGTGTTGTTTTTCCTCTTGTTCTTGCGTGCGTGCGTGTGTGTGTTTTGCACGGCAGTTGGAAATTCCTTTTTTGCGAACTTTTTTCCTTCAACACTCTTTTTCCTTATTAGAAATTTAATTTAAACTAGAATAACGTGCACAAAACTTCCGAACTTTCTTCTCTATCCAGCGACGACCGGGAGCGAACTGTCCCCGTTCCACCTCTATTTTGCTCTTAAAAGGTAATTCAAGTAACAAACACCTACACTTCTTACAAACAAAACGTATTCTTCTTACAAGTGAAACCGATAAGATAGCGCACACCTCCTACGCAAATCGTAGGTATTAAAGTTGCGTGAGTCACACAGTTGTTACAAGTTTGTCCGTGACGACGGTGCTCGGGGCTCTAAAACGAGATCGAGCGAGATGTGACCGGTTCGAAGGGTTGACGAAGAATGAAGAAGAAAAACTTGCCAAAACGGCACCCAGCGATTTGCATATGCGCCACACTCTTCTTTTGTGGTGGCGCTGTTGCGTCAGAAAAAATGGGATGAAAGATTTTGAAGTTTAGCGGGAATGTCGACTCGTGAAGTTAAAGAGAGAGAGAGAGAGCGAGTGTTGTCAAAAGTTGACAGTAGGGCTGGGCGGTATTTGGGAGCGGTTTCGGTTAAGCCCGCCGCTTTACCTTGCACGCTCATTTCGAAAAATTCGTTTCTGAATTATTCTCACTCATGGTAACAACACGCAGAAAAATAAGGCATATTTGAATCAACAAAACGTTTTGTTGATTTGGAAAAAATTGTTGAATCAACGCTAAACGTCAAAGCAACTTTTTCAAAATAACGAAAGATTTTTGTGGAATTGGGTACTAAAGCCCTATGTCAATTTTTATGTACAACGGTAAAAAACACGATTAAAAACCATTTCTGATCACTTTTTTTCATTTTAATGCAAAAAAAATTGTTGACAAGACAACATTTTTTCGATGGATCAACTATGGTCCCCTTGGAACGAGCTGTCAAGTAGGACATTTTCTGTCAAGAAGGACCGCGAGCAATCTAAGCTTCATTTTAGGACCCAATTGAGAAAATCAAGATTTGTTTCAACGCAAAATCGGCGTTGATTATATGTATTCAACAAAAAAAATTGTTGAATCAAACCTCTCACAGGCTGGTTGTACAAAATATTTTTCTGCGTGAGAGTTATACTGAAAGAAACTGACATAGCAAATTCAAGTGATTTTACACGTGAGCTCTTCCAAAATTCGGCACAATAATTTCACATGCTTTTCCTTTGATTCGGATATGTTTAACATGTCACATGGATGTGATATTATTGCTAATGGCTAGCAATTTTTTTCATTCTTCTATCGCATGGAATTCACTTTAGATTTAAGTTCCCATTCGTAAGATAGCGACGGCCGACGGACGTGCTCAAATCGAATAAGTCGTTTTGTGAACAAATTGAAAATGAATATTATCGTCTAATAACTTGTTGGTAAATAATAAATTAATAAAACAGTTCGGATTTGCATAAATCTTAACATTCTTCGTGGATTTTTCAGGAAATCATGTTCGCAGTTTTGAACGTCCTATCACCGTGCGCCATTGGCCACGCGATCCGGACCATCAAGGTCGATTCGGTGTTAAACTACCCAAAGTTCCGGGTCCCGCTGCTGCAACGATAACCACAACAAGAGCTTCCAAGAGCTGTTCCGTCGCCCGTACACCTATACTACCGTCATCAGGGGTGACATTGGGTCTGGGGGGTGAGATTGGGTCATACAAAAATGCTGAAATTTGTATGACCCAATCTCACCCCCCAGACCCAATGTCACCCCTGATGACGGTACCAGAAAGCCGTGCTGCTGACGCCGGACGGGTACGGCTTCATCATTTTTTATGGAGAGTATTACGTGAAAATATGCAAAAAAAGGCCGATGGTCCGGTTGGTTTTGTTTGAACCTTTTGTAATTATTTTTTATTGATCAAATATTTGAAAAATGTATTATTACTTGTGAAATAAAGTTTATTTGTAACCGCAACAAAACAAATCTTTTTAAAATATGCAGAAAACTACACATTAAATTTCAGAACACATGAATTTTACTGGAAAATTATCTCATCTCATCTCATCATTAAAAATTCATATGAATTTCATTCCAAAGTCATGTGAGCTTTCACGTCAAATTAATGTGTTTTGTCGTATGGGGCAGATTCATGTTTAAAACATTTGATATTACCATGTGCTTTTCTTTCAGTGTAGTGCACTAGAGTTTTAGTTCCCAGATGGCGGCAAAACGTGTGCGGAACTCGGGCGAGTTTCTTCAAAAACAAAACACTTTGACAGCTCTGAGTTCGGCATTCAGTGCGAAACTAGCCTTCTATCGACCGAACCATTTGTTTGCATTAGAACACTGTGACGATGAATTTTTAATTTTAGAGCTAGTTTTTTTTCACTTGGTCAAGGGAGGAGTTTTAGAGTTGTTTTTTTTTCACTTGGTCAATAATTTATATATTTATTTTATATTTAAGTATTTGATGTTTTTTTATATATAAAGTTTTTGATGTTCTAAGTTGTAAAATTTCTAAAAAAATGTCTTGGATTTTTATGATTTGAATTTTTTAAATTTTTAAACTTTTATTTTTTTATTTTTTTGACTTTTTTGTAGTTTTGATTTGTTCTATTATTGGATTTTATTTCATATTTTCAGCATTGATTTTTTTCAAGATTCTTTGTATATTTGTATTTAAAAATTTCTCAGTTTTTTATTTATTTTTTTAACTTTTGTCTTTAAATTTTTTTGAGTTTTTGATTTTTTTAATTTTTGTTTTTTTTGTGCCTGAAATCTAGTGATAATTGCTCGGGTTTTCCTGCTGGTTTACTTCATTTCGAGCAAAAAACTGAATCCGTCCCGATCCGTCCCTTAAACTTCAAGATTCTGGATAAGGCAATCCGGAATTTTCAAAAATTTTATATCGAATACAAAATTATTGAAAAGTTTGACAAATTCAACAGCGACAAAAAACAATACGTTCTTGCTGATAGATCAAAAATTTAAAATATTTTTTTGTTTGTTTTTTGCTGGCATAATCAACAATCGTAGCTGGATTAAGGTCGTAGAACGTGTCCTTCACTTTGAGACAATGACTTTCAATGATGGTTCTGAATTCAGGGTCCAGAAATAGTAAATTGCATTGAAAAAATAATCACGATATGTAAAATGCTTCTACAAACAACACAAAGAAAACCATTTTTTAATTGAAACATTCTGAATCAAGATTTGAATGTTTTTCTAAAACAAACATGACCGCTCTGGAATTATGCCTTCCAGAGCCTTAAGCCAAATACGGGGATCCAAAGGAACGCAGTCAAGAAATGTTGCGCATTCTTTTCGTGACCCCCCAAGAAAGGATGACAGTTCGATTTGAGCGCGTTGGACGATGATCGCGCTTAAGACACAAATTCAAAAATTGAAGAAATCAAATGTTTATTACAATTTTTTTTTAAATTAAATAAAACTGAAAACCAAAACATCTTAAATTTTAAAATTCTTAAATTGGGTCCTAAAATGAAGCTTAGATTGCTGATATTATTGTTTACAGCGATAAAGCTTATTTTCCTGAGTACAATGACCCTTTGAACGACCACAAAGAGTTTAAAATGGATTTTTAAATCAATTTTGAAAAATTAACCTCGGGGTCCTTCTTGACAGAAAAGCTCCTACTTGACAGCTCGTTCCAAGGGGACCATAGTTGATCCAATGAAAAAATGTTGTCTTGTTAATTTTTTTTTTGCATTAAAATGAAAAAAAAGTGATCAGAAATGGTTTTTGATCGTGTTTTTTACCGTTGTACATAAAAATTTACATAGGGCTTTAGTACCCAATTCTTAGTGTTTTTTATTCTTAAACTGTTAAATTCATAATTTTTAAATTCTTTTTGAATTATCACATATTGAATCATCAAATTTCCAAATTCTTAAATCCTTAAATTGGGTCCTAAAATGAAGCTTAGATTGCTGATATTATTGTTCACAGCGATAAAGCTTATTTTTCTGAGTACAATGATCCTTTGTACGACCACAAAGAGTTTAAAATGGATTTTTAAATTAATTTTGAAAAATTAACCTCGCGGTCCTTCTTGACAGAAAAGCTCCTAATTGGGTCCTAAAATGAAGCTTAGATTGCTGATATTATTGTTTACAGCGATAAAGCTTATTTTTCTGAGTACAATGACCCTTTGTACGACCACAAAGAGTTTAAAATGGATTTTTAAAACAATTTTGAAAAATTAACCTCGCGGTCCTTCTTGACAGAAAAGCTCCTACTTGACAGCTCGTTCCAAGGGGAACATAGTTGATCCATCGAACAAATGTTGTCTTGTCAAAAAAAAATTTTGCATTAAAATGAAAAAAAGTAATCAGAAATGATTTTTAATCGTGTTTTTTACCGTTGTACATAAAAAATTACATAGGACTTTAGTACCCAATTGACAGCTCGTTCCAAGGGGACCATAGTTGATCCATCGAAAAAATGTTGTCTCGTCAATATTTTTTTTTGCATTAAAATGAAAAAAAGTGATCAGAAATGGTTTTTAATCGTGTTTTTTACCGTTGTACATAAAAATTGGCATAGGGCTTTAGTACCCAATTATCACATTTTTAATCATTAAATAAGTATTGCTTATTGCGAGATAAAATCACGTTTATCCATCGCTGTGAGTGACAGGTCAACTTGGTTTGTTTTGAATATTTTCCAAAAAGTCAGCTGAAAACTCAAGGCAACCTTTGACAACAGCCAAAAATTTGTTCTGCGGTTGTCATGCGGCTGTCATGCGACCATTATCTTGCGGTCGTATCACCGCGCGTGAACTCTAATTATTAACGCCCGCAGTAATAAATTCTAAAATCCAAAAATTATCACATCAGTAAATTATAAAACTTTGATTTTTTAAAATTAATTAATCAATTTTCAGTAATTTTTCTCAAATGCCGCCAGAAAATCAGACATGTTTGGAGTCACAATTTAGGTTGGAAACATATTCCTTGATTTAATAATTTAAAATTTCTGTTTTTTTTATTTTTCTAGGTGTTTAATCTTGTTATTTGAATTTTTATTTTTTTAAATTTAGATTTTTTGGCTCTTTCCTCTGGTTTACTTCATTTCGAGCAAAAAACAAAATCTGCCTTTACATTAAGATTCTGCGTTTTGACATTGGGCCTCCTACACCGACGTAACTCTCATTGAAAAAAATAATTTGAAGCTCGCGTACCCTACTTAATTTCAACATTCAAAAATAAGACATCGAAAAAAAATTGTGATTCTATTATCCGTAGATTCGATTATCAGAAGTGAAATGTCTAGGCCTTCGGATAATCGAGTCTGGACTGTACTTCTGACAATTACGAGCTCCACACCAGCCTTAATCCAGTTATCAACTTTTCATCAAAAGCGTGCAAGACACTCGTCTCAGCAGCAAACATCAAATTTCAGGATTTTTTCTTCGGTTTTGATGAAATCTGAGTAAAAATAACTCAAAAATAAATTATTTAAAATGAGCGTGTTACTGCCATCAACAATACCGTCCAGCTCTACCGAGTCCCACCTTTTCGCCACAACCTCGATAAATCCCGCCCCCCGATTCTTCGCGTTGTCAAGTTCGCTCCCAACCTGCTGTCACCGCACCGCATCACAATTTCCTTTCTTTTCTCCGCGAAACGTGGAACAGTGCGGCACGCATCCCGCTGCCAAGTTTAACTTTTAACTTTGAAAAAAGTGTGAAGTGCTCCTAATCAACAATGACCGAGACGCTGCAGCTCCGCGGCCAGCTGGTTGGCCACTCCGGCTGGGTCACCCAGATCGCGACCAACCCCAAGTACCCGGACATGATCCTGTCCTCGTCGCGCGGTGAGTTTTCGCTTCTAACCTCGAAAAATTTCTTGAGGGTTTAAAGATGGCGGAAGAACCGCATGGTAAATTGTTTTCTTCCCCGTTGCAGACAAGACCCTGATCGTGTGGAAGCTGACCCGGGACGACGCCAGCTACGGCATCCCGCAGAAGCGCCTGTACGGCCACTCGCACTTCATCAGCGACGTCGTGCTGTCCTCGGACGGTAACTACGCCCTGTCCGGCTCCTGGGACAAGACCCTCCGTCTGTGGGACTTGGCCGCCGGCAAGTCGACCCGCCGCTTCGAAGACCATACCAAGGTGTGAAATGGGGCGTCCAAACGGGGGGAAACTCATGAAACTAGGAGGACGAGCGAATTGCGATCTTATCCGCGTGAAAACGGGAAGATTTCAAATCCTTGACGGTTAATCCGGAACGATCGGCGCGTCCGGTTGTTCCGGATGGTTAGGGCCAATCAGAGTGGTTACAAAGCGCCTATGCGAGGCAGAAGAAAAAGTTTGAAAACAAGCGCCAATGCGTGGCAGAAGATACTTTTCCCACTAAGGATTGCACTTGTGCGTGAGTGTAAGAGGTGGCTAAAAACGCTTCTTCCGTCGACCAAAGTCAGAATCGCAATAGGTATTGTAACTGTAGTTATTGGTACTTAAGACTAATCTCGTCACTTGATACTAAGTTGCGAACCAATTTGCTTTGAAAAGACTAGGCACAATCCCAGCTCCAAATCGGATCCAAATTTAATATTCGATATGGTGTTCATTTTAGTGCGTGCTAGAGCAAACTCTCGATAGTCGTCCACTGCTGGGTGGCCAAACGATGGCGCCACTCGGTTTCAGATCGTTGAGATACACAACAACCAAATTTTTAAGCAATATTTCAAAGCACATTGGTTCCAGCTTCAAAGAGGAGATATTCATAAGAACTATCTCTAACCAACCTTCCTTCACTCTTCCCCTCTTCAGGACGTCCTGTCGGTTGCGTTCTCCGTGGACAACCGTCAGATCGTGTCCGGCTCGCGCGACAAGACCATCAAGCTGTGGAACACGCTCGCCGAGTGCAAGTACACCATCCAGGAGGATGGTCACTCCGACTGGGTTTCCTGCGTGCGCTTCTCCCCGAACCACTCCAACCCGATCATCGTGTCCGCCGGTTGGGATCGCACCGTCAAGGTCTGGAACCTGGCCAACTGCAAGCTGAAGATCGACCATCTCGGTCACAACGGCTACCTCAACTCGGTGTCCGTTTCGCCCGACGGTTCCCTGTGCACGTCCGGCGGTAAGGACTGCAAGGCCTTCCTGTGGGATCTGAACGATGGCAAGCATCTGCACACGCTGGAGCACAACGAGGTCATCAACGCCCTGTGCTTCTCGCCGAACCGGTACTGGCTGTGCGTCGCCTACGGCCCGTCGATCAAGATCTGGGATCTGGCCTGCAAGACCATGGTCGAGGAGCTGAAGCCGTCGAAGGCCGACCCGCCGCAGTGCCTGTCGCTGGCCTGGTCCACCGACGGACAGACCCTGTACGCCGGCTACTCCGACAACATCATCCGCGTCTGGCAGGTGTCCGTGTCGGCTCGCTAAGAAGTATTCGTGTGTGCGCCGTGTGTTTCTTTACTCGTAAGAAATATATAAACTAAGAAATGCGCGGACGAAAGTCTGCCAAAAATAAGCTCAACTTTGTCTGTTTATGAATTCGAAATGCCTGCTTAAAACCTCCAAAAATACGCTTCCCAAACACCGACGTGAACTTCAAGTATCTAGCCATTGAAACGTATTTGAAATTACGCTACCTCTCGTTTAACAAGTCGACTTCTCATTGAATGCTTCCAATGTCGGCACTGCTTTGGCGATTCCACGATTATGTACCTCTACGTATTAATTAATCAAAGAAAAAATGGGATACAGTTCCATACTTCCACTCTCCTTAAAAAAAAAACATGCCTACCAAAAACTTAAAAAAGCTGTCCATTGAAATGGGGGACCGTTGTCGCTCTGAATCACTACCAGTGGATCACAGCACAGGAAAACGTATTCTAGAATATGTATCCACCACAACCAGAAATTCTCCTGCCCCAAGCACCTGAAAGCGTCAAGAAATCACTGCTTGACCAAAAGTTCAACCGCCTGCGACATTCGCGACCACCAGAACAAAAAATTACACTTATGTTGTGTTTCTCCTGAACACGAGCGTCGTGCGCCTGCTATGATCCTCGGTATTTACTCTGCTGTTTAAACTGCGGCAAATAACAGCGCGAAGTCCCACTGGCGATTTGGGTCCTGTTGAGGGAAAATGAGCGCTTTCAAATCTGAGGACAAAAAATGTGAAAATGAATTCGATGTGGTAGTACGCGTTCGAAAGAGCGATTGTAGAAAACCAACCGTAAGGATTTGTTTGTGAGTTTGCATGCAATAAGGCGTACGCAATAGACACTCCTCGTTTAGATCAATTACAAAGCGAAACATCTTGTTGCCATTAGGTAGGTACATCAGCTTGAACGCAGTGCAGCAGACCCTTGTCCTCAAGCAGGACCTCCATCCGGAACTTCCAGTTCCCGTAGTTCGTCCCTTCCAAGAGCCAGACCTTTTCTTCGGCCAGCTTCCGCTTCCGCCAGAGAAAACTTGTTCGAGAAACTGCAATCTTCTTGGACGTAATCTGGGCCCATAACCTGAAAGGCGGAGCTTCATCTATAAGAAGGAGCTTTATTTAACTAACTAGGTAACTTGAAAGGGAATGAACATTACAATTTTTCAGTTGGACCTCACTGTATAGGTCACTACGATCTGTTGGTCGTAAATTATTAAAAATTATTACAGGAATCCTGCTAACGGTTTCTTGATATTTTGTTGAACATTGAGTAACCATTTTTTTTTTGCAGGCCAAGGGTGCATGATACTGATGATACTCGTTGGTTGACACCCAGGCGAGGAACATCCCGGAAGGAGCCCAACTACATCCGTAGTGCTGTTTGGACAAAACAGCATGGCTCTGGTTCCTTGCAAGTGTCCTATTTTCTTACCTCCACGTTGGCTTGGTTTAGTCATCATGATGACAAGGTGTAACCTAGCTGGTGGCCTGTGGAAACGACTCGTAAACCTTAGACCAGCGAGGGTCAGAGTCGAGACGGCTAGAAGAAAGGGGCGCGTCAATGTGGGAAAAGGAAGTAATTGGTGATTGCAGACGGTATTGTTTTGATTCGCAGTATGTTGAGTCAACTGCTGTGGATGTACCTGAGCATCGCAGAACGGGGTTTCTCTTCTTTTCATTTCAGCTAACAGCTATCTTCTGTTTATTTTGTTTCACTGATTTTCTAAAACGGCTTCTGTTTACTATCCTCCATTTGATTTCGATTTTACTTATTTGATTCTCTTATTAACGCTTTTCCACTCTATTTTACCAATTGATGCTACTGTAACAAACTGTCTGCTTTCCCTTAATTCAGGGTGGTCACTGTAGGGAATGGATAGGGCAAATATAAATAATAATAAAATAAAATATGTGAAATGAATAATCATCTTTTAAACAATAAAATAAATAAATGGTAAAGCGAGGGTTAATTTGATCAGAACGCCATAAAAAGAGAAAATGAGTGAGATGACAGCAGAAACTAGCGAGCGTGTGTGAGAGAAAAGAGAAATCGGGTTGTAAGCGTTCGTGTTGAACGAGATCAGTCTGGTGTTTGAGCATAGAACGAACGGATGTATTTTGAACGGTTTCTGAAAATTAAAAATTAAAAAGAAAATGCGACCAAAAAACACTACAATGGCGCATGTCGGTACATACGTTGAACTGTACGCGTTTGTTTAAGTTATAAGTTGAAGTTAATGTTTGTTAAAGATGAGATTTTGCTTAATCCGGTTAGTTGGCTTGGAGGCGGCCATTTTGTTGGCGTCGATTGTGGTTTTCAAGAGTGCCGTTCGGTGAACAAGTCGTGACTTGTCCCAGCGCGAAGATTGGGTGCAGTGCGGTTCGGCATAATCCAGTTTGTTTGCTTGAAGGCGGCCATTTTGTTGGAGTCGATTGTGTTTTCCGGAATGCCGTCCAGTGGACAAGTCGTTACTTGTGCCAGGGCCAGGGAGGAGACGTGTGTTGGTGCCGTGGATTGTTTTATTGAGCCTTCTCAAGAGGAATTGATTGAATTCACCAATAGGAGCGAAATAGATACGGAGTAGGATGTTTCGTCGATTTTGGAGGTGAAACTGTCATTTTCCCTGAGAGGAAGTTCAAGTTTTTTTTTGATTATCTCGATCTCCCTGGGAGGAGTAGTAGTTCCCCGAGAGGGCAGATTCCTTGAGGGGAAACTGAAAAGTCGATCTCCCTGAGAGGAGTAGTAGTCCCCGAGAGGTTAGATTCCTTGAGAGGAAATTCAAAATGTCGATCTCCCTGTGAGGAGTAGTAGTCCCTCGAGAGGGCAGATTCCTTGAGGGGAAACTGAAAAGTCGATCTCCCTGAGAGGAGTAGTAGTCCCCGAGAGGTTAGATTCCTTGAGAGGAAATTCAAAATGTCGATCTCCCTGGGAGGAGTAGTAGTCCCTCGAGAGGGCAGATTCCTTGAGAGGAAATTGAACATGTCGATCTCCCTGGGAGGAGTAGAAGTCCCCCGAGAGGGCAGATTCCTTGAGGGGAAACTGAAAAGTCGATCTCCCTGAGAGGAATAGTAGTCCCCAGAGAGAGTAGGTTCCTTGAAAGGAAACTGAAAAGTCGATCTCCCTGAGAGGAATAGTAGTCCCCAGAGAGAGTAGGTTCCTTGAGAGGAAACTGAAAAGTCGATCTCCCTGAGAGGAGTAGTAGTCACCGAGAGGATAGATTCCTTGAGAGGAAATTGAAAATGTCAATCTCCCTGTGAGGAGCAGTAGACCCCCGAGAGGGTAGATTCCTCGAGAGGTAGCTGAAATGTCGATATCCCTGGGAGGAAGAGGAATTCATGTTTTGATTTGGAGTAGCCCCCTTGATTTTTTGCATTATGCATTTGCATTTTTTATTTTACGCTGATATCTTTAAGAGGAATTTGAGACTGGCAAAACAGCGATGTTCCTTAAAGAAGGCTGAAGAAATTTTAATTGTTATCCGAGATTTTGTTACAACCATCTTTGGTTCATGGTTTTGGAATGTTTTTCTTGAGCTTGAGCCGCGAGTGCCCATCTTTTCAACGGTTTTCTTCCTATTCCCTATTTTTGTCTCTAGAAGTGCAAGAAAGGTGCGATTTCTTAGCAAGGATTGATGATTTATATGTTTAACACCTCACCTTTTGGTTGAAATTCAAACCGTTTTTAAAGACAGAACTTATCGCAGGCTATGTTGAAACTCATTGTTTTTTTTTTCAATAATAGAAGCTTGCCAAGGATACCAACTTTGGACCTAGGACTGACCATCTTTATTTATGTAGTGTTCGTATGGTCTTTCTGTGATTTTGCTAACTCTGAGAAGTTTGGTGAGAGCTAAAATTTCCAATATTTCTGGGAGCACTATCAATTGTTTTTCATTAAAGCTTAACGTGGTGAGATTAAAGAAGTTTGCTTGATAGAGAGAAGCAATAATTGATTAAGTTTTAGTATTTATAGTTATGACGACATTAGAGCGGTCTTTAAGTAACTCGTATGAGGCAATTACAATGTATTTTATGAAAAATATCATTCAAATGGCTTAAAAATTTAACTAATGCTTAAGTAACATCTTTTGCGAAAGATATGTTCTTGTTACGATGAAAAATCATGATATGGAACCGTGATAAAAAAATTAAATTAGTGAATATTTCGGATTACAATGTATATTTTTGCTAAAAAGAATGGATTAATTGTATAAGCCACTACGCAAATTTTTTGTGATAGTTAAAAGTATAGGTCTTGAAAAAACAGATGTTTATTCTTGCAAGTCGTTCAAGAGGACATTTTTTTGTTTTTCAAAACTTAGTTATAGATCCCAGGAATAATCGATATCATTTTTCGTTCACTTCCACTGTACAGGACAGTTCTAAAGACTTGCCAACAAGATGTTTTACAACAAAGTTTAAAATTTTATTTTTTTTAGATTGTGTCTCCAACTATGCAAATAAAGAAAACCGCAACTTTCTTAGCTGATTTGTACATGTAATTTTTTTTATTAAATAATATAAATGGTTACACTATGCTAATTCAAATATTAACCTTTTTGTATAAATGCTTCAAGTGATATTACATAGAATTAAAATATAGAGAGTAGAGTTAGGAGAGGATGTAGGGAATGGATAGGGCAAATATAAATAATAATAAAATAAAATATGTGAAATGAATAATCATCTTTTAAACAATAAAATAAATAAATGGTAAAGCGAGGGTTAATTTGATCAGAACGCCATAAAAAGAGAAAATGAGTGAGATGACAGCAGAAACTAGCGAGCGTGTGTGAGAGAAAAGAGAAATCGGGTTGTAAGCGTTCGTGTTGAACGAGATCAGTCTGGTGTTTGAGCATAGAACGAACGGATGTATTTTGAACGGTTTCTGAAAATTAAAAATTAAAAAGAAAATGCGACCAAAAAACACTACAGTCACCTCGTCACCGACTGACAAACCGGGAAGATATTTTAAATTCAGTTAAAATTTGACAAAAGCCTCTTTAATGCATTCAATATGTTCTTTGCTCAAATAGAATATTATTTCTGTTATTCTAAATGAAGAATTCGCGAAAACTTTGTTTGAATTTTTGTAATAGACTCATGCTTCTTGGCTATGGATGTTTTTTTTTGTGTTATTCCCTATGATATTTTTACTTGGAGAATTTGTTTTTTTAAATAAAGCAATTTTTTTTCTCTACGGCAGCGGTTCTCACCCTGGGGTACATGTACCCCTGGGGGTACCACGAGCGGTCTCAGGAAGAAAAACCCCGTAATGGCGGGCATTTGTCCCAAACAAAATATTAAAGAGAAAAAAAAAACAAATTGATTTGAAGCAAAAAACTAACAACCATATTTAAGGCTAGTATGCAGATCGGAAGGAAAGGGGTCAAGAAACAGCTTTACGAACAGCAGAACAAAGGAGAGGGAGCGATTTCTTGGGGTTTTTCTTCACCCTCTCTGACTTGCTTGCGCTGCCGCTGCTGCCCATTTGATTTTTTTCTTGACCGGTTCCTTCCGAAGTGCGTATACCGCTCTAAGGTGCAGTGATTTACGAGCGAATTATTTTTGACCAATCAGTAATTTTTTTACAAAATATTTGAATGATAAACCTATAATTTGCATTCGTTAAGAAATTTTAAGAATTTAAAGTAAAGTGCACCGTTTTAGAGTTTTATCTTTTTTTTCTACGAATATTTGTTTCAAATTTGTAAATTGTGCCAACTACCATTTATTTGAAAACATTCAAAATATTTGTGAAAAAAAAAATGTTTCATTATTTGGATATTGTCAATTTGACCTTTTTTTGCTAAAATATTAGCTTTGCATAAAATTAAAATCAGGATTTCTTTTTTTTAATTTAAAGATCAACATTTTTCCTGCAAAGAATGCAGTAAAGAATTTTCTCAAACATTCGATTTTATAAAGATATAATAGAATAATTTTTTATTGAAAATAGCTACAACTTCTTAAAAGTACTATAAATAGCTCGATAAATAGCATGTTTAAAGTTTGGGCAGTTTCAAAAATCTCTGTTCCAAAAACTACTCGTCCGTCATCAGAAATTGATATAAAATAAAAAAAATATGGGAGGTGTTTGTAGAAATGAAAAAGTCGATGAAAATTTAATTTACAAAAGGAATATCTCCAAATTTATTGGCATTTTCAGTAGATAGTTTAAAAGAAATACAGAAATACATTTTATTTTGAAGCTTTATTATGAAAACTGATTTGAAGAAATGTACATGGACGTTGTGTAGGGGGCAAAAAAACATAAAAAAATAAAAATTTAAAGAACAAGCCATAGGCTTAACATTTGAATGCAAAAAGTGTTTCAAAATGCATTATACACTAGTTCAGTTGTTTTGCAATAATTAGTCTTTTGCAATAATTAGTCTTCCAAAAATGTAATATTTGACGAAAACAAATATTTCAACGAAAAAAACTTCTTGCGAAAGACCGATTTTTTTTTTAAATTCAAAACATTATTAAATCAACCCAAACATGCTTAAAAATGATTTCAAACGTTAGGGAATGGATTTTGAAGTTTGTTGATACCAACGTTAGCCTAAAACATATTGAAATTTGGTTTAAAAACATTCCGGAAAATTCCTTCTAGTCTCGGGAGAAAACCGGGAAATTGAAAATCGAAATCTGGTGGCCACCCTGCCTTAATTTGGCAGCGATGTCAATTTTGTTTATCATGTGCCTTTTCTTTATTTATCTATTTGAATAATTTGTCATCTTCCCTGTAAATTGCCCTCAATACAATCTAAGCTTGTTTGTACCTCTATTTATTAACTATTGTTAATTTCTTTATCTACTTCATAAATTACTATCTTTCTTTTACTATTGATTCTTTACATAGTATATTTCCTTCACTGTCTATTGTTTTGAAACTTCACCTTTTTCTTAAGCAAGTGAGGTTCGAGCCCTTACTCAATTTATGGAATGATTAAAGGATTAACCCAAATATTATTATTGTACTTTTGAAAACTTTTCTAAAATGCTTAGCACCAAAATATTGTAACAAAACACCGCGACAAAAGAAATAGCAACAGATAAACACGACTCAACAATAGGGAAGATTTCAGGGGAAAACAATACACAGTATAATAACAACTAATTTTTGAATTCAAACTAAAAATAAAACAGTTTTTGCTTTAATGAAAGTTGATAGGCACACTTTAAAAGGTTAGGCGCTTATACTTACATCAAACCCTACGTAATGTACCACCCCCGGCCGAGTTAAAATGCGTAACCGGAAAAGAAGGTGTGCATGCCTGGCACGAACACTCAAAGCGTGTTCTAGCGTGTTGCTCGTACTGACTCAGAGCAAGGGTGAGATGTAGGTGTGAGGGCAGTGCGTGTTCGTCGGGAACCTAGTGCATAAGATCGGTCAAGGCCCGTTCTTACACTGCTTTTGTCATTTTTTTCATTTGGTGAAATGTCCATTCAGCGAAACGACCGCCGGTTCGAGTCGATAGTCTACACCCAGAACTGGGCATCGGCATACGAGAGGATAACGAGAACTGTTCGGTAGTAAAAAAAGAAGAGCTTAACAAAAGCTGTACAATTTTGAAGAATTTGATACAAAAAAACTGGTTGTGTACGATCCTCTTCTCGGAGAAAGTATGGAGCAGAGGGTTTCAGGAATCAACCCAGTCGGTCCTGTTGGAATTTCGACTTAGGAATTTCACATAGATTATGATAATAACTTTAACTAACGCCTGAGGGAATGAAAGTCTAAATATATATTGCCCAATGAACTCAGAAACAGATTGCAAGGAGCTCTCTGGCATTCTGAAATGAGTTGTTGGAAGCAACGTAAAGGCAGTAGGTATCATCACTCAGCAGCATTTACCAAGTTGAATATAAACTATACTTTCCCATAACTTCGCTGGTCGGCTGTTTTGGATTGGATGCAAAAACACTCTGAAATGTATTATAACCACTAAAATTTGCTCGATCATCTTTAAAAAAAAACAAACGAAATCATTTGCTACAATGCTCTAGCTTTATTGTATAAATGTTACATGTTACTGGCCACCATTGCGTATAATGCGAAATATCAGCTCCCTCTATCCTAACTTTATTTAAGCATATTCACTTTCAATTTCCTCCTCTTCGATCTGGAATATCTTGGTCACGGCGTCCGTGTTCAGCTGCTTCGGCCCTTCGCAGCTTGTATCCATGCTGGTGCAGGTCTGACAACTGCACGACTTCGGTTCCATGTACTCGTACAGCTTAGCCTCCGGATCGGCATCCGGGTGGCAGTGTCGGAGCACCGCCACAGACCGAGTCCTTCCGGCGTGCATGCAAACCGGATGGTGGGACCGCTTGTACGGGAAACGCCAGTCGGAGATTTCGTTCGAATCGCACCGTCCGTGGCACGACCACACGCTCACGTGGTCCCAACATTCGCGCCCTTTGTTGTCCGTTTGCGACACCCGGTACGTAAAGACGCGCTTGTGGCAACCCAGCATCGGGCCGCTGCGGTTCTGGTCCGCGATCTCGTCGACGGTGGCCGCTGCCCACGTGCAACCCACCACCATGGACAGGGCCACGCACAGCGTCAAGCAGTTACTCATGACGAAAGGCGGTTTTTGAGGAGATGATATGGTTTGCACTCTTGCACTAGTACTGGCGGAACCAAGGAAAAGAAAGAACGAACCGAACAAGAACCGAAATCACTTGCGAAGAGCAGCTCGCTTGACACGCTCCCTAATCCGTTTCGCTCATTGTCCTGGTCCCGGAGTGACTACGATGTTTGACCATTGGTCAGCCAGTCTATATAGGTGATTGAGGATTTCGTTTTCCTCCCATAAAGGAAAAAGAAGGACATTCACGGCGCATGCCATCCTGCGGGATCAAACCACTTGGCCTCCTCTACTACTGAACTGTAAGTGGACGGTTAGCAGCAGCACAACTTGCAGTCAAGTGGATCAGCTGGTAATCGGTTTAGCATTCATGCAGGGAATATTGAAGAAATATTTAAATTTTATTGCTTTGTTTTCTTTGCCTGCAAGAAATCTCTTGTTTTAGTTGAGATGGACAAAAATAGTCAACTGAGATTATTTTTAGAGAAAAACAGCCTGTATCTTTTCTACTGAAGAACTCGGAATACGTCATAAACGCCTGAAAGCACACATCCATGCAGTGTCCATTGCCTACTATTCAAAATGTGACGCATGTTGCATGCTTTCGAATAATTGATTTTTTGGTATTCTTTAGGCAATTGTTTAACAAACCTTATTGGATTTAACTAAAGAAACACGCTTCAAAAGTATCGCCCACCTCTTTCTGATCAAATTAACCAATTGCAGCCCAATTGGATGGACACTGTTTGAACAGAAATACAATTTGGCGTTGTCACGCTCGGCCGGTACAGTGTCCTCTGGGGAAAACGTTTATTCCCGGCAATTGTTTCCCCCTTTAAATTTCGGTTCTTTGCTACTACATTGTGTTGAAAAATTGCAAGTTACCTATTTTTGCTTGAATGTATTCATCCAATCGAAAATGTGAAGAGTTTTCAACCTTTTAAGGCTATCGGGCAGCAAATCCATTTTTTTTTGGGAAAATATTTATATCTAGATTTCTAAGATGTTTTTCAAAAAACCGTCTTTAACATATGTGGATAACATCCCAAAGTGTCTCTGGGTAAAATTTGGACATGATTCATTGAGTTTTACGTAAAATATTGGCTATTTAGTGGCATATTTTGGTAGTATGTCGAATTCGCATGAATATTTTGTACTTATAAAACACAAACTTAGGCATGATATTTTATTAGGTTGTAGTCGAGACAATTCCCTACAATTTGGTGTATAGAAAGTCATAGTTTGCCTAACAAATATTTGCATATTTGGCTATTTCCGAAAAAAAAATTGAAAGCAAATATTTCCACGTGTTTTTTACACTCTCACGCTCTCTCCCGCTTTTCTGCTGTTGGGTCCGGTTACAGTGATGCCAGAATAATTTCTTGTATTTCTTCGTAAAAGTTTATGGTACAATATTTTTGATTTTGAACATAATATTTGGTGAAACTATTTGTTGGGGAAAGTCGACAAAATAGCATGTCGGTGGTCAGTTATGTCGATTTCTTGTATGTCGACTAAGGGTTTTGTGATCATGGTATGTTGCTTGTCGAAAAAGAAATTATCATCAAACCTTCGGACATCTACTAGTATGAGGTAGACGATTTTCGACTTAGAGGTCATGCTTGCGTAGCTTCAGGGTGTCTCGGGGAATTTGGTATGTAGTGATGTTTTAGGTCATCCAAAGATACTCTATTGTTCCTGTAGAGATGTTTGAAGTTCTCCAAGAACATCCGGAACTTACGGCCCATGGGTCTACCGTCGTAACAAGGTAGAGGTGGTTGGTTCCTGACCTCATAAGATTAATAAAATATAGAAAGTATCCAGGTTTTTAAGCGAAGATGGCGTTCGAATTGTGAACGCCCGAATTGTCAAAATCGCGCAGTAGCACCAACATTAGAAAAAAAGTATGGCTGTCATGCCATGGCACACTTTTTTCGTAATGTTGGTAACACTGCGTAATTTTGACATTTCGGGCGTTCACCATTCGAACGCCATCTTCGCTTAAAAATCTGGATACTTGCATTCAACGTCTAAATACAATTTTGTTTTTGCCTTCCTCACCTTACTGAGGAAAGGCTATAAAATCACTTGAAAAATGAACTTCTTAATTCGACCTCGTAGACCCACCTTCACGTATACATATCGAGTCAGAATCATGTTCTGAGCAAATGTCTGTGTGGATGTGTGTAGGTGGGTGGACAAAAAAAATGTCACTCGATTATCTCCGGACTGGATGAACGGAATTTGACCGTATTAGTCTCATTCGATCCGTCTTGGGGTCCCATAGGTCTCTATTTAAAATCAGCAAGTTTTGTTAAGTACTTCAAAAGTTATGCTAAAAAAACGATTTTAGCGTATGTCCGGAAGATTGTAAAAAGGGTGGTTTTTGCAAGAAACCTTATCATGCCAAAAAAACGATTTTTGCGTATGTCCGGAAGATTGTAAAAAGGGTGTTTTTTTTGCAAGAAACCCTATCATGTTATACATTTTCAGAAAGGTATTAAAAAGACCTTTCCAATGAGCCCAAAACATTGTAGATCTGACAACCCTATCAAAAGTTATTAGCACTTAAGTGTTATTTATACACTTTTTGGAGGCCGGATCTCAGATATTTCAATGAAAATGATGTCCGGTTCCATCATGCTAGATAATCGAAAGATCATTCAAATGAGCCTAAAACATTGAGGATCTGACAACCCTATCAAAAGTTATTGGCAATTAAGTGTTATTTATACACTTTTAAGAGGTCGGATTTCAGATATTGTCTGAATCCTCCATGCGAACTATCGTTGGATAGGGTTTTTCATCAGACCTTGCCGATGAGCCAGAAATATTGAAGGTCTGCGAACCATATCAAAAGAAATTAGTAATAAAGTTGATTTGTTAAACATGTTAAGGGGAATGTTGCTATTTTTACTGAATGTATTGACTTTATGAATATGAGGAAGGCACCAACCACCTAAAGGTGGATTAAGTAACGTTTTTGGTTAATAATCAATAATTTTGCGTTCCTAGCTCCTAGGTCAAGGATTTGGTAGTCCTTCCAGCTATGTTTTACATGAGAATTTTGTTGAAACTGTTACAGCTAATAGGTTCGTTTTACGAAGAGAAAAAATGCTACATTTTATAAAATATTTGTTAAGCCAAAATTTAAGCTTACCAAACATAGACGTCAATGTTAAGTTCCAACAATACATAGAATTCACTCGCCAGAACAGTCCTTCCCAAACACAGACGTGTAATTCAAGTACCGAGAACTAGAATAAACACACTAGATTAAATTTCGAGCTCCTTTTGCGGTTTACATCAGTCGGCTCATGTGCACGATCTGATTTGTCTTATGGATTACGGGTTTTATTTTCCCCCTCTTTCTCCCGCTCCTTATGAACACTTGTTGTATCTCATGGAGTTTACTATCTTTGTCTATTGCGTAGAACTTTGGCAGAATTTTCATTACTGCCGTAAAAAGTTCCGGTACGAATTGTATGTTTGCTCTTCAAATATTTATTAACAAATAAACACGTTGTCACTCTCTTCCAACTTTCAGTAAATGGTTCAATCCGAAGTTCAAACAGGTCTATAATAATTCGTTTGCTCTGGTTTTTTTTCCTTCAATGTTTCGTGTTTTCTAGAGTTTCATAACAGGCATAGCACCAAAGATGTATTCTATGCTTACTCAGTTTGTTCGCAACTTACGAAATGATATTGTACCCAAAATGAAAACGTTATGTTCTCTCCAAATACGGTTACAGATAATCTCGTTTTAAGCCACCTTTCAGTAAATAATAGTTTCTACGAGGTCCTTTAATATGTTATCAAACATTAGTTAAGGAATTCTTCAAAAGCACATGTGATTAAAAAAATAAATTCTTTAGTCGCATGAACATGGATAATCGGTCATTTTTTTAACCAACAATTCTCTATAAATTGAAAAGTGCATCAAAATTAAACTTCTACTTCCAACCCACGTTCCAAAACCGCGTGGAACGAATCCTGGTAAAACTCCGCGCATGTCCGCACCATCTTCAACTGACCAAACCCGTATAAAAGCCACCCTGCCGAGTCCGAATTCCACCAGTCATCATCGGTGTGCTTCTTCGGGCAAATCCAGTTCTCCAAAAATTCCTTGATTTGAAATCATGTCGCGTCGCTACATGGCGTCCTGCTAACTTGTGCACCGATTCTTCAGTGTTTCGTTGAATTTTTTGTTGGCATTCAAAGTTCACCGTTGATCCGGACTACGATGGAGTGGCTCCGTCTGGTGGCACTGTTTCTGCTGGTTTCGGTCGTGTGCAGCAAGGAATCGTGGCAGAAGCCCGGCTGCCATAAAGTTGGTTAGTGCCAAATTTAGTATCGGGCGTCCCGCCCGTGTGGATCAATCGGACCGCGCACTGGACTCACAATCCAGAGGTCGCCGGTTCGAATCCCGCGGCGGGCGCTCTAAAATTCTTTTTGTAAATATGGGTATTCGGCGCCGTCGCTCCGTGCCATACTTTCATACACTTAGGAGCCCAGGGCGGCGAAGTCCTTGTAGATAAAAAGGAAGACACTAGTGGTTGGTACTAGCAATGGTGGCCGACAGCTATAAAGTCAACTTCGTCTTGAATTGGGAAAATTAACTTTTTATCTTTCGTTCTCTCAAAGGTCACACCCGCAAGATCAGCATCCCGAGTTGCGTGGAGTTTACGATCACGACGAACGCGTGCCGCGGGTTCTGTGAGTCGTTTGCCATCCCGTCGGCACCGTTCGCCGTGGGTGTCCACAAGCCAAGCCAACCGGTAACGTCGGTCGGGCAGTGCTGCAACATAATGGAAACTGAGGATGTTCACGTACGTGTGATGTGCACTGAAGGCATCCGGAACCTGACCTTCAAGTCGGCAACCAACTGTTCGTGCTATCACTGCAAAAAGGACTAGCAGATAGAGCAGTAATTTAAGCACAGCGCATAGGCAGCAGAAGCACTAGAGAATGTTACTATATATTGTTAGTTAAGTGCTTAAACTATTTACCTCTGAGCCACCCTTATGCATTAGCGTGATGACTTTGTGCATTGTGTATGTTCTAGAACGGTAAGAACGTTCCGCAGGGAATGTTCATACTGTTACTGTATATTAATGTACATTTGCAGATGATAAAGCGCATAGAATATATATTTTCATAAACCACACTCATCAACTTTTATTAAGTGACCAACTTCCGTAGCTTCTTCCAACAGCAAAACACCCCATTGGCGATTGCACTTTTAACTCGGGATTTCCGGCTTTTCACACTTCCGCCCGCCGCTGGCACCCGTCTCTGTCCCGGCGAGAAGAAGCTCTCCGCAATCACCGACACACTCTCGATGGTGGGAAACCTTCCCCTCAGTTCGACCGTCTTCCATGCGCCCTCAACGACAAGGCATTTGGCCCGAACGGTGAGTCGCTCCAACCGTGGACACTGCGGAAGCAGCTCCGCCAGTACCGATTCGTGCAGGAGGTTGGCGTGAATTTCGAGCTCCGTTGCACGGCGACACAGCTGCAGTAGCGTCGGAGTGGCCAGCGATAGGGTGGAACAGTCCACCGTGATGGCGCCGTACGACCGGCTAAGGGAGTTTTGGCCGACTAGGTCCAGGTCGTTGCTAATGCGGCAGCGAATTCGCTTGTGGATAATGCTGAAGATGATCTGGTTCCAGCGGTGGCAAACGGAAGTGGCTTGGATGAGTGTTGAAATCGGGAGCTGCTTAAATATCTCTATGAGAAGCTAGATTGAGAAATATTGTTAATGATGTTCATGTTAGACGCAATCGTTGAATACCTCAGTCGGGAGTAATGACATGTACGGAACCTGCGATCTTTCATTGGAGTCACTAAGTTTAGTTAACTCCATGTTCAAGAAAATGAGAAGATTTTAAGCTGGAGTCAACTTAATTTACTATGAGTAAAAAAAAATATGACTGACAGCAAAGCACGAATGAATATTGCGCGCTAAAGAAACAGTACGTACTGGAACCGTCAAACAAAGTCGACAACTAATTTTCCGTAGGACACTGGCCTTCTCTAATCGAACACCTTCCATAGAAAGACTGCATTTACCGAGGCGTTTAGGCTAATCGCATTACCGAACAATATTCGAGTGTGGGAAACTAGCTATTTTCTATGTTCATCTTGCTCTCTTCTAGTGCGGACTTCACTGTCTCAATATCGAGGTTGGAACAAAATTTGATTGTTATTTTTTATAGACTCAAATTCCTCTTAGTCACATACTAGAGCTCAGTAACAATTCTCGAGTTTTTTTTGAAAAGGTCCTATAAACAAAATTTTCACTTTTTGCTTTTTGGGTGTTTTTGAATATCCCTGACTCAAGGCGGTTCTAAAAACACCCAAAAAGCAAAAATTGAAAATTTTGTTTATAGGACCTTTTCAAAAAAAACTCTTGAATTGTTCTTGTATACTGATGGCAGACACCGCAATTTTGTAATCCAGTATCATTTGAGGTTTTCATCACACAAGTCAGGTACACTATCGACGTTCAGATTTGTCGTCAGGATCCCGGGTTTCATGTTGTTCTTCTCTTGACGGACGCTTTGCTCGTTTATCGGAGGGTGTACTACTGTCGCCGTCTTCACAACGATGACCGATTTGCTGTCTTTTCTGGTTTCCGGCCGCTGCAGAACTTCTTTGGCGTTTCGCCTTCGGGTGACACTTTGTGCTTTCGAACTTCCTATTTAAAAACATCTGGCTTGCTCATTTTCTGTGGGCTTAGATTAGTAGACTAATAATGAAGAGAAAAGTAGACTTAGAGTAGAGGTGGGCAAAACCGCTCTTTTTTAGGAGCCGCTCATTTTCGTTCGCTCATTTAAAAGAGCCGCTCTTTTGAACGGCTCTTTCGCTCCTTTTTCAAATTTTGGATGAGAAGGTTTCTTTTAAGAATCGTGTGATTTTATAAGTTATTTCTCATTAGACTTTTATAAACTATTTGATAAAAAAAATCTGAAAAAGAGAAGATGCCCTTGGTGGTCTCTATGTCAAGATTTCTACTCGAACCTAAACATTCGAGTAATTGAATGGCATCCAAACTTAAATCTAAGATGCTGGAAAAATAGCTATTAATTTTAAAATTGCGTTTATTTATGCAAGAATTGAACTAATGCTGATATTTTATTTGGAAAAAATATTCTGTGAAATCTTTTCTACATTCTGATTTAATCGATAAAGTCTATAAATGCTAAAGTTTAATCGGACAAAAGAAATTATTATTTTATTTTTCAAAATCCCAAAACTATGTAGTATATTTTTGGTTATATTTTACAAATTATGCAATTTGAAATGCTCAAATTTGTATTCCGGTAATACTGTAATGTACAATCAGTGGTACAATGATTTTTTTTTATGTTGTTTACTGCCCATAATTGAAAATTCGGCTATTATGCCAAATCAAGTATTCCGAGCAAAACGCGTTTTAATGTTTGTCACCAAATCTTCGTCAAGGCAATTTCCCATAAAAGTGGCATATTAGCCGTTTGGTTTTTCGCATTGGCTGCCAAATCTAAACACTATTTTAGTGAAATTCATGTTTCAGATGAGCGTTGGAACATCCTCTACCACCTGGTGCTGATAACTCGCTTTTGACAAAAGTGAATATTAGCCGTTTTTACAATGGTGGGCAGTTTAGAAAACCATTTTTTTTTTCTTAAAACTTTATCATCCCGGTACGAGAATCGAACTCGCGCCCTCTGGGCGCCCAGTGAGCATATTTACTTTTTTAAGGGATCTGACTTTGCCGAGCCAGACAGGAATCGAACCCATCACCTTCCGCTTACAAGGCGAAACCCGTAACCTCACGGCCACAGAAGCTCGGCTAATCAATTTACTTTTGAGATTAATTTTTATAAGCATTGAAATATTTGAAATAGCATTTTCAGTACTCAAAAACAAATTTAATACTATTTTTTTTTATTCAATTAATTATATTTATAACAAAAATCATGCTATCTTGAAAAAGTTCTTTCAAAAGATCGGAGTTTAAAAAAGAACCGCGATTCTTTTTGTTGTGAGCCACGGTTCGTTCGCTCTTTTCAGTGAACCGGCTCTTTGAGCGGCTCACTCTTTTTTGCCCACCTCTAACTTAGAGTCATATTTATACCGAAATATGAACTAATGGTAATGTAAGTCTAAAGCAGGGCTGTGGAGTCGGGTCATATTTCAAGCGACTCCGACTCCGGCTTTCTGAGTTAAGCCGACTCCGACTCCGGCTCCGGCTTTCCACAAATTGATGACTCCGGCTCTGACTCCGACTCCGGCCTTTCAACTCTAGCCGACTCCGACTCCGACTCCAGCTTTCCACAAATTGTTGACTCCGGCTCCGACTCCAACAGCTAATCTTTATTTAAAATATTAAAAAAAATTAATTAATCACATCACTCACATTTCAGTTCACACTTACGCGAATAATGTGAACCGGGGTGACAATTATGTTCGGGGTGTTTCGCGAAATTATAAATACGAATAATTTATACAAATAGAATGGTATGGAACCATACTAAGCTTGGAGATAAGTGTTCGTTGTTCTATGTTACATGTTTTCAGCGTTATTGAAACAAAAATCATAAATATCTTCAGATTTAAACGCATTTTCAGCCCAACCATTTTCTAAATAATTTAAATTTTGTTGTTTGAAAAATTGGAACTTTTTATTTAACTACTTAAAATTTACACTATTTTTTATGTTTATATGCTATTTACACTAATTTTTAATTGTACTTTTATTAATGAAATATTAAAAGAAAGTTAGCCTTCATGACCGAATTGACATATAAAATCAATTTGCATAATTTCAGTCTGAAATTTTAAAGAATCACAGTAACTATCAAAGATACCCTGGTTTTGAAATAAACAATTTTCAAAGTAACTATTTTTTAAAGCTCTTTTGAATTTTTTTCAGAGGACGTACATGGAAATTGTGTGATCCAGCCCAGTACACACTTTTAACATATAAATCATGAGAAAATTCTAATATTTGAAGAATTAATTTAAAATTTTATCAATTATTTCACCCCGATTTAAGCTATTTAAAAAAATAGACTTGTTGAACGATATTATTTAAGGATCCACTACAAGCAAACAATTTTAGCTTTGACTTTTTTTCGGAAATTGTCATAACTCTGAATAGAAAATAGTTAGAGTCCCACTTTTTGTATTAAGTCATGTAGAAAAGTTATGCAAAGTCAACAAGACCTAAACTGATCTGATTGTTTCAACAGTTTTCCAAAAAGCAAATAAAAAAAACTTGCGAAAATCTTGTTAACTTTGCATAACATTGCTACAGGCCCTAATACAAAAAGTGGGATTCTAACTGTTTTCTTTTCAGAGTTATGAAAATTTCCGTAAAAAAGTCGAAGCAAAAAATGTTCGCGTGTAGTGGATCCTTAAGGATCAACACATTAAGAGAAATTGTAAACATTGAGGTAATCGATATATCTAATAAATTCAATAATTATTTCAAAATAAGTTGCAACTTATTTTCGATATTTTTTGTCAGTTTCAAATGTTTTCAGCAGGACACTTTGATTTATTATAATAGTTGATTTATATAATAGTTGATAAGTTAATAGTAGAATTATTATGTCAATTTTACAAATGTTTTTAAAACATATTTTTTTTCGTTAAGTACTGATAGTGAACCTTTATTTTCCTATTAAAAAAAGGATCTACTTAAAACCTTAGCAATTCTATGGTAACATACTGACATTTAGCTAAATTAAGTTTAGATAAGTTTTATATTGAATTTTCAGAGTTATGTAAACTTTTCTACTAAGTAGTTAGTAAACTTTATATTCAATCCAAATTATTTTTTTAATCAGTCAAAGATGCATCACAAAATGTTCATAGGGCCCAAGGGGTGTAAATACTTTTTTTACATACTGTAAATACTGTAAGCAAAAAGAGACAGCAAAGAACAATTTTAATATGTTTTAATTTTTTGACTACACAGCCGCAATTGTTTACTATTTTATAAGTTATGACACTATAGTATAGTGTATACATACATTGACAAGAGAGGATTAACAGATTATCATTCTGTGATCTTAGTGAAATAACATAATAAGAGCTTTCCAATCACAATAAAAATGCTTCGAAAACATCATGACATCTGATAAATATCTTGATCCAAAAAATAATTTGAATAAAAAAATGTCAACGCAGTGCACGCGATTCAATAAATAAATTTAATTTTTTTTGGAAATTACCCTGAATTATAACAAATATTGAAAAATAAATAAGTTCATAAATTAAATTAAATTTTTCGATAACTCCGACTCCAGCTCCGACTCCGGGTCTATCAGGAATTTACGACTCCGGCTCCGACTCCGACTCCAGCTCATAAAATTTAGCCGACTCTGACTCCGACTCCAGCTATTCGAGTTTTGACGACTCCGACTCCGACTCCAGGTCTCCAAAAAGACCCGACTCCACCGACTCCGACTCCGGCTCCGACTCCACAGCCCTGGTCTAAAGGGACTCGTGGTTTGTGAATGTGTATGAGCTTTCAAGCAATACCTGCAGGACAGAGAGCGACATTATGGGAAAGTATACTTTGTATCAGGCTTGGATAATCTCAGTCCGGAGTACATGGTATCAGGGCGTCCATGTAGAAACCGTTGTTTTGGCGTCTGAGAAAGTACGGAAATCAGGGGCATTCTTCATTCAAGGACCTGCAACGATTGTTACGTGTTTTTACACCATTTCAAATACTTTTATTTATTGTGGATTTAGCTCGTAGCTGGATTTTCTGGTATCTTCTCACGGTCATTGGAAACGGTCGTGGATAGACCTAGGGGTTCCCAGTTGGAGTGAAAAAATTCAATTTATAGAAAATTATGGATTAAAATTTTGCTTTTTTATCACTTCTCCGACATCAGGAATAATTGTTTGAACATGCTCGCAATTTTTTTATTCGGTCGGAAAAATATTATTTTTCTTGAAAAAAACTTCATTTTTAATCACATGATCACCCCTAATTCTGGCTCGATGCCGCCATCATGCGACCGCGTGCTCCGTTTGTTTGTCAACAAAGCTGCAGCTGGATGGTGAGACAAAGTGAGGGGGGAAGAGATTTTGACATTTTTATGCCCGCATCTGGCCCGCCGCCTATTTCGTCGGTCACTGAGCCGCCGGTCGTTTCCAGTGACCGAGTCCAGCTAGGAACTGATCGTACAATAGCTTTATTAATTTAAATCCACAGTTTAAAACGAAGGTTTTGCTAGTCACTGCTACACACAGAATATACTGATGATGATTCAAGTGCTCAATCTCGAAGGGGGGCGCGTCCGTGCCAGGAGTCTCGGCCGAACCAGCCGCGTTTTTTACTTTTGGATTTTTAATATTTTGACGTTGCCTTAAACAATAAATGCAAATCTGCACAGTAGTCAGAGTCAGGTTAATGTTTTGTTGTTTTTTTTGTGGGTGTGTGTTTGTGTATTGTTTTTTTAGAGAGCATCCGGACGAACTTTATTTTTCTTTTACATCTTTTATTTTAAAAATGATTTGTATGGATCGACACACAGTTTCGCATTGGATACACTTTAATCTCATACGGGGTAAAGGGCGGACAGGTCTTCCGGTAGTCCAAGTGTCAGAACGAGATTCTGGATTTTGCTGTTTTTATTGCATCAAACGATTTCCAAGGACTACATTCGGACTCGCCGTCCCAGTATTGTGTCAAACTAAAAACTTTTCGAAAGCATCATGCTGAAGTTGTGTCTTAGTCTACGGGTTAAATATTTCATAGTATGTTCTTCTTTTTTTTTTGGTTGCGTGCCAAATCAGCGTCGAGGAGAAATGCTCCTCACAACCAATAGGGCGTCATTTATGTTCAATTTTGTGTTGTTGCGTCAATAGGTCATAATTAGCATGTTTGTGTGTATGTCTGTGTGGTCCACCCCTCTCTAATCGTGGTGGGAGTCTCCGTTGCGACGGTGCGATCTGGACCTGGATCGGGACACCGAACGGGGCGTTCTGGACCGGCTGCGGGAACGGGTCTTCGAAACGGAGCGCCGCGGTGATTTGGTGTGGCCACGGCTGACCGAACGCTCGCGGGGCGTGGCTCTGTCGCGCTTCGTCGGCGTCTTGGACCGGGTGCGACGGTCACGGGTGTCACGGTCCCGGCTGCGGCTACGGGAAGCCCCACGGCTGTAGCTGCGCGAACGGGTGCGCAGTTCGCGAGAACGCGACCGAGGACTGCGGCTGCGGGATCTGCGTGCGATGGAAGAAACGGCGGTTAGCGATTGGTAGAGACAAAGGTTTTTTTTGGTTTTGGACGGTTCGGTTCGTTCAATCTGAGGGGGGATAACCATTGACTCTGGCTAAAATTTGTGTCATGCAGTCGTCCAGGCTGACGCGGTTATCAATGTTAGATGGTTCCAGAGCAATAGTTATCCCAGCTGTCGTTTGCTAACTACTAAAGGATCTGCCTGCAGAATGCATTAGAACTTAACCGGAGCAGCATCTGTCTGCCTGCAATCTAATGTTAATGAAAGAAACGTCCCTTCATCTTTACAAATTTAAAACTATTGATCACGGAACGATTTGTTGATGGTTGTGTTGTGTGGCTGAATTAAGAAAACAAATAAACTAAAACAAAAGGAACACTCACGGGAGACTTTGGTAGAAACGCTCTCGCAGAATCGGTTTTGGGATGTTTAAGGACGTGTGTGTGCATGACTCTGTGCTCTAGTAGACTAGTTGACTCTATACACTCTGAAGACTCTTGGCTTTCAGATTGATCTCTCTCCCTCTCTTTCTCTTTTGCAAGCAAATCAGATGATTTCTACGCTGCGCGCACACAGCCGACACAGAATTGAGAGCGATGGGATGTGCAGAAGTGTCACTCTACGCAGTCGCAGGGGGTCGCTCACTGATACTGATCGTCGCGCTGATACTGCGATGATCTCGGAAGAAGGCACGACGTTTTGAAGTTCGTTGACTGATTCACCGTTGCGACGATGGCGACAACAACAACAACAACAACACGGTTGAATCAATCAGGAGCTTCGTCGTCACGCGACGCGACGACCCTCTTTCGATGCATCTCTCTCTCTACTCTGGGGTGTGAGAATTTAATATTCCAGTATCAAAACAATGTGGGTGTCGGGCCTTTCACAGGACAAATACGCACGGAAATGTACACGGAAACAATAGAAAACAAACACATACACGCGGACGCGGAGGTGCGAATGCGGACTGTGAAGCGCAGCGGCTGGGCGTGGGTGGGGCGAGATTTACTAGTATGGAGTAGTAAGTCAGTTAAAAAAATTAGTTCCAAAGCGTCACTTTTATCATGCAAAAAAAAACGAGATTTCAACCACTTTTATCTTTTTTTCAGACAAATCAAACTATTTGATTCGAAATGAATGAAAGGAAATTTTTGTTTGACTATTGGAACAATTAAACGATTTAAAAATGTTATGATTTTTCATGCAAAACGAGCGCTTTCCAAACGCCGACGAGAATGTCAAGTACCTGAAAGGGTTGTTCAATAATTACTTCCAGAGAATATCCGGCTTTTAGGCCATAATAACTTAGTTTTATAAATCAAGTAGGTTCGAGGATAGTGCATCAGATTTTAATCTAATCTAACTCTAGCGCAGCTATCCTTTGGAAGCATCCTGGAGAATGTCGAGGCGATTACTCCCAATATCTTTCTTTGGATTGTGCGTCAGATTTCAAACGATTTTTTCTAGCGTACTTTTCAAAAGTCCTTTCTGCCTAGGAAATATATATATTTAGACGTTAATATTATTAGGTCCTATAAATAAATGTAAACATTGAGTGTATCCCGCTTACTCCAACGGGCATTGGCACTGAAATGTGAAAGGAATACTGTTGGATATGGGATTCTTGAGGATCCCTATCCACAGAACACCACTACAGCTGGACTCACTGGTGATATTTGCTTATCACCATGTTGACGTCAACACAGCTCGTCAGATGGCCATCGACTTCTCCCGCGAGAACACGTCTTGTTTTATTTATGTTTGTTATTGTCAGAATAAATGTAGTTTTAATTCGTTGCGTGTTAATCGTGTGTTTTATTACCCCTCCGAAAGGGCTAATTACCGGTATCCAACAGTGGCGACGAGTAGTGAAGGAACCGGCCAGCGTCGGAGGCCGATTCCTAGAACCCGCGCGCGAACCCAATCGGAGGAGGGAGAAGATGGCGGATTGCTGCAACCATCCGGTCCAGTGGCCGTCAGGTCCAACGAGCGCACCTGCCGCCGGTCTAGTGCACACCGGAGAGCATCCGCCAGAGCATCGCTGCCTGAGTCTGCCGTCGCGGTGGAGCCGATTCCACCTGGTAGAGCAGCATCATCAGGGCCATCTCAACCGTGCTGCATCATCAGTGTCGATCAGCGATGGCGCCACCGCCATCGTCAACAGAAGCGACTGTTTGGGGTGGGCCATTTTGGCTGGATCATCACGAAAAGGTCTCGAGGTCGACCGTTTTTCCCTCGACGACACTTCAGCATCAGCAACAGTCACCGGGAATCGACTCCACCAGCAGTGAGTGATCTCCCGCAAAGGAGGGGTGCTCAAAACGGCAGCACCCTCAACAACGTTGCAGACCCGATGTGTGCCGGCCTATTCTCCGGTTGCTACCAGCATAGTGGATGGCCACATAGGACGTCGCATCCACAACCGGACGAAGCAGCCGCCGTAGCACTTCCAGATACGCGACAACGAAGGAGCAGCTGGACAAAGAACGCAGCTGACGTCCTTGCCAAGTCGGACTGGAAGGTTCCACGCGATCACGGACGGTGATCGTCGTCTCTGGAGAGGGCACCGCCACCCTCTCGCTCATCCATCAACCGGAATTGGTCTCCGGATGACAATCGTCGTCATCGCCTCGTCGCTCTTCATCCCGTGAAGACTGTCGCACGGCCCGCCTTCACCATTTCCGAGGGGAGATGTTGGATATGGGATTCTTGAGGATCCCTATCCACAGAACACCACTACAGCTGGACTCACTGGTGATATTTGCTTATCACCATGTTGACGTCAACACAGCTCGTCAGATGGCCATCGACTTCTCCCGCGAGAACACGTCTTGTTTTATTTATGTTTGTTATTGTCAGAATAAATGTAGTTTTAATTCGTTGCGTGTTAATCGTGTGTTTTATTACCCCTCCGAAAGGGCTAATTACCGGTATCCAACAAATACTCAATGTTTACATTTGTTTATAGGACTTTATAAAAAAAAATTCGAGATATGTTGTCCTATACAAGAATTCAACAGACAGAGGCGTTGCGTCCACCTGTTCATTAGACAGGGGATTATTTTAATTTCCAAAATGATGGGAAAAATCAAATATGTTCATTAAAATTTTCGAACAAAAGCGTCAACTCGTCTTGGAAACGCATTCAATCACGCTCAATGAAAATCTAACGCGCGCTGCATAATCTCCCAAGCAACCGCCAACTTGTTCAGCTTTCTCCATGCACGGGTTTACATACAACGCATCCAAGAAATACACTGAAAGCCCTCCCATTTGTACACGATGGACGGTGGGAATGTGTGAGTTCAGGCGTGTGCATGAAAGCTCTAGGATGAGCGTCAGAAAAGCGCGCGAGCAAGTAGAGAGCAAAATTCGAAGAGGAGAGAGAAAACTCCGTGTTTTGCTCTCTCCCTGCTCGCGCTCTTTTATGGCGCCTGTTCTAGAGCTTTCCTGCACACCCTGAACTCACACATTCATACCGGTCCATCGTGTACAAATGGGAGGGCTTTCAGTGTATTTCTTGGATGCGTTGTATGGGAACCCGTGCATGGAGAAGGAGAAAGCCGAACAGGTTGGCGGTTGCTTGGGAGATTATGCAGCGCGTGTGACGTGTTGACGCTTTTGTTAAAAAAAAAAAAATTAAGGCCTTTAAAAACAGCACGTTGATTCCAAACCATTTTTAACTAAAATCAAGTAATAAATAGCTCAGTCAAAGATGAGCAACTATGTTTTTGTCAAAAGTTTTGCAAAATAAATTAGATGACAAAAGAACAAAATCCTTAACCAGCCAAACATACGATAATTTTCATCAACAATTTGTATGTGAGCAACTCTCTACGAAATCGATCTTTTTCAATAATTTAAATTTTTGTATTTTTGTTATCCGGCTGAAACTTTTTTGGTGCCTTCGGTATGCCCAAATAAGCCATTTTGGATTATTAGTTTTTCCATATAATTTTCCATAAAAATTTGGCAGCTGTCCATATAAAAATAATATATGACAATTCAAAAATCTGTATCTTTTGAAGATTTTTTTTAATCGATTTGGTGTCTTCGGCAAAGTTGTAGGTATGGATATGGACTACACTGAAAAAATATGATACACGGCAAAAAAAATGGTAATTTTTTATTTCACTGTTTTGTCACTAAAACATGATTTGAAAAAAAAAATACTTTTATTTTTTTTTTCGTTTTCTGATATGTTTTAGGGGACATCAAATGCCAACTTTTCAGAAATTTCGAGAATAGGCAAAAAATCTTTGACCGAGTTATACATTTTTTAATCAATAATGCTTTTTTCAAAAAATCGAAATATTGGTCGCAATAACTATTCAACTTTATTTCTCGATGTTTTCGATTGCATTGTACTTTAGTGAAATTTTGATAAAGTGCACCGTTTTCAAGTTATAGCCATAGGGACCATCCACAAACCACGTGGACACTTTTTTGGAAATCTCAACCCCCTCGTGGACAATTGTCCATACAAAAAAACTTTTTGTATGGAGCGTGGACAATCGCCATACCCCCTTCCCCCTTAAGTGTCCACGTGGTTTATGGATGGTCCCATATTTAGGTAGCTTTTAAAAAAATAGTAGCAGCTATTATTTTTTTAAAAATTTGTCCATGTTTGCCCCGTCTTGAAAAAAATATTATTGAAAAGCTGATAAAATTCTCTATATTTTGCATTTTTGAACTTTGTTGATACGACCCTTAGCTGCTGAGATATTCCCATGAAAAGATTTAAAAACAGGAAAATTGATTTCGAAGTCTCACCCAAACAACCCACTATTTTCTAATTTCGATATCTCAACAAATAATGGTCCGATTTTTAATGTTAAAATATGAAACATTCGTGAAATTTTCCGATCTTTTCGAAAACAACATTTTAATTTTTTTTTAAATCGAAACTAGCATTTCAAAAGGACGTAACATTGAATGTATGTATGTATGGGAATTAAGGATAAACCCCTCCGCTTCCCCATCTCGCGCCACCACATCCCGCACGCGCTTCCTCCATCACCCGTTTCCGGATCCGCGGAAGCATCGTGATTGCGCGCAAGCAACCAGCGCTTATTTTACGCATCATCATCGATCGTACGTACGCACGCACGCAAAACTACACACGGCGGCATTCTCAAGTGCCTCCAAGATGCCGTCCTTTCTCTCTTCAAATTACCTTTTACGTCCGCGTCCTCCGCCACCTCCTCCCCGCCCATGGCGGCTGCAGTCCCGCGCGTAATGGCCCCGGCCGCCGCACTCGTAGCACCGGTCGTCCGGATGGAAGCGGCCACTCTTGCTGCTCGGGGGACCGCCCCGGCCACGGTCACCACCACCGCGATCTCCGCCGCGCAGTCCCCGGCCACCCTTGCCGGTGGACAGCTCGACGCGCGCCCGGCGTCCGCAGATCGTCCGGCCGTCCAACCCCCGGACGGAGTCCTCCGCGTCGCGCGCGTCCTCGAACTCGACGAAGGCGAAACCCGGCGGGTTGCGGGCCACCCAAACGTTCCTCAGCGGACCGTAATACGAGAAGGCATCCTCGATTTCCTGCTTGCTAGCGTTGTTTCCCAGCTCCCCGACGTAAACCTTGGCATCATGAGGGTAGCGAGACATCTTCTTCGACTGGCGGTGTGAAAATTTTGGAACAGAAAAAGAAAGATGGAGTCTGTACGGTCAACCTCCTTTTTTTTTTTTTCTTTTTTCGCAATGCTGTGCGCTGTCAGCCGTCAGAACTTACCATTTTGTGGTTCCCACGACGAAAAAGATGAATTTTTTTCCACTTTCAAGTGAACTACAACTCCCGCTGCGACAGTTCCCGGCACTCTATGGACGGTTGGCCACTTCCCGGTGAAGGGATTTTTCGCGCACCACAGAAACAAGATCCAATCCCGAGCACTATCCCGGAGCTGAATGATGGGTGAAAAAAGCCGCGGCGAGGAGGATGCGTGCTTTGAATTTTTCGCTACCCCCGTTGGGACCCGCTGGAAATTACCTGGCGGAGGTAACGCCACTTTGGGTAACGCTCGGACACGTTGAATGGAATCGGATCGTTTTCTAGGAAATATTTAAATGTTTTACACAATTTTGAGTAGACCACACATACTCGATTTTCTTAACCCTTCGGAAGTCACGTGTTTTGACGTTTCTTACAAATTGTCCTTACAAAGTGTGTACAAAGCGCACGCGTACGCGTCTCTTGCCAACCTTCTGTGGCCGAATGGTTACGGGTTTCGCCTCATAAGCGGAAAGTCATGGGTTCTTCTCAGGGTGGCAGCCTTAGGTTTAAGTTCAGAGGTAGCAGCAACCGTATGAGTATAAAACGGTTGCTTCACGTGCTCTTCAAGCATGTGATCGATCTTGGGATATTCCTTTGCGCCTCTTTCCCAAAATACTTTCCTCGTGTCTTCGCATGTAAAATAATGCCCAGCCGATCGGTATTGCACTGCAGTCCAGTCGCATTGTCCAGATCAGAGCAAAGGGAACAGCGCAAAAGTAGCGCCGCAAAAAGATAATTGTCTTTACAAGAGCCCGCGCGGCAAATAATAGCTGCTGGGAAGAGCTTGAAAAATGACACGAAAAAATTGTCACCGCGGTTCTAGCGATACATAGCGCACAAGGCACAAGGAATGGAGTTTACAGCATCTGGATGGAACAGCACTTTTCCTCTCAATAGGAACTGTGTTATAGATCTGGAAATGCTTAATAACAGTAAAAATGGGTAACACGATACAATAGTCCTTGTAATCAGGATTCCGTGTCTTAATACTCAAACAGAAAAAAAAAAAACGCGATCGTCGGTGGGTTATTAAGGATTTCTAGGCCCAGTGCAAAAACTATGCTTCACGCGGTGTTCTGATGCAAACAAAGATCGAGCTCGAGCTGTCACTGTCCCTGCAAAACTTGTTAGTTGTCATCGGGCGGTAAGCCTTAAAAACAAGCTAAAAGTCGCATGATAAATAACTTTTGCGAAAAAGAGAATGAAAATTCTGGTGCAAACAAACCAACTTCTGGGCACTCATACACACAAAAAAATATTACTGTAAAGACAAAAGTAACTTATTTTCGATTTAAAAAGTTGCTAAAATTTGCTTGAGGGAAAGTTTTTTTCTTGTGTTAAAAATGAAAACTTTTACTGGTAAAGTTTTTAGAAATCTCCTTACTAACTGATTTAAAAGTCTTAACTTTTAATACGACTGTAAAATTTCTTTCATTTTGACGTCTCGTGTAACCGAGTACGCCTAAGTCCCAAATGTAAACAAACACTTTGGTGGGTCCGGTGCACCGCGGTGGTGCTGGTGAGTCTAGGACGCAAAGCAAAGCCGACGCGGAAAACTTTGTGAGCCAAACAGCAGCAGCGGAACGCCTTCGAAGGAGGGTGGTGCGGGTGCGGGACGAGGTCTATTGCTCGAAAAGGACAAGGCCAGCTTCCTGCAGGAACTGCAGCTGTTCCAGGACCGGAATAGGTAAGAAGGAAGCTTGGGTGTTTTGTGGGGTTTGTGATTGATTATGTTTGTTTTTGTAGGATGGGAGGTAGGAATGTGGATTCGAACCGGTTGTATTCGGTGGTGGTGGCCCGGGATTGGTGGTTGAAGGTCAAGTCCCGCGAGGACTGGGGCGAGATTATCAAGGAGATGGCACTGCCGAAGCGTTGCATGAACAACGAGTTTGCGTGGAAGAAGATTAACGTCTGGTTTTTGGACAAGTACGAGAAAGTTAATTTTCACGGTGAGGAGAAGGATCCGACGAAGATGAGGACGATGAGAAGCGGCATAATCGGAGGTGGTCAGCGCAGATGTTGCACTCGGTGCCGGCGTTTTACAACACCGGTGAGTATTGAGAATGTGTGCAGTGATTAGCCAACTTCACTTACTTCCATCTCTTCCAGCAACTTTCTGCCCACAAACGCTCACCTCGCGACGGCGCAGCTCCAGCCGAATGAACCATAACAGCGAGCCGAAAAATCTGTCATTCTTAAAGGAGGATGAAGGCCTCATCAACCCCACGTTCCAGATGCGCTTCCAGGATCGGGAACTCCCCGTTCAGGCACTTCACTTCCCAGTCGGGAAACGTCGACCACCGTTCCCGAATCAACGGCCAACTCTTCCAAGACTGTCCTGATGAAGGCCGGCAACGTGACCATCCTGTTCTCTACACTTCTGTCACTTGTCGAAACGTCCATCCGGAACCGATCAGACTAGGGTCTTCGGAAGTGACCGGTGGCGTACCGTAAGAATCGGTACAGCTTGGACTCTGATGTTGGCCAACCTTGAGCAGAAGCGTTAAATGCAATAAAAAATGTTTTTTTCTAGCATGATGTTTTAAAGTTTTAAAAATAAATATAAAAATCAAGCTCATTTTTCTGAAATTATCACTGTAGTTTTAAAAGTTGTTTATTATTGCCATAAAAGGTTTCTTATCTAATTAAAAGTAAAACACTTTTACCGATACAACGATTTTGTTCCATAAATGCATGGTAGTATCAAAAACTTTCCAACTTTTAAATTGAAAAGTTTGAACTTTCTACGAATATTCACCAACGCGAACTTTTAATCCAACGAACGATCTTTTTAAATTTAGAGTATTTTTTCTTTGTGTGCACACAAAAAAATATTACGGTAATGACAAAAGTAACTTACTTTAGAATTAAAAAGTTGTTAAATTTTGCTACATTAAAAGTTTTTTTCTTGTTTTGAAAATGAAAACTTTTACTGCTGCAGTTTTTGAAAATCTCATTGCTCACTGATTTAAAAGTTTTCACTTTTAATTTGACTGTAAAATTTCTTTCATTTTGTCGTTCTCGTGTAACCGAGCGTGTAACCGTGTTCGCCTAAGTCCAAAATGTAAACAAACGTTTTGGTGATTCCGGTGAGTGGTGGTCCACGTCGACTATCAAAACCGAACGCGGCCGCTGCCAGGACTTGGACGCGGAAATCTTCGAAAGAGGATGGTGCGGGCTCGGGTGCGGGTGCGGAACAAGTTTGGAAGATTAGGGGAAAGTTAGTTTTCAAAAGGACAAGGCCATGGCTGCAGCTTCCTGCAGGACCTGCAGCTGTTTCACGACCGAAATGGGTAAGAATGAAGCTTGGGTGTTTGGTGGCGTTTGAGATTATTTTGTTTGTTTTTGTAGGACGCCGTTTATGTGGTTGCCGAAGATCGGAGGTCGGGATGTGGTTTTGCACTGGTTGTATTTGGTGGTGGTGGCCCGGGGTGGGTAGACGAGATTGACGTTGAAGCAGATTTACATCCACTTTTTGAACAAGTACGAAAAAGTGAATTTTCACGGTGAGGAGAAGGATCCGACGGAAGAGGGAAACGACGAGTAGCGGCATAATCGGAGGTGGTCAGCGCGGATGTTGCACTCGGTGTCGGCGGTTTACGACCATCAGCAGCATTATGTGCCAGAAGTGATGACGGGACAGTGTGGGATGTCCCGAGGGTCCGCAGTCCATTTCTCGTTGCGGGACGAGTATTACCTGAACATCCGGAAGAACAGTTTGCACTAGTTCTGGAAGGACCGTCTGTACGAAAGCCGCAGGTCCTGGAGCTGTCGTACTCAGATTACTTCCAGAGGTTGGAGCGAGATCCGACGAACCTGATCAAAAACATCAACCTGGAATACCGAAGAAGTTACAGGTGAGTATTGAGAATGTGTTCAGTGTCTAGCCAATTTCATTTACTTTCAAACACTTTCAGCAACTCCCGCCCGCAAACGCTCATCTCGCAACGGCGCAGCTTCGGCCGGATGAACTTTGACGGCGAGTTGGCAATATCTGTATCATTCTCGAAGGAGGACGAAGTGATCGTGAACTATCCGTTCATGCGCTTCACTTCCTAGCCGCAAATGTCGACTTCCCTTCTCGAATCAACAACCAATGGCCAACTCCTCCAAGCCTGTCCTGATGATGGCCGGCAACGAGACCACCCTGTTCTCTACATCGCTGTCGCGCTCCAAAATTAAGGCCGCGATGTTGCTCCCCAACGAAACATCCATCCGTAACCTGCTCAGCCTGGGGCCTTCGAACGTGACCGGTGGCGTACCGTAAGAATCGGTACAGCTTGGACGCGGAAGTTGGCCAACCATAAGCAGATCCGTTAAATACAAAAAAAAATCGAAAACATACTGTTTTAATACTAAAATATTGAAATAAAATCCATCACATGTTTCGAAAATCATCACTGTAATGTTAAATGTTATTTATTCTTGCCATAAAAAGTTTTTTCTTATATTAAAAGTAAAAAACTTTTACCTATACAACGATTTTGTTCCAGAAATGCATGGTAGTATCAACAACTTTTTAACTTTTAAATTAAGAAAGTTTGAACTTTCTACGAATATTCACCAACGCGAACTTTTAATCCAACGAACGATCTTTTTAAATTTAGAGCATTTTTTCTTTGTGTGTAGGTACCTAGAATTATTAATACATTGATAAATAGGCACTAAATAGGACTATCATACACTCGAAGTGTCATGTTTTTCTCAATTAAAATGAGTTCAAACTGCAAAATGTACTGCATTATCGAATTCTTTGGACAATTCCACATAAAGAAATGCTATAATAAGTTTTAAGCGTCATTGAAATTTAAAATATCTTCAGATTTAAACGCATTTACGGTACAATTATCTTCTTAGTAAATTTGTATTTTATTTTTTGTAAAATTAGAAAGTTAATTTTACTACTTCAATTTTATTAAAAGTTAATTGAACTACCTAGCAAAATCAATTACACAGTTCAACAAAAAATCAAATGTTTCTTGTCTCTGAGACGAGAATATGTGTTCCTAGTAGATTTTTGCCTGCTGAATCCGAAGCCGGGTCCAGAATTGCTCCAAATGGTTCCAATTTTGAGATACACCCGCTTGAAATGTTAGTTTAGGCCAAAATTAACTACTTTGTCGACTATTTTACAAAAGAACTATTGAATAAACAACTAAACCAATACATGTATCTTTAAGTTCACGTTTTCCCCTTTCTGAAACACCCCTGGTTTTTAAAATTTGATTGTTTCTACGCATAATTATAGCCATTTTAAAATTAGAATTTGACTTACATGCAAGTTGGAAAAACTTGAATGAGAACCAACTGAAAATATAGTTTTAAAATGGCTATAATAGCAAAATCAATTACACAGTTCAACAAAAAATCAAATGTTTCTTGTCTCTGAGACGAGAATATGTGTTCCTAGTAGAATTTTGCCTGCTGAATCCGAATCCGGGTCCAGAATTGCTCCAAATGGTCCCAATTTTGAGATACACCCGTTTGAAATGTTAGTTTAGGCCAAAATTAGCTACTTTAATTTTGGCCTAAACTAACATTTCAAACGGGTGTATCTCAAAATTGGGACCATTTGGAGCAATTCTGGACCCGGATTCGGATTCAGCAGGCAAAATTCTACTAGGAACACATATACTCGTCTCAGAGACAAAATCTTGTTGGACTGTGTTATTTAATTGTTCATTTTTTCAAATCAAAAGGTAATCGATATATCCTATACATTCAATGACTTTTTCAAAATTAGTTATTTTTGATATTTTTTGTCGGTTTAAAATTTTTTCAACATGCGTTATGACCCCTCGGGATTAACAGTTTATCATTCAGTGATTTTACTGAAATAACACAATAAACATTATTCAAAAACATAATGGCATCTAATATTTATCTCGAACCAAAAATAACTTTAAATGAAAATATGTCAACGCAGTGCACGCGAATCAGAAAATAAATTTTAAATACATGAATATTTTGGAAATTGGGTTCTAAAGCCCTTTGTAAATTTTTATGTTCAACGGTAAAAAACACGATTAAAAACCATTTCTGATCACTTTTTTTCATTTTAATGCAAAATTTTTTTTTGACAAGACAACATTTTTTCGTTGGATCAACTATGGTCCCCTTGGAACAAGCTGTCAAGTAGGAGCTTTTCTGTCAAGAAGGACCGCGAGGTTAATTTTTCAAAATTGATTTAAAAATCCATTTTCAACTCTTTGTGGTCGTACAAAGGGTAATTGTACTCAGAAAAATAAGCTTTATCGCTGTAAACAATAATATAAGCAATCTAAGCTTCATTTAGGACCCAATTAACCTGCATTTTTATCAAATACTGAACAATAAATAAGTTCATAAATTGTGTTAAATTTTAAATAACTCCCACTCCGGGTTTATCAGAAACGTTCGACTTTGGCTCCGACTTCGACTCCAGCTCATACAATTTAGCCGACTCCAACTCCGACAACAGCCATTCGAGTTTTTACGAATCCGACTCCGACTCCGACTCCAGGTTCCCAAAAAAACCCGACTCCACTGACTCTGACTCCAACTCCATAGCCCTGGTTTAAGTAACGTTTTTTTTTTGTGATGATGTTATTTATATCTTTCTTTCTATTTCTACGATAATAAAACACCATATTTGAGGATAAGGAATACATTGAAGAAAAACGTTACCTAATCCACCGTTGATCTTGCCGTTGATGCCTTCCTCACATTAATAAAGTTATTTTTGGTAAAACAAAAATGTTCAACCTACTAATGTTCTCTAAATATAACTTCATATAGTCATAACTATCGATAGGGTCAAGGATAGGGTAGTCAGATCTTCAATATGTTTGACTCGTTGGAAAGGTCTTTTGATTATGCATCCAACAATGAGTCGCATAATTGGTCTGGATATTATTTTCATCAAAATATCTGAGATCTGGCTTCAAACAAGTATATAATTAACATTAAATTGCTCATAACTTTTGATATGGTTATCAGATTTCCAACGGAAGTGTTTCATTCAGCGTGTTAAATCAAATTTACATAAAGAGTAAATTTGTATTTTTATGCGCTTCTATTGCTTTTAACGTGTGTTATTTTTAACACTGGGGTAGAGCGTTACGTTTTCATCCTTTTGCGTTGACAGTAGCGCGCGAACGCGCATTTTTTGCGCTTGAAGCAAAATGACAGCTGCTGCTGTCATTGTGAGCGGCTTAAATTGTTTACTTTATGCCCTTGAACCGGCGTCTCTCTCTCCTCTCTCTCGCTTCGCTCTCTCCGCTCTTTAACCCTCCAACGCCCATGGTTGCTCCTGTGCACCAAAACTTTGAACTCAAATCTCGCGGTACTGGGACAGATTTTTAACATTTTTTACCAGCAATTTTGCCATTGTTATACCAAAATTTCAACATTGGCTATTTTAACGCTGAGCGACAGCGACGTTGAGGGTTAACGAATATTTGCGGATTGCCTCTCTCACGCGCGCGCTTCTTTCTCTCTTGCGTGTCGCGTATCAGAACCACGTTTTTGGTGGGGTATGCTGGCAACCGTTAAACAGATCAAATTTCCTATAGAACTTTGAGATTTTTTTTAATTAAATTAAACAGGGTAAAGGGAAATATCCAAAATAAGCTAAGCGAACGTTTGTATTAATTATGTTTTATTTTGTTTTTGTATTGGTAAAAACTTTTCAAATTTATTCCACTATCACGTAGAGAGTCACATCTTCTCTCTTCCGGCTGTCTCGTGCAGATGCTTTTCGGATAAGGTGCGCATACGCTAGTGTTTGTGCGTGGGTCGTCCATAAAGTCCGAACAGACTTTTGAAGATTTGTTTGTTCAGTTAAAAACCATAAAACGGCCAACAACTTGTTCAAACTGTGTGATGTCCGCACTTTGCCTTCGGGAAGCGCTACGTAGTTCCGGTTTGCCCGCCTCCCAGATGGCGATTTGGCCAACGTTGATAAAAAGAGAGCGTCGCGAACCAAAACAAACCATTCAGTCGAGAGATCGCGTTCCGTCCGGTCAGAGTTGGTTCGTTGGGGCGTCCGAGAAGTTCGTTCGCGCGTCGGGACTTATCATTTGGCAAGCGGTGCCGGATCCGGATGTTTGTAGTACATTCGCGCGCGCGTTCGTAGTCACGCGTTTGATTGCTGCCTAACTTGAGGCGCAAGGCCGATACAACGCTTGTGGGTACCGTTGGTGATTAAAGGTGGGGGAGATTGTGTGTGTGTGCGAAAAAGATCGAAATTTTATAATATTGGCAGGGGTCGAATTCCAGCATTTATCAGTGGCAGTGGACACTTCAATATCTGGTGTGAAATCTTCTTCGTCACTTTTGCGGTACAGAAGTGACGCAAGTGGGCCAAACGATTCTGTTTACACCACTGTTGAGGCCTGGACTCTGTGCGTCGATGACGGCATGACCTGAGTGTGGTGGAGTGCGGGTTGGTGGTGCCAAAAAATTCAAGATTCAAGACTTGAGAAATCTGTTCGTTCGCCTGAAACTGAGTTGTAATAAAAGCTCCGGCTGCTGGATGGCGCAAGAAGTGTGAAAGATAACACTCGATAACAAAAGGTGAAGAGTGGCGAAGAAGCGAAGAGTGTTGAATTAATAAACTGGTGGACCCGGCGAGAAAGGAAAGCAAGGCAAAAAAAAGTTGAGCTGCGACGAGAAAATTTAATAATCTGCTGCTGAAGTAGCAAAAACGCAACACTATAAGTGCGAACCTGTGATAGTGGCGAAGTTTTTTTGTTGATTCTTGGAGATGGTACAGATCGAGCAGAATTGTAGCCTCTTTTTTAGATTGCAATTTGAAGCTGATAGGTATTTGATTAACAAGGAGCTTTAAAGTAACCTTGCCAATGGATCACCAGATTCGAGTGGTAGAAATGACAGTTCTCCCATAAGAAATACATTGGAGAAAAATAGCAAAAACTGCTCACCGATTAAAAATTTTGTAGATGAAAACATTACACTGTAAAGTGATAGATGTAAAATAGAATACGTTACTCTTAATTTAAATTCACGTTAAATTCATCTTCATGGAATACAGGAAGCAAGGAATATTCAGATGACTATAATTTCGTGAATATTTTATGCATATGATTTATTTAAAATAAAAATCCCTTTGAAATTCTCAAATTTCAATAACGTGTTCAACGCATTATTTTCAATTTAACGGAGCGCAATATAAATTTGGAAGATTTTTCCCGATATGTTTAATGTAAAAAAAAAAGTTGCTTCTTGAGGCAGGAAAATTTTATTTTACTAACTTATTTTTTTTTTAAATGGACCTAACATTTCAAAAGGTCACAAAACTTTTGTTAACAATAGTGTATGCCTTTCACTCAAATGACAGTTTGCATAAGGTGTGAGAGGGATACACTCTTGTTTACAAAAGATTTGTGCCCTAATGAAATGGCAAGCACGAAATATTTAAGAATTCATAACATAAACTAGGGTTGATTTCTAACTTATGAACTTATTTTTTTTTAAATCAATTATATTACCTATTACTTTAAAATATTAGATGGTATTTGACACCTATTCGTTTTTCTCTCAAAGGATGAATCTCAGCTACCGTAACTCCAATATGTAGTGTAAATTCAATTCATTTTTTGTAGGAAATTTTCAAATCCCTTCGAGCACATACCGTAAAATTATTTTTTATTTGCTGAAAAAATCGCTTTTAGATGAATATAACATGAAAACAGTGCAATTTATCAATTTTTTAAACTTAGATATTAAAATCTAAAAATAAAGCCATATTTTTTATTGAAAAATAGGGGTTCAAAAAATAATGGTGACACTTTTAAATTAATTTTGAATGCATAAATTTTATTTTTCTCGAACTTCTTTTTATTTTGGGCAGTTCTATTTTGTGTGAAAAAGATAAATAAAAATAAATATTCACAGTTCTTCTATTTTTTCTTCAATTAATCTCTCTTTGCAGATGACACCAATTTAATAAGAAAAGCTATATACTGATCAAAAGTGCAACAAAAATCGTTGTTTAAAGTCTCAGAGAATTGCTCATTTGAAATGTTTCTCATTTGTTTAAAAATGGAAAAAAATGTCATAAAATTCGTCTGTTATACAGGTATTTTTCAATAAAAATTTCTATTTTAAAGTAATTATTTTTTTGCCCTCTTTTTGATTTTATTAAAAATTTGAAGGGGGACAACCCAAGTAACATTTTAGGCTTTATCATAGCTGTCACAACCGCTATAAAACCTATCAGCCAAAACCAACATTAAAACCCCTTAGTCGTAACAAACTCCCCAGAACCTTGACAAACCCCACTTAAAACCCAAAAGGACCTCCGCAAATGGTTGTTACGGCCTATTTATAAAACCTACATATTTCATACGTCTTCAAACGTTTTATGCCAAATAGGTTTTTTTTTGGCAAAAATAAGTCTTCGTCTTGCCAAATGAAATTATGGAGATGGTTGTCAAAAATGGCGATGATAAATAATAGATATAAGAGGTAATTCAAATAATTTGAAAGCTTATTTCTCGCAATTGATGGCCCAAATTCAGCTGCGGTTGAAATTTTATTGATAAATGTAGGGGAGATAGAGCCAAAAAATTTAACTCGCTTCATCAAAAATCAATATTTTGTTATCATAGTGTTTAATGTTAAAAAATATTTTATTGCAATTAAAAAAAAAATTCAAATTATTTTAAAACATCTATCGCTATATAAATCATACCAGAAATTCAGCATAAATGTGTGTTTTCATCAAATTTAAATCAAATTCAGTTTTCTATTTTTTCAATCAAGATGGCGGTCAATCATATTCAATCAGAGCACGCGTTTAGCGCCATATTTTGCATTGCTATTTGGCCGCGATAAATGCTCTTTTAGGAGCTTATGGTTTTAAGTGAGCTTTTTACATGCCTAATGGCACTTGACAGCTACAACACCCTAGGTTTTAACAAAGCATGCGATAAAACCGTTTGGCGTGGCATTGCCATCTGGTTTTCAAGCCTCTATTAAAACTTTCATAAAACCTTATTGAAAGCCAGTCGGCTTTTATTTCCACCCGGTTTTATGTCCGAGACATAAAACCCTGTTAGAACCTATTAATTAGCTCTTGCTTGTTGGTTGCGATGAATGCCCAAATAAAACTATTAGGCAGTGAAGATGCTACAATAAACCCTTAATAAAACTTGGTGGTGGCTTGTTGGTTTAAAAATGTTACTTTGGAAGAACTGTAAATAAAACTAGAATTGCCTCACTTTTTTACAAAGCTGAATAAAAGTTATTCTCTTTTTTTGTGAAAAGTATTTAAAAAACTCAATATTTTATTTTGCATTTTTTATTTTATTTAATATTTGATTTCTCAAAACATGTGCATCAGTATAAATTTTCTGCTTTTTTTTAGATTATGATTTTCTAATTAAATAAGCAGATCAGTGATAAATCGTTTTTAAATCATTTTCTTGTGTTCTTACACTAGATTAAAACTTAGTAGTTGGTTGATGTTGTTGGAATCAGAATAACAATTAGATTACAATAATCAAATAAATAAAGAAAGCTTCATTTTCATAATGTTTGGACAAAAGTATTATAATTGCTTCAGACATGATTACCAATAGCCTTCTGCCCAAACTATCTAATAAGTAAGGAATTCATGAAAATTATTTGCTAACATTTTTTGTCTTTTTTAAGCCTAAATTAAAAAAAAAAGACTAAAAATGCTAAATTAACGTTGCTAAATATGTTTAAATAAGTCTACAATCGATTGCTTAATTGTTTAAACAATGGAAAAAATTAAAATAAACTTCAACAGTTTGACTTAGTTATATCAAATTAAAGTTTTTAATCCAAAGAATTTTTAGATTCATGTCCACCTAGATTTAATTTCAACCACGGAACAAAGTTATATTTATATTCAATCAATATATTTCACTGAACCACTTAATTTGATTCGTAGTTTTTCTGCGCAGAGACATTTGAAAAAGAAAACAATCTACATATATCTCCAACAATATTCAATTTAAATATCAACCAATATATCAAAAGACCGTTTGCCGACATTGAAATAATTTCTAGCAAATTTGAACGCGGATTCAGTTTAGGGGAGAACAAAAAATTGTACTGAGAGACCGTAACTATCATTGTGAATATGAAGTTTCTTGATTGAAATATCGTTGGAAAGCTAACCAACTTAACCCTCTAAGCCCATTTTTTTCAAACTTTTGATTTTTTCCCTGTTCAGAATATTATTTTGTTCTACGAAAAACTTTTGTTCTACGCAAAACTTAACTTCTCTTGTTCAATGTTTTTCTTGTTTAATTTTTAAGTTTTTTTTATGGTGCAATCTTGTTCAGTTTATGTTTGTTTCTGATAGTATTTGACTTACTCTATGACCTCCTATCTTTACTTTTCGTCTATCGAGCTTTTTTCATGTTTTACAACTGTAAAAAAAGCGCAGAGGCATCTACAAAAATTACTGCATACTTATTTTTGCAAAGTTCAAAAACAAGTAAAAATTCCAAACGTAAAATTGTCTTTAAATTTAAGAGTTCTTCTTTCCAAAGCTTTTTAAAGATTAAAAATTGGTTGAAAAATAGATTTTTGGCAATTTTTTAGATCGAAGCCCGCCTGGAGGTGGGGTTGGGATGCAGAGGGTTAAATCATCCAGTTCTTAGTTGAACTTTGTTATGAAAAACTAGATAGATTTAGTATTCTAAAATCTTTCCAAAATATTCGCTTCCAACTGATAATCGCCCGTAACACGTGCTGATAACAGCGAATTCTGCAGTTCGTGTTTATCTTATCGCAAAAGCTATACACGAAGCTCTTGGAAGATCATCTGTTTATTATCTAAATCACCCGCCCTCCTCGTCAAATATGACGTCATTGCTGGCGTCACACGCGACGGCGCTCTGATGGATGCCTTCCGATGCGACGTGCTTTTTCGCGAGATTTGAATTGCCAGCAGTAGTTCAGTACTACTACTTTTTTGTGTACAACTTAAACTGAGTGAGTGCATTACCGTTTCAGTTGAGCCCGGCGGTCAGCGACGTCGACGACCAGTCAGTCAGTCAGTCAGTCACTGGCTGTTCTGTGATTAATCCCAGTTCTCCCCCGCAGTCGGGTCGGGAGCTATTTTAAATACTCGTGATTGCAGTGCAGTGCGGAGATATTTCCGCCGATAGCCAAATTCAAGTGCACTAAAAGGTTATTCGGTCAAGCGGAACAGAAGAAAGAAGATTAAAAAGTGGAACAGAAGAAATAAGAAGAAGTTAAAGAAGAATAAAAACAAAGTTAAAGAAGAAACAAAATCACCCAAAAAAAGTCGTTTTGTAGCGGAATACAAAAAAACGTGTCCCGCCAAAATGGAAGAAGAAATGTTGGCCAGTGATAACAACAACGACGCTGGTGGTGACGTCGAGCAGCCACAAGATGAAGGAGGTGAAACCGGTTTGTCACAGGACCGGACACCGGAATGTTCCGGAGAAGAGGAACAGGAGCAGCAGCACGAGACGGCCGCGGCCGCCGACGATTACGAGCCATGTGATCCGTTAATTGTTTTGAATCTGTTTCAATCGCTGTCATCCACCACCAGCTCGCTCGAGCTGCAGATCAAGATTAACAAGCATGTAAGCGAGGACATTTTAAGTACTTTTTGATTGCTTTGGCGTTACTTTAAAGCTGAGTGGTGTGGATTTGTCGACCTATATAATTATTTTATTTGATCTTAAAGTGGCAGAGACTATTTAAGGGCTCTGTTGACTCATTTTTTTTGATTTTAAGGTCTATTCAATTAAAAGTTATTGTTCCTTAACTACAATACTAGTGGGCTAACAATGTAAGTGAAAACGTATTTAAGAAAAATAAGCATCAAAATTTTAATGATTAATTTTTATAATGCAACAACTTAGAAAAATGGGTTTGAGTACTGCTTTTTCTTTTGATATTTCGTTTTTTTTGCAAGACTTTTTGACTATTTATAAAATACAAGGATCATTCTCAAATTTGTCCTAGGGGGATATTTTTCCATTTTTCGATATCTTGTGATAGAAGGACTCCTTTAATTTTTGAACATTCGAAAAAATACGTGTTTTTCAATGATTTGCAATCTGAAATTGTGATGATTTGGAAATTTGGTGTCAAAGTGACTTTTATGTAAAATTGGACGCCCGATTCGATAACTTACTCAAAATTCTGAAAAAAAACGATTGTTTTTAATCGAAAAAAAGCAAAAGTTATTATAAAACTTCTGCCATTTTTCGTTACTGTACTTAAGAGGCAGTATTTGTAGATTCTGCTCGGTTTGTTCTAGAGGTCGTATCGAGGTGCTCCGATTTGGATGAAACTTTCAGGATTTGTTTGTCTATACATGAGATGAACTCATGTCAATTATGAGCCCTCTACGACAAAGGGAAGTGGGTTAAAACGGGCATTGAATTTTGAGGTCCAAAACACATGAAAAATCTTAAAATTGCTGGCATTTCCGTAAAACTTCATCAATTCCAACTCTCTTAGATGCATTAGAATGATCTTTTGAAGCCCTTCAAAATGTGCTATAGACATCCAGGATTGGTTTGACTTTTTCTCATAGCTTTTGCAAATTACTGTTAAAAATGGATTTTTTTTAAAACCCTAATAACTTTTTGCAATAGCCTCCAACACCCATACTCCCATAGGTCAAAAGTTAGGGAATTTCATGGACTATAAGCCTACGGTATTAACTTTTTGGCCAATCGCAGTTTTTCTCATAGTTTTACGATTTTTCTAGAACAAAGATTTTACAACGTTAGTTTTTGCTCTGTAGGCCAAGAAAACGGTACTTTTTGGTCTCAATTTTGTCATATTCGGAATCCTCGTTCAATTTCACGTAAGTTAGAAGTATTGGAGTTATAATTTTGATTTAAAAAATAATTAAATAAAACATTTTTGAAAAAAGAAATAGATCTTATTTACCCTGTGATCAATACGCTAATGCTGTACCAAGTAGGCGAAAACCTGTTTTACCCCTAATCCAACAAATTGTCAAAAAATATTTTAATTCATTCTAAATGGCAATTTTTCCCATCAAATTTACAACTCCAATACTTCTAACTTACGTGAAATTGTCCAAGGATTCCGAATATGACAAAATTGAGACCAAAAAGTGCCGCTACGGCGGCCTACAGGGCAAAAACTAACGTTGTAAAATGTTTGTTCTAGAAAAATCGAAAAACTATGAGAAAAACTGCTATTGGCCAAAAAGGTAACACCGTAGGCTTATAGTCCATGGAATTCCCTAACTTTTGACCTATGGGAGTATGGGTGTTGGAGGCTGTTGCAAAAATTTATTAAGGTTTTAAAAAAATCAATTTTTAACAGTAATTTGCAAAAGCTATGAGAAAAAGACAAACCAATTCTGGATGTCTATAGCACATTTTGAAGAGCTTCAAAAGACTATTCAAATGCATCTAAGAGAGTTGGAATTGATGAAGTTTTACGGAAATGCGAGCAATTTTAAGATTTTTCATGTTTTTCTAACCTCAAACTTCAATGCCCGTTTTACCCCACTTCCCTTTGTCGTAGAGGGCTCATATTTGACATGAGTTCATCTCATGCATGGACAAACAAACCCTGAAAGTTTCATCCAAATCGGAGCACCTCGATACGACCTGTTTCACATCGGTGAAAAACTCGCTCTTAATGTAACTGTTAAAAATGGGACATGTCATTTTGAAAATGTTTTGGAAACTCGATCCCTCTCCAAAATTTCAAAGAAATCTTGATCAAAATGTTTCGTATCTTAACGGTGCACATCAACCAGAGCTTTGACACCCAGTTTTTGTTACAGACATTTTAATATCTTCAAAACTACAAGTACTATCGAAATATTTGTTTATTCATCCCCTAAAGTACTGTCCACAAAGTAATTTAAAACAAAGTTTGAATTACTTTACAATCCCGTTATTGCAGGATTGGGTCCGTAAGTTTGACAATTTTGGAATAAGAAGACAACAGCTTCCTTGGTTGCTGTGCACCCTTAAACATAATTAATTAAATAAATTATCTGTTCGTTACAATTTACACAAAATCTGTAAAAATGTGAATAAAGTTCAACATAAAAATTGCAGAAAAACTTAAAATGTTCATATTCAGTCTAAAATCAAGCATGTTACTAAAGCTAATAATTAGTGTTAACAAAACTTTGAAAATTGGTCAAACTGCAAGAAGCCATTTTCAACTTTGTCAAAAGAATCCATTTACAAAAAACTTAATCTATGAAAAAAAACTAAGACAGGTTTCCGTGACTGTAAAAATGCAGGGATCACGTCTCCTTATAGACACTTTTTTATACAATTGATCGCAAGAAAAAGGAAGTTTAATTCAGGGGTACTCGAAGTTTTTGGATGCCGGGCAAAATTTGAAACTCAAATTGGCTTGCGGGACAAATGTACAATACAGTTTATTTAAAAAAAAATTACGTTTTTCTAATTTAAATGACTAAAAATTACATCAACAAGTTGAAGTTTATTGAAATTTTTGTTATATTTAAAAAAAAAATGCTATTTGAAAATAATACAAAACAGAGAATTACAGTTTTAAACTGTTTGATTGATTTTATTGTTTTGGTAAAGAATGGGAATTAGTTGAATGTGCTTGTGTATTTATGGAAATTTCATGTTTTCTTTTGAAAATAGTGACATAAAATCTGAACAAAATATGTTTATCTTTAAATTAAGTACAACAAATGAAAAATCGTTGCGAAATTATAATACAATTATTTATAAAAGTTTTTGTGAGCGCAAAATAAAAGCATAAAAATATACAAAAATTGTATTTATATACCATTCCTCAATTTCAACAATATTTTTCATGCCTGAATCAGATCGTAGCCAAGTATTCGTTTCGTTATTCGTTATCCAACTTTCATGAGTTTGAATCCCAAGGTGGAAAAAAGGATTCTAAGTACGAAGAAAGTCAGATTTTAACGTTTCATAAATCATTTCCAGAAATGTTTGATGAAAGTATTCTTGAATTTCACTAAATATTTTCGCTCACTTTGTAACTCTTTCTATTAGAAGGTTTTTGGACAAAATATTTGTATCGTATAAAAGGGATCACAATATAGATAAACCATTAGTTTGAGATAAAATGTATAAAAAGGTTTTGCATAAACCTTCATTTTAAAAAAATATATAAATAAATCATTTTTACAAATGATCAAAGGGCAATTTACATGATCATTCGAAATGGGTCCGCGGGCCACAAAATCACCTTGCGGGCCACGTTTGTTTATACTTTGGTCACCCCTGGTTTAATAAAACATTAAGTGCAGAAGGGTTGTGATGAAATAAATTTCAAAATAAGGAGTTTTATGTGTTATTGAATAGGATTCGAAAATATCTTAGAATTCTAAGCCACTTTTAATAGGACAAATCATATAGTAAATTTTGAAATGTTCTATTCGTGCCTCAACACTCAAATTTAATTGAAATAAAAATTGATTATTTTTTAAACAAATAATTTTCTGATGAAATTCAAGCAAAATTGTATTTTTTTTTCCTAGAAATGTTATATTAAACTTTGTCCTAAGAGATAATTTTAGTCCCTGATCACAAATCCGAGGTTCGTTTTTCGATATCTCGTTGTGGAGGGAAGGTACGACCCCTGTCATTTTTGAAAATTAAAAAAAAGCGGTTTTCAGTAATTCGTAGCCTGAAATGGTGATGGTAGATGGCATTCTCAAAATTCCGAAAAAAAGTTTTTCTATCAAAAAACTAATAAAATAGTTTCAACACCCCTGCCATTTTCGTTACACAACTGTATAAAATAGAAGGTCATATCATTAGAAGGGAAATTTAATGTACTTTTCGAATCCTCAATTACCCAAAAGGGTATTTTTTTCATCCAGAACATAAAAAATCATTTTATTCATATTTTGCAAAAGTTGGTAGTTGTCGATCATGTAAACGTCCATGATCGACAACTACCAACTTCACCCGTGATAGAAATAAAAAATGGGTAATTCTCTACCAACTCACACGAAATCGGGAAAAGTTGCCCCGACCCCTCTTCGATTTGCGTGAAACTTTGTCCTTAGGGGTAACTTTTGTCCCTGATCACGAATCCGAGGTCCGTTTTTTGATATCCCGTGACGGAGGGGCGGTACGACCCCTTCCATTTTTGAACATGCGAAAAAAGAGGTGTTTTTCAATAATTTGCAGCCTGAAACGGTGATGAGATAGAAATTTGGTGTCAAAGGGACTTTTATGTAAAATTAGACGCCCGATTTGATGGCGTACTCAGAATTCCGAAAAAACGTATTTTTCATCGAAAAACACTAAAAAAGTTTTAAAAATTCTCCCATTTTCCGTTATTTGACTGTAAAAAATTTTGGAACATGTCATTTTATGGGAAATTTAATGTACTTTTCGAATCTACATTGTCCCAGAAGGGTCATTTTTTCATTTAGAACAAAATTTTTCATTTTAAAATTTCGTGTTTTTTCTAACTTTGCAGGGTTATTTTTTAAGAGTGTAACAATGTTCTACAAAGTTGTAGACCAGACAATTACAAAAATTTTGATATATAGACATAAGGGGTTTGCTTGTAAACATCACGAGTTATCGTGATTTTACGAAAAAAAGTTTTGAAAAAGTTACTTTTTGCGTTTTTCTTTGTTTCGTCGTCCGTGTCTGTCGCAGGTGACCATGAACGGCCATGATCGATGACGACCAACTTTTTAAAAACTTTTTTTCGTAAAATCGCGATAATTCTTGATGTTTATAAGCAAACCCCTTATGTCTATATATCAAAATTTTTGTAATTGTCTGCTCTACAACTTTGTACAACATTGTTACACTCTAAAAAATAACCCTGCAAAGTTAGAAAAAACACGAAATTTTAAAATGAAAAATTTTGTTATAATGAAAAATGACCTTCTGGGTCAATGTAGATTCGAAAACATTAAATTTCCCATAAAATGACATGTTCCAAAATTTTACAGTCAAGTAACGGAAAATGGGAGAATTTTAAAACTTTTTAGTGTTTTTTGAAAAATACGTTTTGGAGAATGAGTACGCCATCAAATCGGGCGTCTAATTTTACATAAAGTCCCTTTGACACCAAATTTCTATCTCATCACCGTTTCAGGCTGCAAATTATTGAAAAACACCTCTTTCGCATGTTCAAAATGGAAGGTCACCGCCCTCCGTCACGAGATATCAAAAAACGGACCTCGGATTTGTGATCAGGGACAAAAGTTACCCCTTAGGACAAAGTTTCACGCAAATCGAAGAGGGGTCGGGGCAACTGCTGTGTGAGTTGGCGGAGAATTACCCAAACGCAAAAAGTAATTTTTTTGAAACTTTTTTTTTTAAATTCACGATAACTCGTGATGGTTACAGGCAAACCCCATATGTTTTGTTTATGCATATTTTTTTTTAAATAGTCTCCTCAGCAACTTTTTTTACAACACTATTAAAGAAAACCATACAAAGTTAATTAAAAAAAATGTTCTAAATGAAAAATGAACCTTTTGGGTTATTGCAAATTTAAAAGTACATTGAACTTCCCTTCTAATGACACGTTATACAAATATTTGAGTAACGAAAAATGGCGGAGGATTGAAAATAATTGCGTTTAGTTTTTTCGATGAAATAGGTACCTATTTTTTCGGGATTTTGGAGGTGGAACAAATGAAGATTATTGCGAGCTACCTTTTTGGCGAAAATTTTTATTTCATGTTTTATAATTTGTTTTTTTTTTAGGATTTTTATGCATTTTATTGTTTTTTTTTTTTGTTGTTTGAGACTTATTCCTCCAAATTCAAATCTCCAAATCTTTTCCTTTTTTGAGTGTTAAAAAACTGGTTTTCTTTGCTACGAAATCAGATCGTTTTGGCTACAAAATAGTTTATTTTTACTAATATAACGTCATGATTCGAAATCCGGACACTTAGTAGCATATCATTTTTGTTATAGCTGGCAAAAAATCATGTAATAAGTTGGAAATGTAGAAATATCATCAGGATGTAGTATAAACAGTCAGTTTCAAGAAAATGCATGCAAAATATGTCTTTTCAAACAATTTTTAATCAGAATTTCAAAATTAAGATGACTTGTTGTGCTTCGAATCCCGGACACTGATAAAAGCTTATTCGAAATCCGGACACTTTTGTTTCGAATTCCGGACACTCGATTTTACTTATGAATCGCACAAATTTGGACTGAAATGTTAGTGAATGGCATTCTTTAGGTCTCAAATAAGCTGTTTACATCAAAACAATCGATAGTTTATATAAAAATTTGCTAGAATTTAAGGAAATCGTAACCATAAATTTCTGCTTTGCCTTCCCGGTGCTTCGAACGCCTATGAAATATTTCAAGTGAAATGTTTCGCATTTTTGGTAAACTTATAATTTTATTGTATTTAATTGTTTTGGCATTAACTACAGCGTTCAAACAAACTTTAAATGAAAGTTGATGTTGGAGTTCATCAAATAACACAGTTTTGACATTCATAATGCGAACTTATATCCAAATAATTGATAAAACAAGATGAAGTGTCCGGGTTTCGAAGCGTCCGGGAATTCGAATCATGACGTTACAAATCAATAAATAACATCTAGTTTACATCAAGTTTTTAATCAAATCTTTCACCTTTATCATTCCAGCTGCGCGAGCTCACCGGATCACCGTGCGTCTTCCTGGTGCCGATTCTCAACTCCAGCGAGGAAGGCCTCATCCAGGTTATCAACGATAACGTGCTCGATAAGGAGCTCCGTTTTTCGGTGAGTAATATCGCAGTCGGCACGTCGAGATTGGATTAAATTTCAATTGTTTGTACCTGCGCCTCTCTCTTTTCAAGTGTTGACATCTTTCTGGGACTGAAACGAAATTGCTAAAGTCATCTAAGGTTGCCCCGGAACGCAATCAGTATTCATAATTGCGTTACCAGTGGGAGCATATTTTATGCGTTCTTTGTCTTTTCTAAACGCATTTGATTCATGGTTTGATCATTTGCGGGCAGGCAAAAACTTCCTTCCGAGTTGTGTTTCCTTTCTTACGTAAGGCGGCCTTTTTTTTTACTGTTCCCTAAGTACGAATTATTGCTTATTACGCAGTTTCCACAAGAAGATTAGGTACGAACAAAAAAGTTTCTACTTGTGCGGTGGTACCCATTTATTCTAACTTTTGCTAATCAATCTCCCAGGAGAGGAAGGTTGTCTGATTCTTTTTTTGGTTACGACCAAATTGAGATGTTCTAGCTGGAAAATATTTTTCTAACCAAAGTCTGGTTGAGTGAAATTTCATTGTCTATACTCTGAATCTCACTCGAACTGAGATTAGCGATCCTTTTGAAAACAAACGAGTAATTCTCTGGAGTTTCACGAATCTTCTTTTATTGTCATTGATTTTTTTTTTTACTTTTAAGAATCATTAGATTTTATTTTTTTTATCTATAAACTTAAAAATCCTTCAAAAAATCAAAATTTAAATTTCCTTAGAAATGCTCTAAAGACAACTTCACGCCGACATTTGAAATCCGCAGGGGAAAAAAACCCGGGGAGAAAAACAGACGTGAAAATAATTGGAAAATGGTTTCGACAATCAGGCAGGGGTGGCCACAACCGGGGCGAGATTCGAAAGATACTGTCCGTTCCGCCGGCCGACGTGGGGTTTAACGAGGGAATTGTATCGTGATAAGGGACCTCGGGGCTGAAGGGCGGAAATTGCGTGGCGATTGGAAGCGCTGGATTTGTGTAGGGATATTATTTGTTCAATCCTGAATAAACAACAAAATGGGTTAGCTTTGGGCATTAACAGCAGGGATGCGAGCGCTCAAGTTCTGCGTAAATAGGTGTTAAGAGATTTTTGAAAGTTCTAGGAAGTTTTCCAAAGTACCACACTGCAAAAAAAAAGTCACGAGTGTGTCATTTGAAGTACGAGCAAAGTGGACAAATTGAGCGCTCCTCCGATAACACCGTCATCATCAAATGAGGAAGCCAGGCCCGTGTTGAGCTCGACAAAACAAAAAAAAAAATCACTGATAAAAAATAGTCCGCACACTGTGTTTATCTTAATTGCTCACGTGTAATACATACCACTCCCAGCCCCGGCCGCTGAATCGCGATGGGGTCGAATATAAATATTTATTATCGTACTATCGGGGCAAACAGTTCATGCAAGTGGTTTATACACAGTGCTGAATTGGGTGAATATATGTAGGTTTGTACAGTCCAGGCTCGATTGTCCGAAGGCCTTGAAAAAAAAACTTGCAGCCTTATTTTTGATAGTTGAGGTGAAGTATTCCCTGGATTCAGAACTTTTAAATCCAAGATGGCGGCCAAAATGGCGATGATGATAAATTGAAAAAAAATGCATATTGTAATTTAACAATACGTTAAATACGTTTTTTTGTTCATGATTCAATTATCCGAAGTCCAATACAAACCTTCGGATAATCGAAACTTCGGCTAATCAAGACTTCGGATAATCGAGTCTGGACTGTGTGTGTGTGTGTGCAACCAACCAAACGGAACCACGCGGTCGCTTCTTACAAATTGAGTTGTTTCCATGTATTTTTAGATCTTCATTCTATACATGCAAATAACTCGCATAGGCATTTGGAAGGTGTTAGCTCTGCCGAGCTTCGGTGACCCATTTCTACGCTGGCTAGCCGAGCGCGAGGTCCCTCAGCTTTTATCGACAAGCCCCGCCCTGAAGAACGTTTGCACCAATCGGGTCCAAACGTTATTCAGAACTTCCGAACCCTTGTCACAAATGGACAAAGACCCAGCGCGTATATAGTTTGATAGTAACAGTATTCCTAATTCCAGGCATCGCTCACCAAGCCGTGATGGCCTAGTGGTTAGCATTTTTGCTTACCAATCCAAAGGACGGGGGATCGAACACCGACTCGGGCGACTTTGATTTTTCGTTCATGTTCAGAGTTTCAAGATTAATATTTCCTATACTTTCTCGTTGGGAGCAGATGGGAATCGAACCCAGGACCATTCGCTTAGAAAGCGAACACCGTAACCAGTCAGCCACGGCCGCTCCTTCGGATAATCGAGTCTGGACTGTACTGATAAAGCAATCGTTTCGAGTAGTTTGATAACAATGATGGGAAAATATTTATTGAGAAACTAAATATTTGTTTGGCTAAGGAAGTTTGCAGAAGAGTATAATAGAATTTTTGATTCGACATTTACTGAACTGTATTGTGTTTTTTTTTGCTATAGGCTCCCTTTTTATTAACCGGATCAGCAGCTTATTAGTAACGGTTGCCGCCCCACTAGCAAAAGGTTCAAGGATCAAATCCTAGTCAGTTTATTTGAAATTCGGTGGAATACTGACGTCGTAAAAAAATTTGATAATTTATTAAATCAATTTAAATTAAAGATTGAATTATCTTGAATTGAAGAAATTTAAAAAAATAAGCTGCGCCATTCTGTACTGACAAAAAATCACCCTATATCAGACTTTAGATGAATCGAATAGTTCACTAAATACATGCTAATAAAATAACTTCCGTTTATGAAGGGTCCATAATTCATATGATTTATGTGGAGATTATAAATATCTGCGTTTTCTAAAGGGGTATTTACTGAGAAGTTTGTCAATTTGTGCAATTTTTCCATAAAGTTGTTTTCCCCTTTATTTTTTATTTTTTGGTGGACTTTTCGGACAATCTGTTATGCAATATTTCTTTGGGTATCGATTATAAACTTTGCCAAATTACTCCAATTATATCTTTTTTGCGACCCACCGACATACCCCAATCGAAAATGCGCCATACAAACTTCTTCATTCATCTCAATAAATCCCTCGGGTGGCTTTCCGAAATTATGTCCGCATATATATCGCGCCCGGACCGTATGGGAATTCCGAACAAAACGGCGCTCTTCTTCCCTGGCCTTATTCACTACCACATCCCCCCCCTCTCTAAAGAATATTGCCATGTTTATCGGAAAACTTTGGCCCCTTTAGGGGTGGAAAACCGTGCTGCCAGCCAGCCAGTCAGCGTCAATTTCATAAACAAGCAAAAAAAAGCGCGCAAGAATCGATCGTCGATGCTCCGTTCGCTGCGCTCTGGCTCCACTACTTTTATCAATCGATGCCCTCCGGGCCAATATGTCAATTCTCGTTCTCGTGTTTTACTATTATTGACCGGTCGTTTTTCGTGGAAGAGTTTTCCATCAGTCAGTCAACCAGCCAAGGCCTGCCGGAGAGGTGTGGAGAGGCCCGCCGCCGCCGCCGGATGAACTCGGCAATAAAAATCGATAGCACACACGGTGCTAGGGTGGTTCTGGAGATGTTTTTGGTCATTTCTTTTGAATGATTTATTTGTTCTTTATGCTATTTTATTTTATCTATATAGATAAAAACATGAATGGTTTTTCTAGCCAGCTGGTTTCAAAGAATTTCTTCTTTATTTGCAATAAATCTGGAAATTTACGAGTTCAAACAAAAAATCTCTTTTTTAAAAATGCAATACAATCTGTGGTCCGACATTCTTTTGTATAGTCTAAAATTGTTCCGATTCAAAAATAAAATGCAAAAATTGGTTGTAAAAGATATTTTAATAGTTTTTATTTACTAGATTTTCCATTTTTTTAATTTTCTTTGATTCTTCAAAAGTTTTGAGCACTTTAAATAAAATTGCAATTGGTGTTTAGCACGGGTTTCAAAACATAAACAGTTCAAAATTTTAAACAATCCAAAGTATGTTTTTAGAAATGAACCGTTAGAATTAAGTTCATATTTAAATCGACAAACTTTCAAAATAAGATTAAGACAACATTTGAAGCCATCAACCATTTAATAATAACTGTAGTGTAACTTGTGTAATCCATGTAATTGAATGTCGTTTGTAGTGTTAATGTTGTAGTTAAGCATGAATCCCTTAATCGGAAATTTTCCACTGGGATTCATTAGCTAATAAATGTGTCACGTCCTCCACACACCTTTCTTGTTTTGTTATCCGCGCTTTGTATGAAAAATGTAAACGTCTCAACCCTGTTAAAATTAGTTTATTTGTTTATGTGCTGCATATTAAAGGGCTGTTGGCAGTAAGGAGTCCATAACCAAGGGGCTCAAATTTAGCTCTTTGGTATACAGCAGCGATTCTCAACCTTCTTCTAAGCTGGTACCCCCTACCGTGTAAATTAAGTAGGCCCGGTACCCCCGTTGAGAATCGCTGGTATACAGTATGTAAAAAAAGTATTTACACCCCTTGGGCACTATGCACATTTTGTGATAAAACATGCAAAAAATTTAAAGTTTGACAGGAACCTAGTACTACGTTTTGTTCAAAAACTCATGCCAAACATTTTGCTACAAAAAGCTCATGAAAAGATGATTTCTATAAAAAGTTATATAACAAATACTATTACGAAAATAAAAAAGGTGCAAAAAAAAGTTTTTACACCTTTCGAAAAATTAACGTAAATAATGTTATTTGTTGACAAATCACCATAAATCCAGTCTCCCAACTCCAAATAGGCATCCTTGACTGATTAAAAAAATAATTTGGATTGAATATAAAGTTTACTAACTACTTAGTATAAAAGTTTATATAACTCTGGAAATTCTATATAAAACTTATCTAAACTTAATTTTGCAAACTTTTAATTCAAATAAATGTCAATATATTACCATAGAATTGCTAAATAAACATTTTGGAGTGGGTATAACACCGTTTTGGGGGTATTTGTATCCATAGAATAGATTTTTCGTTGGAATTTCGTACCAACCCGGAATTACGTCGTCGGAAAATCCGCCGGCATCTGAACCGGTCCTCAATTCACAAGTCAACCTATGTGGCATCAGAAAGGGCATAAAATTCCGATCTTTTGATACCCATACATCCAGGTTTCTATAAAACCCACGTTTTTAAATACCTAAGCAAAAACGTTGTTATGGTTTCGTTTGAGCAACCTGCCAAAATGTATGGAATTTCGTAATTTTTGTTCTCGTGGATCAAACTTACTTTTGCCCAGGTATTTAAAAACGTAGGTTTTAAAGAAAACCTAGATGTATGGGTATCAAAAGATCGGAAATTTTATGCCCTTCCGATTCCACATAGGTTGACTTGTGAATCGTGGACCGGTTCGATGCCGGCGGATTTTCCTACGACGTAATTCCGGGTTGGTACGAAATTCCAACGAAAAATCTATTCTATCGATACAAATACCCCCAAAACGGTGTTATACCCACTCCAAAATCCCACTCCAAAATGTTTATTTAGCAATTCTATGGTAATATATTGACATTTATTTGAATTAAAAGTTTAAAGTAAAATATGTTAAAAACACAAAAAATGTCCAAATTATCAATTTTGGAATTAAAAAAATTTGGAATGTTTAAACCACTAGGGTGCACAGGGTGGGCAACATGCACCCAGAGGAAAAATATATCTCAAAATCTGCAACAGTGGATTTGCTGCAGAAAATGTTATATTTTATAACATTTTTTGCAGAAAGCTCCTAGATCATTTTTGCCCGCGTGTAAACATTTCAGCGATCTGTAGTTCTCACCAACACATATAACGATAGTCCTTCCCCGAGCAACACTCCAAAGAGAAGCATACGTTGGTGCTCTTTCACACACTTTTCATCAAGCGTCCATGGCGCGGTGGTAGCGTGTCGGATCAATAACCAAGAAGTAAGTGGTTCAATCCTCGTTCTGTTAAGGGTTTTTTTTTGTGAAATACAATCAATCTACCGTCGGTAATGTCGATAATTGTCGGTAACGGGCAAAAATGTCATACCCCTATATCGCAAAAAATGCATGAGGACAGATTTCATGCAGATTTTGATATACTTTCATGCCGCCATGTATCACAATCATGCGACCGCCGGTTGTGTGTGGGGCAGCTACCCCACCATCCTCAGACAAAAAAAAAAAAGCAAAGCAATCCACTTTAACGACCCCCGGGTCTTTTGTGGGCTCTGTTGCAAGTTTCTGCACATTTCTAGGCGTCCGAAGGTTATGTGTGGTGAGTCACTCAAAACCTCTTTTACGCTAATGGACCGACGTTTTACTTCCCCATCCGATAGAAGGCGTGATCAGGCAAATCTCGTCTCGAAAAATGCCACCGGGTCCGTCTGGGATTGAACCCAGGCCATACTGGGGTGAGAGGCTACCACGCTAACCACTGCGCCACCGGACCCGGTCCTCAGACATTTGTTCTAAATTTGGTCAGGGGATGTTGGTTGGTCAAAATTAAATTCAGTGTTGCCAACTTATAGAAAAAAAACATGATTTTTGAAAAACGTGGAAAAAAGTTGAAAAATTAAGGCCCTAAAAGATATATTTTTAAACAAAAAAATTTGAAAATATTTTTATTCGATAGCTCGGAAAATTTACGATACCTTCATGTTTCAACAGAGCAGTTCTCTGAGATTTCGGCCATTCGATTTTTTTTTGTATTTTTTAATCCTGCTGAAACTTTTTTGGTGCCTTCGATATGCCCAAAGAAGCCATTTTGCATCATTAGTTTGTCCATATAGTTTTCCATACAAATTTGGCAGCTGTCCATACAAAAACAATATATGCAAATTCAAAAATCTGTATCTTTTGAAGGACTTTTTTGATCTATTTGGTGTCTTCGGCAAAGTTGTAGGTATGGATAAGTATTACGCTGGAAAAAAAGTTCCAGTTTTTTTTTGGTGATTTTTAATTTAACATTTTGTTGCTAAAACTTGATTTGCAAAAAACTATTTTTTTTCAGTTTTCTGATATGTTTTAGAGGACATTAAACGCCAACTTTTCAGAAATTTCCAGAATGTGCAAAAAATCTTTGACTGAGTTATGAATTTTTGATTCAATACTGATTTAAAAAAAAATCGAAATATTGGTCGAAAAATTTTTCAACTTCATTTTTCGATGTAAAATCGAATTTGCAATCAAAAAGTACTTTAGTGTAATTTTGATAAAGTGCACCGTTTTCAAGTTACTTATAGCCATTTTAAGATAACTTTTTTGAAAATAGTCGCAGTTATTCATTTTTTAAAATTAGTGCCCATGTTTGCCCACACTTGAAAAAAATCTTTTTGTGAATCTGATTTTTAATGTTAAAATATGAAACATTCGTGGACTTTTCCGATCTTTCCGAAAACAATATTTTCAATGTTATTGAATCAAGACCAACATTTCAATATTTCGCCTGTTACATCCAACAATAAAGTCAAAATATTTTTTTTCGATTTTTTCCATGTTTTTTTTAATGGCAACACTGCTAAATGAATTTCGACCAACTTTTATTTTGTGAAATAAAATTTTTTGTTTGAAAAAAGTTCAAAATCGTGTACTCTTACAGAAAGCCTACATCATCTAGTTTTTTGTTCAAGAAATCAGGAGGAAATCCAGGTTTTTCGCGAAAACTACACGTAGCCTTATGTGTGGGTCAAACTTCAAATGCGTTTTTCTCAGCTTGCTGTTTTTGCATATGGGACATCTTTGCGAACATGGGCAGTACAACTTTGCCGAATGGGAAAAATACAACTTATTTTTCGAGATGCAAATCAAACGATTTACGACTGAATGCCTCGTCATTTTTAAATGCAGCCTTTGCTATCTGTTTGATATTATTTTTTTTTAAATGATTTGAATTAGATATTTTTTTAATTCTATAATATAGACAAAAAATAATTTGTTCTCAAAATATGTTGATCCACCCTAAGAATGCATCTTATACGCCGGAGTAAACTCGCAAGAATCAGGCCAACATTGAGCCATCGCCGGTGTGAACCCCCTGCCTGCGGAGGAAAAAGGGTTACCGTATGTGTGGAAAGTTGTGGGTGGGTGTGGCCAGGGGGAGTGGTAATTGATGCATGTAAACATGCCCACCACTAGCGCTCGTTCATCCACGTGTCCACACTGCTGACGGCCGGACGGGCGGACTCTCGATGATGGTGATGATGGACCCATCAGAAATGAGCACCCATGACGACATGGAAGCTCGATCTTTCCGGAGTGCAACCGGGGGGCATTTTCCGAAAATTTGTTCTGTGCGGGTTTCCACTATGTCCAGGGGTATCTGGTTGGAGTGCACGCCGGAAGGCAATTGCAGGCAGCATGATTGAAAGTGCTGTGATGGCGTGTTTCAACAAACTTCTACAAACCCTTTTTTTCAGGCGATCCAGCTGAAATGATGGACGGATTTCGTTCACAGCTGAGCAGGGTTGTTGATTTACGTATCGACAGAAATAACTTTGGGAAGTGGAGGTGTTAATCCGATTGATCGATTTACTGATTCTCGTCGTAAAGTTATTCATTGACACCTTAAAGTGGAATGAACACGCGGGTTGAGGGTAACGAACGAGACCTTGTAATTCAGTATTAGTACTCACTTTAAGAGAATATGAAACATTGAACATTAATTCAAAATGAATTTATCTGTAGTAAATTGATGTCGCATCGCCTAAAACTGTGTTTTTTTTTGTTCTCAAGAAAAAAGGGATCTTTATAAAAAATAAACTTCGTAAAAATAACAAAGTTGAAGTTATAGTATACTGTAAAAATTTACTACAACTGGTTTACCAAATATAGAACTTATCTTATCTTAAAAAGTTTTATGAAGTTCACAATATAACGAGACAGTGTTGCCAGATTGCATGCTTTATGACTTTTTGGAACGTAACTCTTGGTGTGACTTTGGAAGTGATGTTAAACTAAATTTTCTGCACTCGACTTTGAAAAAGTTATATAATTTTTTAAAAGTCCTAATAAATTATGACAGTGTTGCCAGATCTTCAAAGTCGTTTTTTTTTACAAAAAAAAGTTTTTTTTAATAAAATAGGATCTTTTGAATAGAATCTTTAATTTCTAAATCGCCTCCAAAAATCCCAGCGACCCAGTCCAATTACGGTGTACTAAAATCGGATATGCCACTCATCGGTTAAGGTTTTATCCGAAAGGTCCCTGTGGCAATAGCGCACCAGCAGCGGCAGAACGGTCAACAAATTAGCAAAACTGCTAAATACAGATCCTGCTGATTGCTCTCTCCGACTTCGACCCCCAGGGGGGGTTGAACAATTTGCTTCTTCTCGCCCATTTCAGCATCTTGTTTTTCGCAGTTTTGCGAAGCAAAATGTGCTGATTTGGGGTTAATGGAACGATCGCAAAGAATCGATTATTTTTCCGAATGATGTTTTTTTCCGGGTAGTCGAAGCGGATTAACTTTTGTTTTGGGAAATGCTTTAATTCTCTTGTTTTTTAATGTTTTTTTTTAGCGACTGAACTTTTACCTATCATTTTTGTAGTTTTTTATCCTTTTTTTAGTTTTTCGTTTCAAATTTTCCTTGTTTTCTGTTTTTAATTATTCTTGATTTCATATTTTATTTATTTTTAACTATGCTCAATTTAATCACGAATGAAAAAAATCTTTTAGATCATTGTAGTCTAAGCCATAACGAAAAATCTGCTGCTATATTTTTGTCAAATTCAAAGTAAGAGTTGTAATTTTTACATAACATTTTAAGAGAATAATTGAATAGCCTCGAAATATAATAAACAAAATGTGTCACTTTCTAATCACTTGACAAGCTAATCTGCCACACCCTCAATTTCTTTAAACCTCTTCAAAACTCAAAAAATCACAGAATTTAATAATTCCTTTTATCACGATACGATATGACTTATTTAATGACTTTGAGATTGTTTTTTGGGTGTTCACATTGCCTGTGTCTTGATAAAAGTTCGCACATTTTGTGTCCGAAAAAGAGTCCGAAAAAAAGTTTTTTTTGTATGTTCTGCATAAAATTTGCCTTAAATTCAAATTGAAGATTACATTTTATTGAAAAGGGGGAAAACATGTAAAAAATAGAGTTTGAAAGAGACTAGAAAAAAAATAAGTGGGTGAATTTCTAAAAGCGGTATCATTTAGAAAACCTAGCAATATTTTTCTTCCTTTATTGCGAACTTTAAAGACCTAGAGATAAAACAAACAAAATAAACTTGATTTTAAAATGTTGATTGTCTCGATAAGCCCGATTTAGCGATCGCCCGAGTGGAAACGTTATGATGAATGATGGTGCCACTCCCGGAGGGAAAAAGTGCCCATCATGTCGCATTGAGGTTCAGATAAAAAAAAGCTTCCCCGAGGGAAGAGGACGATGAAGTGCCAAATCACGACCCGTGATTATCCCGCGGGATAATGGGACACAAAAAAAATCGAAGAAAAAATCACAGGTCAAGTACGAAAGCGTGATAATGACTGAACGTTGCTCAATCTTATCAGATTTTTTTTCTGTCCTGCTCCTTCCAGGCAACTCAACAACGTTGTCCACGTAAGGGGTAGTGACAAGACAATCTAACTCAATGTTTCCGATAAACATCACGAGGGTACGATAAAGTTTTACCTTGTTCAATTACGGCAGTTTGATAAAAGCCGCTTCTCGCGCTTCGCAGAAGCTGAATGAGTTTCGCAGAATTTAATTGAATTAGTGAATGGCAAAGTTTGGCCCCTTTCCCGTTGTAACGAAAAGCATCCCTGTGTTTCGGGTCAATTCTATCACGGTCCCCAATCAATCAATCTATAACCCAGCTCAGCGCGAGCGTAAGAGTTGATTGTTACAACACTGTTCAGCATCAATTATTCAGCGTTTGTCTAAAACGGGCACAGAATTTCAATTACAGCTCGGCGCGTCATCATCAATTATGGACGGCGGCTAAAAGGAGGGATAATCTCAACTTGCTTCAATAATTCAGGTAGCCATCGCCACCGAAACCAAAACCGCACCCCGGGCTCGTCAAATCACGCCAACACTTGTGTATTGTAGTTAATTGGGTGGCGCACAGGTGGTTTCACATGGTTATTCCAGATTGTTTCTCCAAACCGCCCCGGTTTGCTCTGTTCGCGTGTCGTGTGTGGTTATCGGGGCACGGTGTGGTCAAATGTTTGAAAATTAGGATTTTTTTAATAAGTAATTTTAACTCTTTGACTCGTTTATCTTTTCGCTTTCATATTTTTTCATTTGGATTGCACTTTGTGTGTTCTTTTTCAAAGAGAAAACAAGATATTTTGCATCATAAGTTCGTCCATACAAGTCTCCTTACAATTTTGCCAGCTGATCATACAAAAAGGCTATAAAAATATTTTCAAAAAGCTGTGTTTTTATATCTATATGGTGCCTTGGGCAAAGTTGTACATATGTATCCATTCCTTAAGTAAATTTTTCACACAAATGGATTGAACATATCTCATTTTTGATTCGTTTAAATGACAAAAAGTGCCATCTTATAAGCTATGGCACAAGTTGGTTGAATAAATTTGGCAGTGTTGCCAATTTTTCGAAACAAACATGATTTTTTTTAAAGGGGGAACAATTTGAAACATTACTTTGGCATTAGGCCGTTGCAAATATTTTTCAAAGTTTATGTTGGGGGGAGGGGGGGGCCTTCAAAATTTGTCCTAATAATCAGGGGGCAAAAAATATTTTTTCAAAAAACTTAAAAATTTTAATGAAATTAGATGTTGAATCAACTGAAAACAATCTAATACACTCAACCCCCGGTGGTTGGTCACTTTTTCGTTTGACACTTTTTTAGTTTGTACCCCGTTGGTTGGTCAAAGTCAAACTAAAAAGTGACGAACTGTCACTTTTTACATGGCGCTCACGCGCACTGTCAAAACAAACGTTTGGTAGTGTGTGTGGAATTCGTGTAAAAGGGGTGTCAAACTAAAAAGTGACCCCGTTCGTTTGACAACAGTTGGTGTCAATCCATCGGGGTTTGAGTGTATGCATTTTTCTGCATTGATAATCATATTTAGCATGTTTGGGCTGGATTAAAAATATTATTAATTTTTATGAAATTCCAATGCACAGCACCTCAAAAACTTTTTTTCGAAAAAAATAAAATTTTCGTCAATACATAGATATTTTGGAAACTAATGATTGGAAAACAACTGGACAGGTGTATAATGCATTTTGAAACACTTTTTTTTTCATTTAAATGTTGAAACTCGTTGTTGGCTCGTAAATTCAATTTTTACACTTTCTTATTTTTGCTAGCTCTTTTGGTCAGAGGCTAGGGACGTAAATTTCAAAAAATATTTGCAACGGCGTATTTTTAAAAGAAAATTCAATTTGCAATCGAAAAGAACTTTATATAAATCTGGATATCATGCATTGTTATTATATCCACTAAAAAAATGTTTTATTTTTTGTTAACGTGACTTTTATTTACTGTAAAAGTCATGACCGAGCTTGACCATCTCTAAAAATATTTTTTTCTCAAAGATCAGAAAATTTTCTATGAATTTGCTTCAAAATTATTGAAGATTGGACTAATGGTTGCTGAGATACAGCTTCCGAAAGAAAATTTCAGGTTAAAATTAGGTTTTCTCTACATCACCAGAATAGTGTTTAATGAGTTAGCGACGATAACTTAAAAAACGTTACTTAATCCACCTTTCGGTGGTTGGTGCCTTCCTCACATTCATATTCAGGTTTTTAATGGTGCACACCCGAAATGTCAAAATCACGCAGTGATAACAAAATTACAAAAAAAAAGTGCCATTCGTCTTTTTTTAAAACGTGGGTTTTATAGAAAACCTAGATGTATGGGTATCAAAAGATCGGACATTTTATGCCCTTTGTTGACTTGTGAATCGTGGACCGGTTCAGATGCCGGCGGATTTTCCGACGACGTAATTCCGGGTTGGTACGAAATTCTTTCGATACAAAGACCCACAAAACGGTGTTATACCCACACCAGAATGTTTATTTAGCAATTGTATGGTAATATATTGACATTTAGTTAAATTGAAAGTTTGCAAAATTAAGTTTAGATAAGTTTTATATAGAATTTCCAGAGTTATATAATTTTTTATACTAAGAAATTAGTTATCTTTATATTCAATCCAAATTATTTTTTAATCAGTCAAGGATGCCTATTTGGAGTTGTGAGACTGGATTTGTGGTAATTTGTCAACAAATAACATTATTTATGTTAATTTTTCGAAAGGTGTACAAACTTTTTTGCAACTTTTTTGATTTCTGTAATAGTATTTGTTATATAACTTTTTATGGTAATCATCTTTTCATGAGCTTTTTATAGCAAAATGTTCGGCATGAGTTTCTGAATAAAACGTAGTACCAGGTTTCTATCATACTTTGAATTGTTTACATGTTTCATCACAAAATGTGCGTAGTGCCCAACGGGGGAAAATACTTTTTTTACATACTGTACGTGTAGGTAGGTCTAGGAATTTGAATTTAGAAGTTCGTTTTTCTAGTGATTTTATTGCATTTCAGCAGAAATTTTGATATAGTTTTTTCAAAAAGGTCCAATAAACCAAATTGTAATTTTTTGCTTCTTGAAGTGTATTTAAAACCACCAGTGTTCAGCAACATACAAAAAGAAAAAAATATTAGCGCGATAAAAAGGATTTTGAGAAAAATATTGTGTAAAAAAAAACGGGAGCGAATGACCCATAGGGTTCAAGTTCCCCTAATAAAATCAACAACAATAACAACATGGTGTAAAATTGTGTAAAGAGTATCAAAAGTCTAACCAGGATCACCGCGAATTTTGGCTCAAAATATGTTTAGAACGCTGGAAATTCACAGAACAGAAATAAACTCAATAAACTCAATGTGCGAAAATTTCAACCGTCATTATTTGTTCTGTTCTACTAGTCAACACTAGGTGTCGCATGGTGTGAATTGACCAAATTATACGCTCATTTTGTGCTCTTCATTTCACAGTGCAGCAAACGTCAGTCATGTTGAATGTTTTGACAATTAATTAAATTAATTTAATTATCGCGAAAAATATTATTGGCTCGTTAGAAGGTTTTGAGAATTTTTTAACTTTCGGCGCAAGTATTTCAGCTTTTTAATGACTAAGGTAAGTGTAGTAAACACACCTATAAAACCTTTTCTTTGCTCACCGTGAAGCCATTTTAAAATTGAATTTGCAAATCGTCGTCAAAAGACCTTCCGTTGCAAAATTCCAAACCAGACTGAAAACCTGACAGGCTGACACTCAATCACGATCATTCCCAGAGCTCACACACACTTACGAATCTCTCATATTCTCTCTCTGACGCAACGCGTTTCCAACCGTCATCGGCTGCGCTTGCATCGCAGCAATCATTGACTTCGTTCGTTCTCACTCTCACTTTGCGTTGCGCATACAAACGACGCACTCACACTCATACAGACAAACGCGCGTTGCTAGCCCATTGCATCAAGGCTGTATATCAGAAAGGCTGTATATAAGAAAGGCTGTATATAGAAAGCCATGCCATTGCATGGCACACGACCACGAGGTTGCTCTCGCTTCGTTCAATTTCGATTCTAACATTATAAAAGGTCATAAATGATTTCTAGTATCTATTTTGCAATGCAATAATTAATTTACAAATATATTTTGCTAATATTGATTATCCCCGTCTTATTCTCTACATTATCCCCCTTCTCTACTCTTTTTTTTTTTTTTTTTTGCTTATTTTCTTTGATGTCTTTTGACTTTACAATATTTTAACATTAAGAGCCAATAAATCCTATGTTGTTTGAAAATTACCTTAACACTCTTGCGATTAAAAATAATTCTGCTGTTCTAAAATCTATGTTTTATTTTTGTCTAAACTGTAACCACCAAGAACATATACATATTTTTCATAGTTGTCTCAGCACGAATAACAATGTATATTTTTTTCTCTGATGATCATTTCTGATTCAAGTTTGATCAATGTATTTATTTTATTCACTCTTTGTGAAGCAGTAAACTTTTATATGTTCCCCACAATAGAGTTATCTAGGACTGATCTCACGCATACAAGCTTACCATTTGTTTTTCCTGGCGGGTACAAATTTTATCCTGAAACCCTTAGTGTACGTACACGCAATACATGCGAAAGGAGATAACTCTATTTACTGATGATAATTCCCAGGCTTAAAAAAATCTTCAAACTTACTGAAGTTCTCAAATATTCTTATACTTTTAATTATTCTCAGTCATCTTCAGCTTTAAATATTTTAGTGTAGGTTTCTTATAATTCCTCTTCAAACTAAGGGTTAAAGTTCCCCTAATAAAATCAACAACAACAACAACTTTTCAAACTGACTGACCGTATCAAATTATTGTACTTTCCAGAAATTCCGAAAAACAAAGTTGACAGCCATAGTCAGTTCTTCATCTCCTATAGTTTATTTTCTATGATTCCGATTTTCTGATTAATTTGTTTTCATTTCATTTATAAAACTCTTTTTTTTTTTATCAGAATTTTATCATTTCTTACATTTTCTTTGAAATTGACTGAAATTTTGAAATTTATTTTCATCATTTAAAAAACCACTTTTTTTCATTCTATTTCTGTTTTTTCAGAAATTTAGTCAAGCTTACATTAAATACCGTGTCTGTAGTTATCATTTCTTTTTAATTGACAGATATTTTCACTTTTACTCAAAATCATGTTGGTTTTGTTTTCACATTGAGAAAAAAATCACGTCTGCAGTCATCCAGAAGATCAGTTAAGAATATTCAAAATTATTCAAAATTCTTTTGTTTGTCTTTTTCTTGTGGAAAGTATTCTTTTATTTTAATTCTCATTTTCTTCATTTATCAAGCGTGCTGTAAAGATTTCACAGCTACCTATCATCTATTTTTTTTATTTGTTTTATTTTATCTTCAGAAATTCAGTCCAGAGACTTGCAAATCGTTCAACATAACTTCGCTTCTTTTTTTTTAACTTGCACTTCATCCGTTTTTTTTTAACCTACAGAGAAAAGTCACTTTTTCCTTTGTTCTCCTGTAATCCAGTTCAGAGTTCAAATATAAAACATGTAGATTTTCAAAAAATCGTTACTTGCATTTCCCTGACAGACATATCCATTCATTCCAAAATATGTTGGTATTTTCATTTTTCAAGAACGATCATTTCAGTACAAAGACTTTTAGCAGGATCATTCCAAATTATTGGTTTCCTTTTTTTTTTTGAAAATTATGTTTGAAGTTTCTTCAGAAACTCCGTCCAATAATTTAATGGAAAGCGTGTCGATTTTAAAAGTACAGTCCCTTTAATTTCAAATTATTTTGCTCTTTTCTTGCCTTGTACAACACAATCTCTTCTATTTTTTTAATTATTATTATTTCTTCGCAAACATTAGCATGTAATAAAACATAAAGCTTGTAGATTTCAAAACTTTTAATTTCATGATCAGGTATTTCATTAACAGATTTTTTTTTTTCAAAAATTCAGTTCATTCAATTGTATTATTCTTAAACAGTATGTAGTTATCAAAATCATTCTCCAGATTTATAGTTCATTGATAAATGTAGATACCAAGCTTCAATTCCTTCCATCTTTATTTTTTTTGTTTTATTTAAACCAATAGAAATTTTAAAATTAACACCAAACTTATTTGCTCCATTTGAGAAGAAAATCACTTTCATTTGAATTTACCTCAGAAATATAGTTCAATTATAAATATAAGGCGAGTAGGCTTTTTTTCCGCTGAAATTTCCATTCAATGATCAAAATGAATGATTTCCAAATATCGTCTTATGCACGGTCTTATGCTAGGTCTCATGCCATTCTCTGACAGACAAATTAATTTATACCAAAATATGTTGTTTCTTTTTTTTTTTAGAACAATAATTCAGTTAAGAAACTTCCAGGATCATTCCAATTTATTTTGTTTTTTTTTAGAAAATTTTGATTTGATTTGATTTGATTTTCTCCAGAAACTTCGCCCAAAACTCAAACGTTAAAAGTGTTGATTTCAAAACTATCATTTTTTTTTCTCTCTCAAACTGACAGAAACCTTCAAAATAATCCCAAATTATTTTTCTCTTTTCTTGCCTTTTAAAACAAAATCACTTCTATTGTTTTATAATTATTATTATTATTCCATTCAGAATCTTGCAAAATTATGCCAAGTTATTAACCTATCTCTTGTTTTCTAGAGGAAAAAAAAAATTTTTTTTTTTTACTCCACAAAGTTGTTCAAACATAAAGCGTTTGGATTTCAGAACTATTGAATCTTATCCTTAAACTAACAGACAACATCTGAATCATTGCAAATTATTCAACTCTCATCTTTTCTTAAGAAGATATTTTTGTTTCTCCAAATTGGAATTAATTTCAACGATCAAGTATTTCGCCAGAATGAATTTGAAATCATGTATGTTTCCATATTATCGTTTTTTTTACATTTTTCTGACATAAATTTTCAATCATTCCGAAATGTGTTGGTCTTTTCCTTCTTTTATTTTGTTTTTCTTCTGAACAAGCTTGAGTTTTTTTTCTCCATGAAATCTCATTTCATTTTCCTTAAACTGACAGTAACTTTCAAAACAAGTTCAAATTATTTTGCACTTGTTAAAAAAATCTTCACTATTACTTTACTCAGTTAAAAACCTTCCAAAATCAACCAAGTAACATCTGTACCCAATTCCTGTTTTCTTGTATTAAGAAAACAGAATTATCGTTTCTCATCCTGACAGAAATCTTTGAAATCATTCCAAATTATACAACTCTTTTTTTCAGAAATTAATTTCAACAATCAATTATCTCATTAACAGAAATTCTTCAAGAACTTCGGTTCATTCGATTGTTTTCTTCTTCAACATTCTGTAGTTATCAAAATCATTCTATATTCTCCAGGTATATAGTTCAATAATAATGTAGAAACTAAGCTTCGGTTACTTTCATTTTCTTTGTTTTTATTTAAACTGACAGAAATTTTTAAATTTATTCATAACAATTTTGCTCCTCTGAAACGTACTTCTATTTGATGTTACTTCAGAAATTCCGTTCAATTATAAAATATAAGGCGTGTAGGTTTCCAAGCTACCGTTTCTTACATTTTCAGAGTTTACTATCAGAAATTTCTAAATTAATCCAAAATGTTTTGATCTGTCATTTAAAAAACTTCCTCATTTTTTGCCTTAACGTTTTTTTATTTGTTTCCAACCTCTTCGGGATCAAATATAAAGCGTGTAATTTTCAAAACTTCCATTTTACACATTTTTTTTTTCAAACTGACTGAAAGTTTCAACATCATCCCAACTCATTCCGATTTTCTCTTTTTTTTTTGAGAAAAAACAATTTCATTTAGAAATTCTCGCCAATGATCACCAGATGCTTTGACGCTGAAATTTCAATACTCTTCCTTTTATTAGAGCTTCTCTCCGAACTGCTCATGCTCAAACCATTTTTTTTACATTTACATGATATTACGTCCAAGCTCCACGCTGTTGTTTTTATCCAATTCACGCTCATAATCAACTTGTTGAGGCATTCGTCAACAGTTTCATTGCATAGTTGAGGCATTCGTCAACTTATTATTATTTTTTTTTACTCCACAAAGTTGTTCAAACATAAAGCGTTTGGATTTCAGAACTATTGAATCTTATCCTTAAACTAACAGACAACATCTGAATCATTGCAAATTATTCAACTCTCATCTTTTCTTAAGAAGATATTTTTGTTTCTCCAAATTTGAATTAATTTCAACGATCAAGTATTTCGCCAGAATGAATTTGAAATCATTAACATGTATGTTTCCATATTACCGTTTTTTTTACATTTTTCTGACATAAATTTTCAATCATTCCGTAATGTGTTGGTCTTTTCCTTCTTTTATTTTGTTTTTCTTCTGAACAAGCTTGAGTTTTTTTTTCTCCATGAAATCTCATTTCATTTTCCTTAAACTGACAGTAACTTTCAAAACAAGTTCAAATTATTTTGCACTTGTTAAAAAAATCTTCACTATTACTTTACTCAGTTAAAAACCTTCCAAAATCAACCAAGTAACATCTGTACCCAATTCCTGTTTTCTTGTATTAAGAAAACAGAATTATCGTTTCTCATCCTGACAGAAATCTTTGAAATCATTCCAAATTATACCACTCTTGTTTTCAGAAATTAATTTCAACAATCAATTATCTCATTAACAGAAATTCTACAAGAACTTCGGTTCATTCGATTGTTTTCTTCTTCAACATTCTGTAGTTATCAAAATCATTCTCTATTCTCCAGATATATAGTTCAATAATAATGTAGAAACTAAGCTTCGGTTACTTTCATTTTCTTTGTTTTTATTTAAACTGACAGAAATTTTTAAATTTATTCATAACAATTTTGCTCCTCCTGAGAAACGTACTTCTATTTGATTTTACTTCAGAAATTCCGTTCAATTATAAAATATAAGGCGTGTAGGTTTCCAAGCTACCGTTTCTTACATTTTCAGAGTTTACTATCAGAAATTTCTAAATTTATCCAAATTGTTTTGATCTGTCATTTAAAAAAACTTCCTCATTTTTTGCCTTAACGTTTTTTTATTTGTTTTCAACCTCTTCGGGATCAAATATAAAGCGTGTAATTTTCAAAACTTCCATTTTACACACTTTCTTTTCAAACTGACTGAAAGTTTCAACATCATCCCAACTCATTCCGCGTTTTCATCTCAACTCATTCCGATTTTCTCTTTTTTTTTGAGAAAAAAACAATTTCATTTAGAAATTCTCGCCAATGAACACCAGATTCTTTAACGCTGAAATTTCAATACTCTTCCTTTTATTAGAGCTTTTCTCCGAACTGCTCATGCTCAAACCATTTTTTTTTTATTTACATGATATTACGTCCAAGCTCCACGCTGTTGTTTTTATCCAATTCACGCTCATAATCAACTTGTTGAGGCATTCGTCAACAGTTTCATTGCATAGTTGAGGCATTCGTCAACTTATTTTTTTTTTTCATTTCTCCAGTTGAGGCATTCGTCAACTGTGTATTTTCGTACAGTTGAGGCATTCGTCAACTGTTTATTTTTTCCGGACAGTTGAGGCTTCCGTCAACTGTCTCTATCATTTCATCACTCTGTCTCAAAGTTTTCCTCCCAATTCTTTAAATCCTTACCAAACTTACCCACCAACTGCGCCATGTAGTAAACACACCTATAAAACCTTTTCTTTGCTCACCGTGAAGCCATTTTAAAATTGAATTTGCAAATCGTCGTCAAAAGACCTTCCGTTGCAAAATTCCAAACCAGACTGAAAACCTGACAGGCTGACACTCAATCACGATCATTCCCAGAGCTCACACACACTTACGAATCTCTCATATCTCTCTCTGACGCAACGCGTTTCAACCGTCATCGGCTGCGCTTGCATCGCAGCAATCATTGACTTCGTTCGTTCTCACTCTCACTTTGCGTTGCGCATACAAACGACGCACTCACACTCATACAGACAAACGCGCGTTGCTAGCCCATTGCATCAAGGCTGTATATCAGAAAGGCTGTATATAAGAAAGGCTGTATATATAGAAAGCCATGCCATTGCATGGCACACGACCACGAGGTTGCTCTCGCTTCGTTCAATTTCGATTCTAACATTATAAAAGGTCATAAATGATTTCTAGTATCTATTTTGCAATGCAATAATTAATTTACAAATATATTTTGCTAATATTGATTATCCCCGTCTTATTCTCTACAGTAAGTGTGATGAACTTTTGTTGAAATATGTAATTATATCAGAAGAGTGCTATCGACTAGTGGATCAATTCTCAAATTAAATATAAATTTTGAATCCTTAATTCCGGCTAGGAAGAGCTGTACCGTCCACCTTCGAGCAGGAGCCGCATCGATACACCAACGGTGCTGTTCCGGGACGCGCAACCATTGGCCTGTATGGGTGTGGAGCAGGGTCAGATCGACGAAGCCGACCTGAATGCGGTCGTCGAGCCGGGTGGCAAGATCCAGATTATTTTCGGCACGCGGGTGTTCCGGTGGCGCGCATGGATGGAAAAGGAGAATCAAGAGGATAGCACTCCGCTCATTGTGATCTCGATGGCGCAGATCATAATTCTTGAATCTCTGGACTGTCGAGCAATCAAACGCGGGTGATTAAATGTTGTCAATCTGCTCCCGCAGAAACATTCGTTTTATAAAAATAAAGTGGAAATAAATAGTTATTTCAGCATGAATGTGGTGTTTTTAGTGCACCCAAAAATCCAATTAGAAAATTTACATTTAATTTTACGGCCCATTCGAGTGAAAATGGATAAAATCTTTAAAAAAATATCACTCAAAACACGCCCACCGGGAACATGACCAGCACACGACCGCAACGACTTTTTGTTTACGCTGAGATCCTGCCTCAAAAAAGTGTGTAAATGGAACTGAAGTGCTTATAAATTTTGATAGGATTATCAGATCTTCAATACTCATTCAAATGGTCTTTCAATTATCCAACTAACGATAGGTCGCATGATGGACCCGGACAACATTTTCATCGAATTATCTGCGATCCGGCCTCCTAAAAGTCTATAAAAAACACTTAAGTGACCATAACTTTTGAAAGGGTAGTCAGATCTTCAATGTTTTGGGCTCGTTGGAAAGGTCTTTTGATTACCCATCTAACGATATGATAGATGATAGATCCGGACAACGTTTTCATCAAAATATATGAGATCCGGCCTCTAAAATGTGTACAAATGACACTTAAGTGCTCATAACTTTTGATAGGGTTATCAGATCTTCAATCTTTTGGGCTCGTTGGAAAGGTCTTTTGATTACCTATTCAACGATGGGTAGCATGATAGATCCGGACAACTTTTTCATCAAAATATTTGAGATCCGGCCTCTGAAATGTGTACAAATGACACTTAAGTGCTCATAACTTTTGATAGGATTATCAGATCTTCAATGTTTTGGGCTCATTAGAAAGGTCTTTCAAATACCTTTCTAAAAATGTATGATCAGACGGGTTTTCTTACAAAAACCACCCTTTTTACAATCTTTCAAACTTTAGCCAGAATCGTTTTTTTAGCATAACTTTTGAAATACTTAACAAAACTTCATAATAGTTAAAATAGGTCTTGTGGGACCCTAAGACGGATCGAATGAGACCAGAACGGCTCAAATCGGTTCAGCCAGTCCGGAGATAATCGAGTGCATTTTTTTCGGTGCACGGACTTACAGACATACACACGCACAGACATTTGCTCAGAATTTGATTCTGAGTCGATAGGTATACGTGAAGGTAGGTCTACGAGGTCGAATTAAGAAGTTCATTTTTCGAGTGATTTTATAGCCTTTCCTCAGTAAGGTGAGGAAGGCAAAAATCGTCATATTTTATATTTTCATTGTAAAAAAAAGTATTTTGAATTTTTGTCGATTTCTCGAATAAATGTTTCCAAAATTTTCAAATCAACCCCAACATTTAAAAAGGTTCAAAAACATTTATTTTCGACCTATCAAATGTTAGAGTTAATTAAAAAAAAAATAGTGATTTGAAATGGCGCATTGATTACTTTGAAAAAGTAAGCTAGATGTACACAAATAAAGTCAAAAAAGTTTCACTTTTGACTGTTTCATTCTTGATTTTTTTTACCTTCTTATACATCTTCAATTCCTCCACTTTTATCTTTGGAACTGTGTCATTTTCTAATCTTCCAAAATGTATTCTTTGCTTTATTAACTTTTTTAGTTTTCTTTTGTCATATTGTTTTCTCTGTTTCTAATTTTGCTAGAAAAACAACTTTCAAGCACACCGCATCAAGAGCTAAGTTAGGGTATCTCTTCTTCTATGTGTCCACCACAATGTATAGTCACTCTGTACAAATTACATTCATATTCTGGTCTACATTGTGTATCATACCTTAACCAAATATACCATATATATCTATGCACTTTTGCGTTGTCACGCGTGATCCGCCCACAACTCATTCACTGTTGAATAATGGGTGATGATGATGGCACCGCACAGATCAAATTTCGTCAATCTCGGTTCAACGGGAATGAATATCCAGTCGTGCACTATAGAAGCTTTTGTGTTACGTCAGTTGCCAGAAATAATTAAATAAAAAAAAACTGTTGTGCATGAGGTTGCGGTTTAACATTTCAATTGATTTACAAAGGCCAATTAACTTGGGGGGTTGGATGGATGAATATCCAATCCAATTGGCAATATCCAATGAACAAATACGGGTGAGTGGTTTTTTTCTGTTGATTTGAGGTTTTCAACAAATTTAAGTACATTTAATTTTCAATTTTCCTTTGAACTAAACCGAACATTTTTAAAACTCAAAAATAAATATTTCAAAGTTAACACAAAATTAAAAGCATCTAGCTGAAACTTACAAATCAATTATGCCATCAGGTTGCTGACATTGAGCCTTTGTTATCAATGAATCCGGTTCTCAAAGTCAACAGCAATATTTAACATTTGGATGCTAAATGCTATTTACAAATACGATACTGCCCCAACATACCAAACATAAATAATGGATGCCATCAGCCTGAACCAGTTCTAGCATACCTCCCACATTTAGCTCAAAAACAGAGTTTTTGCACATGACACCTCTTAAAATTTCCATTAAAAAGCCGCCAGCCTACGAATCCACCTTGAGAACCGCCTTTGTGAGCTTCTTGTGGAGCTTTTTTTCTAAAGACTTTGGCTTTCATTCGAAGGCAGCCGGCGACCTTCATTTTAAAAATAGCAAGATTAGAATCCCTATGAAGGGGGTAAAGTGGCGATTGGAGATTTCTCTTGGAGGCTAAAACTTGGACCAAGAGAAAAAAACATCTCGAGAAGAAAAGTTGGGTGGACTTGAAGGTTGAGCATTCCCGGAAAGGGAAATTATATGTAAATAGTTGGCTTATTTTATTAAAAAAAATGATTTCGTACTCTTTCTTGTATTCTTCGATGATTAATTTAAGTAGGTCGAAAGAAGAACCACAATAGGTCCAAAATAGGTGCACACCTACCCCATCCAGGAAACTGGGAAGAAAGAAAGCTTCAAGAACAGGAGCCTTGGTGGCATAATGACTCGCCAGGTGTATTTGTGCGCGCTGACGTCAATATGAATGGGAAGTCATTTGTTGTTTCGCAAACAAAGAGTTTATACGTGTGTGCGCACAACATCAGCTACAAAACAAAAAACAAAAACAAAAAACGTGTTTCCGGTGAACTCCGGTAATGGGTGATGGTGTATCGTACACCCCGAAGCGGCCATTTTTTTGTAAATATTTCATGAGCAATTTTTGCCACCACGCCAGGCAACATACGAATCAGTGCTGGACTGGTCTGGAGTCTGGAATTGAATTTTATGTTGATGTTTAGACGTATTTCATGTGGGCAAATTTGCTCCCCTTCTAACAATAGCCAAATTGAGTGTGTGTGTATGAGCGTGGAACGAAAAAGTTTCCGGAGCAATGTTTATTTCATTATGATGATTGTAGGGGCAAATTTGATCACGTGATGCAGTTTAGATTTGTTAAAGGGTAACGTTATAAAAATTTATGATGTTGACGTTGTACGAGTTATTTTTCTGAGGACGAATCTTTGGACGAATATATATTAGGGTGATTTAAAATAGCTCAAATTCTCTTCCATTACATGCCATAATCCTGGTCAAGTTTATATGCAGAGCTTGAATCCCAAGATTATTTGGGCTCCCTGAACACACTCGAATTGACAAATTTTTAGTCAATTTCCCTGAAAAGAAATAAATTTGTAAATTTCGAGTATAAATCGACACTGTCGTGCTGATCTTGCCGCACCCGCAATTTCAACCTTCCGAGAAAAACGCGTTTTTATGTTTGACATTGAATAAACATAAACAAAAGCACGCAATGTAAACAAAAACAAACACGTATTGTTTGGCTGACGATTCTGAGAATTGTCCCAAGGTTTGGTTGAATTTGATTGCCGAAGTCCTGAGTTATAATTACAAATGTTTACGGTAGTCGTACTTGTACGTTTGTCAAACGCGTTCTGACCAATTTTCAGGCTGTGTCAAGATAGCACGACAAGATTGACACTTCTTTCATATGAAAAGTGACAAAAATGCATGAAGTTTTTTTCGGTTTTTGTTGAATATCTCAGGATTGAAAGCGAATGTTGGGAATCTGTGAAGGATGGTCAAAAGTTGAGGCATTGTGAGCTGCACAAAATGGTGTTCTTAAATCAATTTGGCTCAAAACGCACGTGCGTCGAGATAGCCCAACAGCGTCGAAATGCAGTGGAATCATCTTAAGCAACCATGCGCACACTTGTTTATCTATGGGGGTAGCAAACACTAAGGGGGGTGAGCATGGTTGCTTCTAAGAGGCATAGCATTTATAGGGGAAATATGTCCATTTTAAGCCTAATAAGCGGTCGTGTTTGAATGATGCTGGATAATCTGGTTCCTTGAAATCTACTAAAACCAAGTACACCAACGAGTAGAGCAACTTTTTGTGAACATTTCTTTTTATTTACACTTTTATTAAAAGTTATGCTATTCCTTTTACAAGCATTTAAAAAGAAAATTGCATTCTAATAAGTCGAGTGCATTTGGGCCACGCCCATTTTCCTATTTTCAACTTAGTTCTTTTTTTCTTCCAGCGCTCTTTTGGGTCTGCTTCGAGCTGCCAAAATTGATGGAATTTTAAGCGAACACTCACGAAAAGTAGCATTTGAGAATATTTCCTGGCATCACTGGCTCACTCCAACAGGCGCTGCTGGTGGTGTTGGTGGCCACCATTTGTTCTTTCTTTGCCTTCGCTTCTCGCTCGGTTTTCTTCAGCCTTCGATTGGAATGGGTAGTCAAAATCTAAACGTCAAAAGACTTAGAGCGTTTGTTTTTTTTATGGCGCTTGCTAATTATTTACATATTTCGAGATTATTTCTCAAGTGAGTGACTAACTAATGTGCAAAAGAACATATTGCCGGTAGTTGGAAGCAATTTCAGACCTTAAGCGCTTTGAAAACGTTAGAGCAAGTGAAAAGATATTGATGGCGACTTTCGTTAAGCAGTTAAGCACTCATCTTGAGTTTGGATGTGTGTGCCACCAAAATTATGAGAAATGGTCTCGCAAAATAGAAAAAAATGATCAAAAGTGCATTTAATTTGATCTTTTTGGTCAGTAAATGGCACAAATTTGCGTGCTTACTTGAGGCGGTGCTGTTGCTGGTAAGTTTATAGCCTAAATAGTATTTTTGGAGCTTTAATCGAGCATCAAACTCTTTATATGACGAAGATAGGTGTTTGATTAGAAAGGGTATAGTTTCCCTACCATAATTTACAATTTCATTTATTTATAGTTAATTTTCAACTAAAATGCAATGCTGTTAATTTGAGCGTCTTCAGACAGCCTAAAAAAATACTGACATCACCTTCAAAAATATCGAGTTGTGAGATTAGAATTTAAAATTATATTTTTTAGTTCACAGGTCATCACTGAAATTTTAAAGTTTTTTGGAATCCTGTAAGCAAACTCCTTCCTTTTTAGAGCACGTTACGTAAAATTTTCCAAGGAATCCCATACAAAAATTCAAGGCTGTTTGGTTCAGAGACCGGCAAAACGGACGATTAAAATATTTCCAATGGCTCAACAATATTTATTTTTTGTTGATGCTTGATTGTTTCTAGAAAACATTCAGACAGGTTCAAAATCAATGATGAAAACTGGACCTTCAAAAATCGCATGATGGTTTAAAACGCGGACCAGTCCAGCAGCTAGTAGAGCTGGCAGTAGCAAATACAAAACAAAAGTCACCCCGCGCAGTAATACCGTAGTGGCAGCTTTCCATCAATCACGTACCAGCTGTCGACCTAAATCACGCGTAAAATTTCTAAAAATACCCAACCTCATCCCCCCCTACTTATCCAGTCCCCTGTGTCTTCAGACTTTATGACAGATGTGTTTTCGCTTTGTTCTTTGTGTTTAGCAGGCATTGTTGCTTTTACTATCAAGAGCTAAATTTTCCGAACACTTCCTCGAGTCCAGGAATTTATGTCATTCCATGTCTTTGTGTGCATCTCATTCTTCAAGGGGGTTTGCTGAGCTTTTTTGCATATCTTGAAAGCTCTTTTCTGTAGCTTGAATTTCGGATTTAAAGCTGTATGAATTGAAATTAAATAAATATTAGAACTTTTTTAAGAGTCACTTAAGAAAAGCTAATGAATATACTAAGAATTTTTAACACTCAAAAGTCTGAGAAGCGAAAAAGTATTAATTAACGCATCATTAAATTCCTCCGCCAAGACGCGACAGCAACTCCCGCGTTGGCGTAAACTTTTTCAAGTACTTTTTTCTCATTTTTCAAACCATAAAACCTTAGATTCCCGCCAACTTTTTGACAAAGAGTTTGATAAAGTATCGATCACTGTTGGCGCTCATATTCGTTGGTGGGTGCCAAGAAAATTACCCACTTGCAGCTGACAGCCAGGCCGGTCTGTTGCTGGCTCGTAATGTGTACACGATGTGGAGCCCAAATTTGTTCCTCGTGGGGCACTAAACGCTTTTTTATGCCCTCTTGTCTGGCCCATAAAAAAACCACAAAGAAGCTTGGAGGTTTTTTTTTCTGGCTTGCGCCCACGCGTTGAAGTTGGGATTGAATGACCAAAATAGACTTGAGAGGATGAGGGGATTCCGGATTTGCCACATCCATTTAGTCATTTTATATGGAAAATTGTTGCTGAAGTAATAACAAAGCCAACATAAAAAACAAGCAAAAAAAAAAAGTTGAAAAGTAATCATTGTTGTTGTCCTAATCCTAGCAACGTTGGCACGTCGTTGGACAAATTGTTAATCTACCATACGTTTCTGTGCATTACACTGTTCATAATGGCCTTTTTCATTTTTATTTTCAGATCAACTCGTCACACTTGAAAAATGCATCCCAACAGAACGGATATCCGTTCGTCATAGAGGACCTGAACAAAGACTTTTCCGAGGTGATCGAAATGGTAAGTGTTATTCAACTGTTACATCCATCAAACTTCCCGTTTGTCCTTAATCCTCGGGAAAACCTTCAACGCACCAAAAACCTTTCAATGTGGCATTTGTCTTACTGCTGGAATGTGGGCCATTCCTGGAAACATTTATTTTCCCATTCCAAACTGTGCGATACATTTAATCTTGGGCCACCACCTTCTCTGCCGGCAGTCGAATTCTTCCGGCTCACGTAGGACACGTCGCGCCGGTGGTTCGGTTTCTGTGAGCTGAATTATAAGCGGCAGCAGCACACAATCTGAATGGTTTTTGGTGAATGTTGCCGCGGAAAAGCAGGATTCCTGGTAGGAATTGGGGTGGTTCTATTTATATTGGTACGACACGTTATGTTTATTTAAATCTAAAAAAAATGTGACATTTCAAGTTTTCAAATAAAATACTTTGTGGATATACTAGAACAATCTCTTAAGATTTTCAGCTCTAGAGTTTTTTTTGAAAAGTTCCTATAAGCGATTGTGTTTCATATGTTTACAGGACCTATTAAAAAAAAAACTCTAGAGTTGAGCAATTTTTAACAAAAATCGGAAAAAGACTATATTTTTATTTTCTGTTTTGGTTTAAACTTTGTGAGGGCCTTCCCTATGACCAAAGAAGCCATTCTGTGTCATAGGTTCACCTATACAAGGCTCCATACAATTGACTGATACAAAAATGGTACGTAAATATTCTAAAATTTCAAATTTTTGAAGGAATTTTCTGATCATGACACCAAGTCTTCGGAAAAGTAGTAGGTATAAATGTTGACCATTCAAAAAAAAAATAAATAAAAATAAAAAATAGGTACATTTTACAATAGGGACATTTTTTGTCGATTTTTTAATTAAGTTTTTTTTTTCACAAAAACTCAATTTCCCAAAATATGTATTTTTTTATTTTTGAGATTTTTTGATATGTTTTAAAGGACAAACACCCGCAACCTTTGAGCCATAGAGAAGTATGGTAAAAAAATTGCCACCGAGTTATGCATTTTTGATAAAATAGTGATTTCGATAATGAAATTTTTTAACATTATTTTTTTTAACCATTTTTTTTATATAAATTTGTCATTGAAAAGTACATTACAGATTTTTTTGATAAAGTGCCACATTTCCAAGATATAGCCACCTAAAGTTTGATTTCATCTAAATATTTGCAGTTTTTTGATTTAAAAAAATAGTGACCCTTCGAGAAGTTCAGAAAATTTCTAATAAAATTATCTAAGAGACATTGAAGATTGGACCTCTGATTGCTGAGAAACAACGGCTTAAAGAAAAAGATAAAGGAAAATTTAAGTTTTTTAAGTCTCACATTCTTACATTTTCTAATGCCGAGATGTTGGCAACTAATTGACCAATTTTTATTAAAAAAAATAAACATTTGTGAAAAAAAATATTTTGAAAATTTTGCGAATCAAGACTAACATTTCAAAAGGGCCAAACATTCAATATTACGCCCAATTGAATTGTAAGTCTTGATTCCAAAATATTAAAAATGTTTTTTTTTTTCGAAAATATCATAAAATATTACAAATATTTGTTTTTTTACATTGAAAATTGGACCATTAAATTAAATATTTTCATAAAAAATTGTGGAAATGCTTGAGCCAGATAAAAAAAACAAAAAACAGATTCGAAGTCGGGCGATTTCGGGGTTGATATTCAGCGTGAATTTCATTTAATTAGGTCAATAAAATAATTTTTGATTGTTGAGCTTAAGTATGACCCCTAAACTACGCTAAAGTGATTCAAAATTTGTAAATCTAAGATGTTGGCAAAAATGGCAGTATTGAAACAATAAAAAAATGTATTTTGTTATTTATTATCAAATATTCAAATTCGACTCAAATGAGGTCGCAGAACTCGAATTTAATGTTTTTTTTGTTCGTGATTTGATTATCTTAAGTCCCATATAAACCTTTGAATAATCGAACTTCGGATAATAGAAAATTTGGATAATCGAGTCTGGTCTGTAATTTCATAAAAAAAAATTTTAAACGAAAAAGCAGATTCGAAAAGCACATTAAATTTTCCATAAAATGAAATGTCTCTCGATTTCTAACAGTTGAGTAACGGAAAATGGCAGCGATTTTGAAACAAATTTCATTCTTTTTTGATGAAAAATACGTTATCTTGGAAATTACGGTGTTTTTTTTTTCTTCAAAAATTCAAGTATTTTTTGGAAATTTTACAAATTTAACAATAAGCAAACTAAAAAGAAGGAAATTAAGTAAAGTCTTATTAGAAAAATAACTGTCAAAATACCAGTTTGGCTCATAAACCGTGAAAATCTGGTTGAACTTAAGGACATCCCCATTGCCATACGTGCAGGCAAATCAGCTATTCGCATTAAGGTTGTGCAACGTCATTTCCTCGCGAGGATAAAAGCTCCTTTTCCACCCTGTTTCTCCCTTGGTTCGCCTTCTTCCTCTCTGTTAAGTCGATTATCATTTTCGCATAAATAGTTCGTTATGTACAAGCGCACCTACAACCAGGGTGCGCGATGACGACACGAGCGGTACACCTATATTTATGGTTCGATAACGTGTGCGTTTGTGTGTTGGTGGTTTTTCTTTGACTGCACAAATCGAAACTGTGTATTGTGGATTATAATAAATTTCTGTGTCGCTTTCGCCGCTAATCTATATTCCCGAGTGTTTATATTTATAGTAGGAATTTATGCGCAAGTTTACCAAACGACCAGCTTTATTGCATTTTATGAGCTTCATTTCCAAGTCCAAGAGACTGATTTGAACCGCGCTCCGAGGGAGGGTAAACTCGGGACAGATTCGATCGATCAAATATTCATTAGATTTGACTTGGATGGCTCGAGGCGAGGGGAAACCAAGGGGGAACATTACTCAAAATGTCATCGACTGGGATGTGTCTCTCCCCTTTGGCGACGTATATGGTGGAAAATTAGTCGTCCTTGGGCGATCCCCGTTGGGATGGGAACAGGCAGAGAAAGGTGCTCGACCAAGGCTGGTGTGCGCCACCCCGGTGGAACGTGACCGGGTTTCCTGAAAAGGTCTTCCACAGACGCACGTGCGTGATGAAGGATTGAAATTACGCCTATAACTTGTGATGAGTTGGGAAAAACTGAGAAGCTTCGTCAATGGGATTTGAATAATCTGTTATAAAAGATAATCTAAGCGAACACTTTCAAATCCTTACATAATTTGAAGAACATTAACTGCACAATATCATTGCAGACAGTAACACTTAAACATAATTGCTCTGATGGGAAGGCGATACTTTTATTTCATTACCATTTAAAATAACATTTTGGTTTCTCTGCACCCTTTCCATCCTCTCTAGAACTTTTTACCTTCACCTGGCTTGACCCGAGCAAAATTTGCTTTTGTACGTAAAGTAATGTAAATACTTCCTAGTTTCCGGATGGGAACGCTCTTGTAGTGTATTGGGGACTGTATTTAAACAGCGGATTCAGTGGCAATTTTCACTAAACTAATACTAAAATTTTGGTTTGGTTGGGCAAGCAAGTCGAGAACAGAACATCTCCAAATGTTATTGGGATGATCGGATTCAAATAACAAAGAATAATAACAAAGATTTGTTCGAAGAATAACTATTATTAACTTATTACAATAACAACCCAATAATAAAAAAAATCATAACGACGAATAACAAATCCTGTTATAAATAACATAAAATGTTATTGGCCTAGTATTTTCAAATATCAAAAAATGTTATTCCCAGGTTATTTCCGTCTGCTCGGGACGCAAACATTCTGAAAATCATAACAAGCTATTTTCAGTTGAGAACACTTTGGTTTCGAGATCAGCAAACAAAATTTTCATTAAATCTGTAACTGTATTCAGCAATGTTTGAAACATAAAGTATTTTGCACTAAATGCTCAAACAATCACCATTCTTACGAAATGTGGTGAGCTTAAATTTGTTCAGCCGTTCCGTATGCAAAATTTAAAAAAAGTGGTTTTTACGGAAATCATTAAAAACGTCATTTCCTGGAACTCTATTTTTAACAGTCTAATTATTTTGGCCAAGGTACTTCCATGCAACATTTTAGCGAAATCGGAGGATTTTTGATCTGAATCCTGCTAGTTTGTCGTGGAATCGCTGAAAAAAATCATTATCTAATCTAATCTAATCGAACACAAGCGCAACCAGTCCGAAGAAAGCATTTGGGAAGAACTTATGGTTAGATTAAGCCTCAAGTTCTTTCTTTGTCATTATTAATGATTGCAGTACTTTCGAGAATCCCCGAAATGTATTACACTCACTAAAGCGGCCCGGCCTACTGCGTTGCATTAACCGCAAGAGACAGATTCTATGAACGGAACCCACATTTCATGGAATCATCAGGGGAAGAAGAAGAAGTGGGGACATACCGTACCAACCACTTCGAGTTATTTATAGAATATGGTGTGTGGTGTGTGTAGGGGAATCGTCGGGAGAGGGATTGTTGTATTATATAGTAAATGACCTTGTGACATTATTTCACCACTACGGATTAATTCTCTCAAGGGGTGACAACCCCTCGGTGGCCGAGTGGCTAGAGCATCTGATTACCAATCCAAAGGTGTGAGTTCGAATCCCACCTGATTCCATGCGTTTTTTGTTCATATTCAAAGTTCAATTATAGTCGAATAATTTCAAGGAGACCGCTGCAAAAAAATCATTAGCCAATCATTTTAATTTCAAAATCTCATAATTTAGAAAACCCATTTAAAAATGTTTTTATCGATAGTTTAAAAGAGTTATTGTTATTGTTTGATGAGTTTATTAGGGGAACTTTAACCCTATGGGTTGTACGCTCCCATAGTATCAAAGAGAGAAAAGATATAAATTTGATTTAAAATATACTTTTATTTAAAAGCGGGTTCCCAAATTTAAACTCTACATTACAAAAAAAAAAACTTTGGTAAGAAAGGCAAATAAATATTTGATTTATTGTACTTTTAGACATGCAGATGAGCAGGTTTGAAGATAATTTGATCAAAACAAATAATTACTTGTTTTATTGGGAATAATGGTATTCTTAGAAAAATATGAATTCAATGATTTAAAAAATGTTGTTAAAAAAGTAAAATAATTCCCTTGATGGTCGAGAATGACAGGAAACATTAGTTGTTTCACAACAGAATCGCTAAAAAAACCCAAACCAACATTAAACTCATCCCGTTCTAACATTCTTTTGCCTGCTCGGGTCAACCCGGTCCTGATACCTTAAAATAAACAAACCGTTCCGGAGATGGAATGAGCGGTCTTTAAAGCTGAGTGGTTCATTATTTATCAGTCCCTTCATCATTTAACCAACAGGCATCCGTAAACCGCAGCAAAAGACCATGCATTATTAAGAACGTCCCAAATTATCCTCGGTAGAGAAAGCTTGTTTTATCTGAATTTTTAACCAACTTGGGAAAACCTCTGTACTTGTTTGCAATATTTCAATCAACTTAATTTTAATATATTTTTAAAGGGTTGCAAAAATAATGTTATCTTGAAAATTAAAAGATTCTGATTAGGGGAACTATACCCTTTCTCAGCCTATTTCTAGTATTGGCCTATCAACACTGTGATCATGAATTACAGTTTTCATAAGTGTTTTTGACTGTTTCAAAGTAATAAATAGCTCAAATAAAAGTGAGCAATCAAAACGGCAAAAGTGATGAGAATTGGTCGAACAGCTTAGAGTGATTAAAATGGGTATATTTCCCCTAACTGAAGTCCTTTCTTTTCAAAACTATGATTTAAAGCAATTCAGTACAAACCATCAAACCAAAGTGAAACTTGAACTGGAAAACTCGCACTGTCGTCATTTAACGACAGCCTGGAACAATTTATTAATCTCATTGCTGCAGCGTAGTACAGCTTTCACTTGCGTAACCTCGACTTTACTCAACGTCAGTGACTGCTGCTGCTGCTGCAACGCAAAAGAGCTTCTGCTAAAAAGTTACTGCACCGGAATGATGAATAATGAGCATTGGTTTATTCTATTACCACCCGGGGAAAGTTTTTCCTTGGCCACTCATCGCCGCCACTTTATAAATTCTTCTCCGGGCAGATTTCTCACGTACTTTGGCTGCGGTGTAAAACCACCGGGCGCTAAAGTTTGTTCGAAAAGTAATATAAAGCTGTTGATTTTCCAAGTGCATAGTACGTTTTTGGGAAGCTGTGAAATCTTCATATCTTGTAACAAAAGTTGATGTTGTAAAATGAACTTTCAACCCTTTTAATTTTGTGTTTGTTTTTGTTTAGATTCTTCATAAGCAATTATAATTTCTTTTTATTGTGTTTCATCACCACATTTTATCCCTTTTAAATTTAAACTGTGTTGAACGAAATTTAACACATATTTGAGCAGCAGCAGGTCAAATACCAAAATTGAATATCAGTGCTATCAGAATTCAAATTAAATCTTCAAACTTGTTGATGAAACCATATCAAATATAACGCTCAACTTTTCCCCTTTCCCATTCCGACCTATACGTCAAAATTTGCCCACATCATGTGTCTGTGTGTGTGTGTGTGTGCGCGCTGGAAGCTGTAAAACTGCAACGAGTTTTCCGTATTTTATGTTTATTTTTATTGCCATCCACACGATTGCACGTTTATGCTCGGCACAGATATTCCGATTCTGATGGAGGTGGCTCGCAGGCGGGGTTCTTCCGCCGCGACACACTCTGCTCATCACCGACATCCGTTCCGTCCATGCGGAGTCGGAAAAGTGTGGCTGCAACTATCGTGCCTAGAAGTGAACAGCATTGACTTCTTAAAGATTAACTGCAATCAGTAAAAATGTAATGGAGTTTTTACGATAGTAAAAAACACATTTTTCTAAAATTATTTCTCCTGAATGGCATAACAAATGTTGGCAACACTTTTCCGTTCAAACACATCTTTTAAAAGACGTTTCAACTGAAATCTGAAAATAAGTGCTAAAATTGTTAGAAACAGAAAATTGGATGGAAAAAGGACTAAATCCTTAACCTGTCTACGCTAAGTTTTTTTTTCAACGTACCAGTGCTCAAAAGTTCTGTGCTGAAAAGTAGAACTTTTCAATACTTTTATCGAAAAGTAATACATTTAGACACTGTTTTGCTTTTAGAGTTGCGCAAAGTCAGCAGAGTCTCATGCTGAAAAAAGACCATTTTGCAACTTGTTGCATTAACTACTATTTCAGATAGTTCAGCAAATTCGTATAAAATTGACCATACAAACGTTTCTTGTTTTAATTTGGAGATTTTTTCACTGTTACAATATTTTAAAAAGAGCTGCATTTTAAGTTTGTTCCTGGGTTTTCGAAAAATCCCGCATTCTAACAAAACTCGATGCAGAGAAAATGTTAAAGGGGTCATTTTAGATTTGCTAAACCATTCGAAAAAACTGCTTCAAAAAGTACACAATTCAGTTTGAGAGTTAGTAAATTAAAAAAAACTTTGACTGTGCTGCCACTTCACTTTTTTTTGTCTAGTACTTTTCGATTGCAAATTAGACTTTTACATCAAAAAAATAAATCTTAATTTATGTTCGTCCATAATTTCGACATGTAGCAAAAAACAATACTTTTCGAACGCAAACAATAATGTTTCATCTCCTTGTACAATAGCTCATAAGATGTCATTTTTAGTCATTTAAAACATATCTAAAAATTAAGAAATAAATCAAAATCTGTATTTTGGGCAACTATGTTTTACGCATTTAAAAGTAATAGAAAAACTAACTTAATCCACCTATGTGGTTAAAGCCTTCCTCACTTTTTACAAACAATGGGTAATATGAGTGGTTTGAACACATGTTTCAGCTATTTTTTTTAGAACCCGAAAAATAAGTACACAGATATAACTTAAGTGATCATAACTCAAGACAGGGTTGCTAGATCTTCAATATTCTGGACTCGTATGAAAGGTTTTTTGATTACCTAACCAACAATGGGTCGAGTTCTGGATCCGGACATCGTTTACATACATTTAAGTGAGATCCGGCTTCAAAAAAGTACATAAATAACACTTAAGTGGTCATAACTCGAGACAGGGTTGCCAGATCTTCAATATTGTGGACTCGTTGGAAAGTGTTTTCGATTACCTAATCAACGATGGATCGAATTCTGGATTCGGACATCGTTTACATACATTTAAGTGAGATCCGGCTTCAAAAAAGTACATAAATATCACTTAAGTGGTCATAACTCAAGACAGGGTTGCCAGATCTTCAATGTTGTGGACTCGTTGGAAAGGGTTTTTGATTACCTAACCAACGATGGGTCGGGTTCTGGATCCGGACATAGTTTACATACATTACATACATCAAAAAAGTACATAAATATCAGTTAAGTGGTCATAACTTGAGACAGGGTTGCCAGATCTTCAATGTTGTGGACTCGTTGGAAAGGGTTTTCGATTACCTAACCAACGATGGGTCGGGTTCTGGATCCGGACATCGTTTACATACATTTAAATGAGATCAGGCTTCAAAAAAGTACATGAATATCACTTAAGTGGTCATAACTCGAGACAGGGTTGCCAGATCTTCAATATTGTGGACTCGTATGAAAGGTTTTTTGATTACCTAACCAACAATGGGTCGAGTTCTGGATCCGGACATCGTTTACATACATTTAAGTGAGATCCGGCTTCAAAAAAGTACATAAATATCACTTAAGTGGTCATAACTCAAGACAGGGTTGCCAGATCTTCAATGTTGTGGACTCGTTGGAAAGGGTTTTCGATTACCTAACCAATGATGGGTCGGATGATGGATCCGGACATCGTTTACATGCATATAAATGAGATCCGGATATATGTGAAAACACATGTTTATACATAACTTTTGAACTAGTTATCGAAACTTCAAACAATTCAATAGCGATGTATGGGACCATTAATCAAGTCGAATGCGACTGGTTTGATCAAAATCGGTTCAGCCAGTGCTGAGAAAACTCAGTGAGAATTTTGGTCACATACATACATACACACACACATACACACACATACATACACACATACACACACACACATACACACACACAGACATTTGTTCAGTTTTCGATTCTGAGTCGATATGTATACATGAAGGTGGGTCTTTGAGCTTTTAATAAAAAGTTCATTTTTAGAGCAGGATTATAGCCTTACCTCAGTGAGGAAGGCAAAACAAACAGGGTGAGTAATTTTTAGAGTTTATTTTTCCTGAACTTTGAAGAAAATACCAAATTGATCAGAAAATTCTTCGGTTTAAAAACTCTTTAATAATTTGATAAAAAATTATAAATTTGTTTTGTTGATTCACCAACAATTTACTTTATTTTCGTAATTATTTTCATTTTTTTTACTGTAAGATAAAATAAACATGCCTACAGTGCGATCTCAACTCCCTCCAGCATACGGTAAAATCACTGGGTGGTGTTTCCCCCCCTGGGAAGCAAAAATTTTTGATCGGATTCACATATACATATCGTCGTGCTCGTGCTATCTTTTCGCACGTGCGTTTTGGCTGAATTGAGTTAGAGTTTTTCAAATCAAGCAACAAAACAAATTTGTAGAAATTTGGTTGTACATTTCCGAGATAAAGCTTTTTAAAGACGGCAGTTAAAAAATACGGGTGCCACGATATTTCAACACTGATTTGACTAAATCGGTACAATATTTCGGTGAAGACTTGTAACCTCGATTTTCAAAAAGTTAATTTTGAAAAGAAATAAAATTTGTTTTTTTTTTTCATATAAGAAATAGTCATTTTTTTTAATTTTTGTATTCATCATGCACACGGAATAGTCTTGAGAGACTGCATATCATTTTTTTTGCTAATTTTATCCATACAATCAAGAGATATCGTGGCACCCGTAATTCAACTCGATGTTTCTAGTAAAATGCTAAGAAAATTTCGCAGTTCGCTATGTGCATGACAAAAAATCGTATCACTTTAATAATGAAATTTCTCTATGAAAATTTCAGGAGTGAATAAAAATAATCTTTTTTGAGGATTTAATAAATTTTCTGTGATATGAAATTTTGGGAATTTCTACATGTGTTGCTTCAAATAGCCAGCTTTTGCTCATCACAGCTCCCAAAAAATCGTCTTTAATCCTGAGATATTCAATTAAAACTCCGTACGATGTGGTCCCTTTTCATTCTAAATGTTGTTGTTATGTGCAGATCTTACTATCTTGACACACCCTGCAATTGCGACAAATTGCCAATGGAAATTTTATTCTGAGACCGTTTTTTTTTTCAATATTTCATGCACGTCTAATCCTTGCTTAATTGTTTATAACTTGGGACTCCGGCAATCAATTTAAACCAAAATTCCGGACTATGCACAGAACGGTTATTCCAGGTCAAACATTTAAAGGCAATTTCCTCGAAACGTCATAAAACGACATACGACAAGATGACACGATACCGTCGATATAGAGATTCCGCTCGCACTCGCGGTCTGGCGTACAACACCGGAACCGACATGAAAGGTATGCTCGATGTTGAGCGCGGCAGATCCGCCCCCACCAACCTCTTCCGTCAACACGGTGTGAGAACATATATAGCACCAAAGATTAAAGCTGACGTGGTTGCGTGATGTTTTTCTCGTATGATTCTATGCAGGGTCGGTGTAACGTTTTTTCTTCTTCCTGGAATCACTTTTCAATTTCATGCCACTACGCGCACCCACCCTGGGTGCAAAATTTTGCTTTGCGCACTGATTTTGATTCCATCAAGCTCCGGCTGGTTGATGGGATTTCGGCTTATGATGGCACCTCGGGAATGCACGCAGCGAACTGTGATAAATTTGCTTCATTCTGGCATAGATGAAGATTTAAAACGAGTTCTCGTTTAATCTGACCAGCGATGGGAAAAAAAAAATCAAATTTAAGAATGTTAAAATATGATTCCAAGTTAATTCTAGTTTTAAAAAGATCACACATATGTCACTCGAAAATGTTTACACCCACGATGAAGATTAACATTGAACAGCATGAATAAGAGTCTATGTAGCACAGCCACTGCAACAATAATTGGATAGAAATTTAATACTTGCGGTTGAATTATTTATGGTGATTCCGTCAGTTAGAAATAGACTTAAACGTAACCAAGAATAAACTCGTTAACTGTTTTCTGCTCCCTTGTGTGAGAGAAAAGCTTTTACTGAAAATCCCTTTATTTTTAATGAAATCGCTTCGTCGTTGGCAAAAAGGTGCAAGACTATAGGTACTGTTTGGGCAAGGGAGGTTGGTTGGCAAGCACATGGTGACTCCAAGAGGCGATGTCATGTCAAATTGTGTGCCACCGTGGAGCTTACCCGTGATGGCTGGAACGTGTCCCGGCCGGAGGACCTGTTGCGCCTCGATGCGGTGGTGTACCAGCGCCGATTTGATTGATGGAGTTGTTTGGAATTGGAATTCATGGCTAAAAAACGCTAGAAACTTTCGTTTATTCAGTCGATTGGATGCGTTGATACACCACAAGAAATAATGGTTGCAGAACATGTAATTCAAGGTTGCTGCTTTTAACCCTCTAACGCCCATGGTTACTCCAGAGCACCACCAATTTTTGGCTTCAAAATTTAATTTCTCCGAAACCCCTTTAATTTTTCAACCTGGTTCAACCTGCATTAGTTAATATAAAATGTTAACTAATAACCATTAAAATTTCATCCAATTTGGTCGTTCCAGTTACGAGTAATGTGGAAAAACGTAAATAAATTCGATTTTGCTCTGGGCGGGAAGGGGTTAATGATAACCGATGCTAAAAACTTGACTCAAATTCAGGGTATTTAATGTTGAATAAAAGTAGGCGTTTCTGGGGGTCAAAAACATGGATCTGTTTAACCTTCAATAACATCGATGAAGAGAACGATTTTCAGCATTTTTTTGAAAATTAAATTCCTGAGTTTTTTTGGAAAAGGTCCTATAAGCTATTGTCTTTCATATGTTTATAGGACCTAATTAAAAAAAATGGAATTGAAGTTCGAAAATTGGCAAAAATCTAGCCAAAAAATATGACATGGCTGTTTAGGAAATTATACTGTATATTAAAAAATTAACCCCTTTTCCACGGTTGAAAAAAAAATAATAATTTCTTGATAAACATTCATAATAAACACAATGTTTTAAAAGGTAAAGCAAGGCAAAGCATCGCGAAAAAATCATTCTCGCTTGCGAACTTGCTTCACCCGCGAAAGAGAGAAGAGAAAGAAAATCGCTTTCGAAATTCTCAATCAGTAGAAGATTTTTTGTGAGTTTCTTCATTAGCACCACTTAAAATAATTTATTTCGCTTTGTTTACAAACATTGTTCATCTACGAATAGTGCCAGGTCATTTTTCGACATGTGACGTTACACCTGCAAGTGTAGTAGTGAAGTCGGTGTTTCGCCGAATAATCCGGACGATGATTTTTTGAGTTTCTTTTTACCGATATTTCGTGAGTGAGAGAGGAGAACCATGTTCTCTCCGATTTTTCTCTTGATGAGCGCCAAATGATTTTCTTTTGATAAAGATTCTTCCATCGCTAATTATTTGGTTGGAAGATTCTGATGATCTCTAAATGATACTGAAGTTTCTGATAATTGAAGAAAAAGCAAAATTCAGACGATTTCAATTAATATACAGACAGCGCTCCGAAGCAGGGATGCACTTATCTAAACAAAATGTTTTTCATCAGAGCATAAGGCTGGTACAAATTTTATTTAAAGTTTTTGTTTCTCTCCCATTCAAAGTTGGCCCAAAAAATCAGGGGGCAAAAAAACATTTTTTTCAGAAAACTTCAAAATTTCAATGGAAATTAAACTAAGGGGACCTAGTAAAAATAAGTTTAGAATAAAAACAAAATGGAAATTGAACTGCAATTAGCTGAAACCAATTTTAAATGCATTCCCCTGCGTTTAGAATCATTTTTAACATGTTTGGGTTAATTTAAAAATCTTTTGAATTTTTGAAAATTCTCGATGTTTAATATCGCAAAATGTTTTTTTTCGCTAAAATTTTTGTTTTCGTCAAATCATGCATTTTTTGAAAACTATTGATTGCAAAACAACTGAACTAGTTTAAAATGCATTTTAAAACACTTTTCCGTGCAAATGTTGAAACTATGGCTTGTTATTTCAATATTTATATTGAAACTGGCCAGCCAGCCGAGGGACAAAAAATTTGAAAAATATTTGCATCGGCCTAGTTTTGAAAGAATATGAAAACTAGCTTTGAATCAATCTAAAAAAAATTTGGCTCATTTTTTGAAAACTGTATCACAAATATTTAACTTCTGCTCATGTTTCAAATAAGAGAATGCAAAAGTTAACAAAAATAACAAAATATTATCCTTTAAAAAAATATTTCCAAAAAAGCACGAAAAAATATCATAAAAAAAACTTTTTTATATAATGGAATTATACAGCACAATTTCACGAAGTTACCATTTTTTTTCAATACAGATTTCGAATTTTGGTTTTTTTTTGTAAACACCTGCAATGATAAAATCTAAGAAATGCTGTATCTTTTCAAAGAAATACATATGTATTCAAACATATTGTAAGCTGTAAGACGATTCTTTGATCTCGGAAGCTAAAAAAATTGAACTTTTGCATCAAATTCCGCAAACAAAGCTTCTTCATGTGTATTATTGAATCCCACATAATAATTTTCAAATGGCTTCCAATGACTGTTCAGTTCCAGTGCACATGCCCAGTATATCCGGAATAAACAAACCTCAAAGAAATTCCAAACATTTCTCTACACCACTGCTGTGCTCGTTTCTTGTGGTAGATCGGTAACCGAGCTTTGGCATAACTAACCCAACTCCCTTGACCCATTCCGGAGCGTTGAAACAAGTGGGTGATGCACCATAATCTTTTACTTTCGTTCCTCGGCACACACATTGTGTTTAATGGGTGAGGAGGATCTTTCTGCGCTATCTTTCGCTGCTGTGCCGGTCGGTCGGTTCAGTGGCCCGGAAAATGCTATACTCAATGGGAAATTGCACCGCACCGACCCGGACTTTCCAATCGGTTGCGGTCGATGGTTGCCGCTTCCGGCTCGATGGACAATATGATGCCCGCACCGGATGTAACTGCGGCCTGGGGTGCGTGCACACGGGATCATGCCACCTGTTTGGAGTGGTCATTGGGGGGACTGGTGTAATTTGGGAAGCCGTATGGGCAGAAATGTCAAATTTACAGTTCTGTTGAATTTCAAATAAATAATCAGATATCCTTGACGAATTTGTTTGTCCGAGTTAGAAATACTTACGTTAAATGTTACACCAAAGTTTTCCGGATGTTCATTTCTCGAGGGCTTCTTCAAGATAGCTGAAACTTCCCATATGTGGCTGTGTGGTCAAAGTTCAATGTACCACATTCGATATCTTTCTGCATGAGTTGTTCCTTTCTCTAGCGATTTAGTGCACTGGATTGTTGGAATTTGTGGATGTATGAACATTTCAGTTTAATTTAAAGCGTAATGGGATGTGTTTTAGTTAAATGCTTGTAATTTCTGAAATTGTTATAGTTTAGGGTGACAAAACACGGTGATTCATCCTCGATAAAGTGACCTTACTAAACAAATATCGATTTCATGCAAGTCATCCGAAATGAAGGCTTCTGGAATTGAATCATTAGCATGTGCTAATCTATCCTACTTCAACGTGTAAAATTTCGTCACAAATATCTGTAGTACCGCAGTCCTCTGATTCACGTAGCCACGTTTCTTCGCCCAGTGACGCGCTGTATTCGGGGGAATTTTACAGTGACGTCCGCGGCAACCAGATTTCGCAACCGAGTGTGGAACAGACCCCGTTATCGCTGGTTGGTTTTCCTGTGAAATCCACTCGCCAAAACGTGTAATTCGGATGTTTGGCTAGTAGCAGCAGCAGAAGCCGCGTGCCAGGTTCCTCGTCGACGTCGAAGGAAATGGTGTGTGACGGTTGTTTTCAACCTTTTTTTTTCTTTGAGGAGCTCAAATTTTTAAAGTAAATATTTTGTCAACCTGGCAGCATGGTACGCAGATTTGGAAGTGGGAGCGTCAGTTGAGGTTTCGCTTTTTTGTACCTTGAGAAATCACATTCGCAATTACGTAGCAGGTGTATGATGCGTTAAGTTCTCCTGGCAACAGGTTAGTTTCTGGAGATGTCGGATATTTTTGCGTTGCGTTCAATTGAATTTGCACTTGTGCTTCATTCACATGCTTAAATAACAAAACTTTAAGACAACAATAAATTTTACTAGCGACCTGAAAAAAAGTAAAATTTCTGCGATTCCACGTCAAACCAGCATTATCAAATTTTGCATGAGAGTTAATTAACAAAATAATTAGACCCGTATTTTCTTGTTTGGCGATTAGGGTGGTCCTATCCGTTATAGGGTGATCTAAAATGGTATTTTAAAACGATCTTGGGAAAAAATATTTTTCAACAAAAAATCATGCCTCCAGTTTTAGCTTGCTATATTTCTAAACAAATGTGATTGGTTTGACCTTTAACACTAAGACATTTTAAAAACTTAGTTGAGTAAATTTTAAGATCAAATCATAATTTTGTTTGCTTTTTTGAAGGTCTCGGATCCAAGTACTTAAAGTAAAGAAGTGAAGTGATGCTTCTCCATCGAAATAAGTTCCCAGTACATGAATTTTGCTAAGGTGAAGATAAAAATTATGCTTCCCTGACAAGATTTCGACAAAATTTCTTCTACATGCTGTTTATAATAATCAACTGGGGCGAATCGGGACTACAGTCTGAATAGGGACAGCAGTTCTTAGCGCACGTAAAAGCTTGGAGTTTGGAAAACAATGCAATATTTTTATTGTTAAGAGTCTGTTCTATCCGGAACCAGTCAAAAATATCGAAATATTATGCAGTAACAAGGCTAAAACAGCTGTTCCACTTCGCCCCATGTGTCCCGATTGATCCCAGGTGACGGTACCCTTCATGTGTTGATACTTTTTCGTGATGATTCTCCTATTCCTTGAAAAATTATGGATATCGTCATTAATCAATGACTGTTGACCAGGAAGTCAATGATTGCATCACATATTTATATAAATTTTGAGACATATTTGATTTACAACAGAAATTCCTTCGGTGGCTTCAAGAAGGGGACAACCGGCATATGCTGATTTATTTTGGTGCTGATATTCGTTAAACTGAATGAGATGCAGACCATTTGAGAGTCATCATCAATTTTCCCTTGAACTGATTGATGGCTTCACGTGAATGGATATTTACAATTTTAAAAGTTATTTTGGAAATTAGTTTCTCTTAGTGTCATCTAATGAGTCCTCATTTCTCAACTAACAATATTTCGGAAACAATTCGTTCGATATCCAATGTTATAATACTTTGAATTTAAAATTTGATTTCAGAAAGTTCCATTTTGGACATTGAAAATCGCTCAAAAATAAGTGCTTTCAGGGGATACTTTTATTTACTAAGTCTGAAAAGGAATATTGTAGATTTTTTTTTCAGTTTTTTTTTATGCAAAAACATCTAAACATTTTTCAAGATCCTGAACCGCTTATAACTTGGAAACGGTGCACTTTATCAAAAAGATTGTTTATTTGATTTAGCATAAAAAATATTTTGCATAAAAAAAAACATTCAAAATTGAATTGAACGGTATCAGATTAAGCATTTATATAGTTCAGATTTAAATTCATATTAAAAATCCGGTTTTATTTCCAGTGAACTTTTTGTGGAAAAGTCCTACTCGTAAACTACAACTTTATCAATAACACCAAATCGATGAGAAAATCCCATCTGAAAAATATTGCGAAATTCTAGAGAATAACCGTCAATTGGGGTCGATACTACCGTCTGAATTGGGATAGCAGTTTTTGAAGCACCTAAAAGCTTTAAGTTTAGGAACTGATTTGCAAATTTTGTTGTTTTGTGTCTGTATACAGCAATTCCCCACGAAAACAGCATGATTCGAAAAAAAAGTTCTCCGATCGGGCTCAAAATTTTTCTGAGGGATCCTTGGCCGAAATAATTCGACCCGTATTTTTTTGTTTGGCCATTAGGGTGACCTACGCCGTGTTAGGGTGGTTCGAAAAATGGCAATTTTCGTCGATTTTCGCAAAACCACTTTTTCAAAAATCATATCCGCGCCATTTCATCCGATTTTAGCTGTCCTAGACGCAAAGAAAGGTGATTAGTTTGGCTATTTGGGAAAAATAGTAAGAAGTTTCAAAATCTAGCTTAACATTTGAAAAGGTTGAATGAAAACATAAAATGCTGTTTTGAAGGTCTCGGGACCAGAGCCTATGTCTGAAAATATTTGTATCGAAAATTTCACATGGTGCAGTTATGTTTTCGATACTCTGAGATACGATTTTTTGAAAATAAATACTGAGGTTTTCGACGCGCCACGCGCAAAAGTGGGAAAATGACGAAAACGGGAAAAAATCAACTTTTTTCACTAGAACTGCGATACCTTAAAAAATTCAGCGATGACCTATACATGTTAAAATACCAAAATTTTCGTAATTAAAAGACGCAACTTTTGGTACCATAACATCTATAGGTCATTGCTGAAATTTTAAAATCATCGCAGTTTTAGTGAAAAAAGTCGATTTTTTCCCGTTTTCGTCAATTCCCCATTTTTGCGCGTGGCGCGTCGAAAAATCCAGTTTTTATTTTCAAAAAATTGTATCTCAGAGTATCGAAAACATAACTTCACCATTTTTTGATATGTTATGTGAAATTTTCCGAGGAATCCGATAAAAATATTTTCAGACATAGGCTCTTTGGTCCTGAGACCTTCAAAACAGCATTTTATGTTTTCATACGACCTTTTCAAATGTTAAGCTAGATTTTTGAAACTTCTTACTATTTTTCCCAAATAGCCCAACTAATCACCTTTCTTTTGCGTCTAGGACAGCTAAAATCGGATGAAATGGCGCGGAGATATGACTTTTTAAAAAAAGTGGTTTTTGCGAAAATCGACGAAAATTGCCATTTTTCGAACCACCCTAACACGGCGTAGGTCACCCTAATGGCCAAACAAAAAAATACGGGTCTAATTATTTCGGCCAAGGATCCCCCAGAAAAAAATTGAGCTCGATCGGAGAACTTTTTTTTCGAATCATGCTGTTTTCGTGGGGAATTGCTGTATATGAATCCCCTCAAACAAATCAAGAGTATTCTCCTCTTGATAATCTGATTTGGGTACATCGTTAGATATAAAAATGAGATTAGCAGTGTTTTATCGAAAACTTTCGTGCTCTTAGATTATTTTCCTGCAAAAGTTATATTAATCTTCTCCTTGCAAACGCTTTATCCTCGCCCAGCTTTAATAACATAAGCTGTAATCACAATCCCCCTGATGGTGACCCACTCTAACCACCGTTTTCCTTCCTTTCACTCACTCTCTCTCTCTTTCCCATTTTCTATTATTCCAGGTGGTGGGCAACAAGCACAATACTCTTATCTTCGATATTAAAAGCTCCCGAGTCAGTAAACTTCAGACGCAGATTTCCACGACGTCTGCGTCTTCCCTGACCTCGCTGCCGACGCTGGCGTCACTGGATGGCAGCACCACCAACAATGCTCAACAACAGCCGCAGTGCAACACCAACGGCACTAGCAACAACAACTGTAATAATCATTCCCACCCACAGCAGCAGCAAATTGCTTTGTTCGTGTGTATCGCCGGCGACAATGAATCCCGATCAAGATACCAATTCTACATCGAGGACACCTTCAGGTAAGCACATCACATGTTTCGAGGGACGGTCCTTCGGACCGATGTTACGACACGAAACGTTGACTTTTGTTATGGGCTCGAGGCCATATTCGAGAAGCTGCTCAATTTATTTTTCGTACATCATTTAAAGGTAGGCACACGTACGTACGTACGTACAGGCTTAGAGTTTCTTGAGCTGATCATCATTATACTATTCCAGAGCGCAGTAATGTTTTATTGGACGCACAGCACATAGGGAAGTGGATTTGAATGGCACTTGGCTGGGTCTTCTACTTACTGGAACAAATTGGATGCGGTTTTACTGCTCTTATAGGATTGTTATGATGATGTTTCAATCTTCATGATGATTGCAGACATGTGCTCTATTGTATTAGGAAGACAAATTGGAAATTGAAAATTGATTTTAATGTCTAAATTGGATATTGTCAGTCGGACCGAATCGCGACACAAAAGACTATTTTCCCATTTCAGTTTCTTGGTTATCTGTCTCTTTCAGATGGTCTTAACAACGGTGTTAACCCTTTACAACCCAACCCCACCTGTAGACGGGCTTCGATTTAAAAAATCGCCAAAAATCCATTTTTCAACCAATTTTGCCTTCCTCACTGAGGTAAGGCTATAATCCTGCTCTAAAAATGAACTTTGTATAAAAACGTCGTAGACCCACCTTCATGTATACATATCGACTCAGAATCCAAAACTGAACAAATGTCTGTGTGTATGTGTGTGTGTATGTGTGTGTGTATGTGTGTATGTATGTATGTATGTATGTGACCAACAAACTAGCTCATGTTTCTCGGCACTGGCTGAACCGATTTGACCCGAACATGTTGCATTCGACTTGGTTTAGGGTCCCATAGATCGAGTTTTATACAGATTGAAGTTTCGATAAGTAGTTCAAAAGTTATGTATAAAAATGTGTTTTCACATATATCCGGATCTCGCTTAAACAATGTAAACTATGTCCGGGTCCACCATCCGACCCATCGTTGGGTAGGTTATCAAAAGACCTTTCCAACGAATCCAAAACATTGAAGATCTGGCAACCCTGTCTCGAGATATGGCCACTTAAGTGATATTGATGTACTTTTTGAAAGCCGGATCTCACTTAAATGTATGTAAACTATGTCCGGAGCCACCATCCGACCCATCGTCGGTTAGGTTCTCAAAAGACCTTTCCAACGAGTCCAAAACATTGAAGATCTGGCAACCCTGTCTCGAGATATGGCCACTTAAGTTATATTGATGTACTTTTTGAAAGCCGGATCTCACTTAAATGTATGTAAACTATGTCCGGATCCACCATCCGACCCATCGTTGGTTAGGTTATCAAAAGACCTTTCCAACGAGTCCAAAACATTGAACATCTGGCAACCCTGTCTCGAGATATGGCCACTTAAGTGATATTGATGTACTTTTTGAAAGCCGGATCTCACTTAAATGTATGTAAACTATGTCCGGATCCACCATACGACCCATCATTGGTTAGGTTATCAAAAGACCTTTCCAACGAGTCCAAAACATTGAAGATCTGGCAACCCTGTCTCAAGATATGGCCACTTAAGTGATATTGATGTACTTTTTGAAAGCCGGATCTCACTTAAATGTATGTAAACTATGTCCGGATCCACCATCTGACCCATCATTGGTTAGGTTATCAAAAGACCTTTCTAACGAGTCCAAAACATTGAAGATCTGGCAACTCTGTCTCGAGATATGGCCACTTAAGTGATATTGATGTACTTTTTGGAAGCCGGATCTCACTTAAATGAATGTAAACTATGTCCGGATCCACCATCCGACCCATCGTTGGTTAGGTTATCAAAAGACCTTTCCAACGAGTCCAAAACATTGAAGATCTGGCAACCCTGTCTCGAGATATGGCCACTTAAGTGATATTGATGTACTTTTTGAAAGCCGGATCTCACTTAAATGTATGTAAACTATGTCCGGATCCACCATCCGACCCATCGTTGGTTAGGTTATCAAAAGACCTTTCCAACGAGTCCAAAACATTGAAGATCTGGCAACCCTGTCTCGAGATATGGCCACTTAAGTGATATTGATGTACTTTTTGGAAGCCGGATCTCACTTAAATGTATGTAAACTATGTCCGGATCCACCATCCGACCCATCGTTGGATATGTTATCAAAAGAACTTTCCAACGAGTTCAAAACATTGAAGATCTGGCAACCCTGTCTCGAGATATGGCCACTTAAGTGATATTGATGTACTTTTTGAGAGCCGGATCTCACTTAAATGTATGTAAACTATGTCCGGATCCACCATCCGACCCATCGTTGGTTAGGTTATCAAAAGACCTTTCCAACGAGTCCAAAACATTGAACATCTGGCAACCCTGTCTCGAGATATGGCCACTTAAGTGATATTGGTGTACTTTTTGAAAGCCGGATCTCACTAAAATGTATGTAAAATATGTCCGGATCCACCATCCGACCCATCGTTGGTTAGGTAATCAAGAGACCTTTCCAACGAGTCCAAAACATTGAACATCTGGCAACCCTGTCTCGAGATATGGCCACTTAAGTGATATTGGTGTACTTTTTGAAAGCTGGATCTCACTTAAATGTATGTAAACTATGTCCGGATCCACCATCCGACCCATCGTTGGTTAGGTTATCAAAAGACCTTTCCAACGAGTCCAAAACATTGAACATCTGGCAACCCTGTCTCGAGATATGGCCACTTAAGTGATATTGGTGTACTTTTTGAAAGCCGGATCTCACTTAAATGTATGTAAAATATGTCCGGATCCACCATCCGACCCATCGTTGGTTAGGTTATCAAGAGACCTTTCCAACGAGTGCAAAACATTGAACATCTGGCAACCCTGTCTCGAGATATGGCCACTTAAGTGATATTGGTGTACTTTTTGAAAGCCGAATCTCACTTAAATGTATGTAAACTATGTCCGGATCCACCATCCGACCCATCGTTGGTTAGGTTATCAAAAGACCTTTCCAACGAGTCCAAAACATTGAACATCTGGCAACCCTGTCTCGAGATATGGCCTCTTAAGTGATATTAGTGTATTTTTGAAAGCCGGATCTCACTTAAATGTATGTAAACTATGTACGGATCCACCATTCGACCCATCGTTGGTTAGGTTATCAAAAGACCTTTCCAACGGGTCCAAACACATTGAAGATCTGGCAACCCGTTCTCGAGATATGGCCTCTTAAGTTATATTTATGTACTTTTTTTATTCCGGATCTAAAAAATAGATGACATTTGTGTACAACCCCATCATATCAGCCATTGTTGGTAATGAGTGAGGAAGGCTCCAACCACATAGGTGGATTAAGTTAGTTTTTGATCTTTAAAAAGCATTGGAAAGAAGACTTTTAAAATGTTAGAAAATGTATGGGTTGGAAGTTTTACTTGTTTAATGTGACTTCGCCAATGTTTTTAAAAATGTCATTTTTTTAGGGGTCAACTTTGGCTGTGTTTTTTTTTCTAACATCTTCTATATATATAACAAATTTCGACGGTTTTGTTCGAACGCGAATCAATTCAACACGGAACGTCGGATCGAGGTACTTTTTGTTGCGTTGGGTTCGTATAAGCCCAAGGAAGGTTTATACGCTAACTAATTGACACTTTGGCCATTGGTTGGGGGTTGGGTAAGGCTTGTTGCTTATATTTTAAGTAAAAAGAAGTATGCAGTAATTTTTCTAGTGCCCCGGACTATGCCTCTACGCATTTATTTACAATTTAAATGATAATGGTACCATTTTATAGCAGAAAATGTGAAAAACATGCAAAAAATTGAAAAAGTTGCTGTAAAAACATGAAAAAATAGATAGGCAAAATGTAATGATGGGAGGTGGTAGAATAGGCCAAATACTACCGAAAACAAACATAAACTTAACAAGATAAATGCAAATTAAAATACTAAAAATGAAACAAGAAATAGATACAACAAGAGAAGTAAAGTTTTTCGTAGAACAAAAGTTGCTCAAAATGACATCCTGAACACGGGAAAGATAAAAATATTCGAAAATAAAAAAAAATGGGCAATATAACATGATGGTTTTTAATTCGATTTGTAGTTAGCCTCTGCAAAACATAATAATAGACAAGAAAATGTTAATTTTTTATTTATATTTGAATCAAACTTTGTCCTTGTATTTTCCATACCATACAAAGCAATTTTGTGTATTTTTTCTTTCAGTTTACTTAATTTGAAAATACTTCATGAACGCAAAGCACACCTACTAAAAAAATATTTTCGAATAGTTGAAAAAAATCCTTCACTTTTAATGTTTTGACATTGTTGATCGGACTCTAATTAGCTCTCATTTTTAACTCCGTTTCCGAGATATCACTTTTTTGTGATTTTCAATGTTAAAAAATAAACTTTTGTGAAATTTTTCGTACTGATAGCACGGGCTTTTTATAGCCGGTTTTAAAATGTAAACAAGGTATTAACTCTTACACTTTTGACAATTGAGGTTTAAAAAACGGTTATAAATGGCTTTCGACAAAAGTTGAAGTTTTTTTTAGTTGATGATGGCAAAATGGTTCTGATGACCATACGAAAATAATGGGCTACTTTTAAAAATGTTGATTTTTGGGTTAGGCTGATGCAAATTTTTAAAGTTTTTTCCCTCGGCTCTGGCCAAAGTCGAGGGGGGGGGGAGAGGGAGGGGTTGTGTGTTCCAAAAAAATAAAAAAAAGTATGCAAATTTAATTGACAAGCCATTGTCTCAACATTTGAATGGAAAACGTGTTTTAAAATGCATTTTACGCCAGTTCAGTTGTTTTGCAATCATTGTTTTTTTTTTTAAATATATGATTTGACGAAAACAAAAATTGTAGCGAAATGAAACTTTTTGTGGTACTGTACATCACAAATTTCTATAATTCAAAAGATTTTTGAATTAACCAAAACATGCTAAAAAAAGTTAAACGCAGGGCAATGCATTTTAAATTAATTTAAGCTGATTGCACCTAAATTTCCATTGAAATTTTGAAGTTTCCTAAAAACATATTTTTTGCCCCCTGGAGAGGGTGACAAAAACTTTTTTAAATATTTGTACCCATCAGGCCTGCAAGTTAAGGCAGGGAAAAATGTAGTATCAGCAGGTAGGCCGTTGCAAAAAAAAAAATAAGAGGTAAAAAAAAATTACAGACCATGGTATTAACATTTGAATGAAAAAAAGTGTTTCAAAATGCATTATACAACTGTCCAGTTGTTTTGCAATCATTAATTTCCGAAATTTCTAAGTATTGACGAAAATTTTATTTTTGCGAGAAAAAAAAGTTTTTGCGGTGCTGTACATTGTAATTTCATAAAAGTTCAAACCAGCTTTTTTTAAAACCACGAATCCAGCAAAAATGTTTGGGGTGATCAAGTACCTTTCATTATAGAAGAAAATCAATTGACAAACTTGTGTTACTCAACTGTTCCACTTTGTCGGACATTTTTACGATTGTATCAAACTGTAATCGCTTTCGTCCGTTTGGGGACACCAAACTGTCACCATCAACCTTGTCTGAGTGAGGTTAATGCAGTGGAAAATATTCCAAACATTACATCTCAAAAAACCGTCGCAATTATGGCTTTGTTTTATGAGCCTCGTGACATGGGTCAACTCGGTTCAGATTTAAGTAACAAGCAAAAAATAATAATAGCATCAATTTCCCTGCCAGACATTTACGATTTTATTGTGTGTTTTTGTTTTTTTTTCTTACAGATACGTTCTCGGCCACTTGCTGACCGCCTTCGAGCTGTTCGAGGAAAAGCGGGTCCGATATCAGTGTCAGAACTTGCTGCAGGTGGCCCGCCGGTTGCTGTGCAATATCGGTAAGTTCGTTATATTCGTGTCACCGTGGTGGTTTGTTTTCAATTTGGATAACATAGTAAACAGCAGAATTAATCGTTGCTACGTGCGAACAATGCATATGGGTCGATTAAATTACCGATTATCACTTTCGGTTTCAATTAACACGTGGCGCAGTCGACGCCATCAAGCGGAGGTGGCCCAAGTGTCAGTGCGTTTGACTTGTTGAAAGGGGGATTTTGGGGAGGCTTGGAAATTTTGGTGAATTTTGTTTAAAATTTTCACTGTATACACAGAAATAACAGAAAAAAAACAGATTTTTTAAAGAGTAATTTGTAAAAACTAACTCAATTTTCACCAGTCTGCTCTACAGTGAAAATGATTACAGGCCTCGCAAAACCCGACATTACATGGTGGTGTCGACACACTCAACCAGGCCGGCTGGTCTGTGTTAATTAAAGTGAATTTAATTAAGACGCCACTCAACGGGCAGTCGACGCCGGTGCAGTTCAACAGTGAAGTTACTATTGCTTTCCGGTACAAGGCGCAATATTACGACGTATGCAAATGATAGCGCGTGTTTCCACCCAGCGGTTCTGTTCACACATGTGGCGACGGGGCATTTCTCCGTGCTGTGAAATTTTGCGGTGACTAGTCTAATTTATTGAGAATTGACACCTTGCGATGGTGCTAAATTAACGTATTTAACACGTTTGAACTAGTTACCACTTCTAAACATTTCAGAGTGATTTTTCTTCAGATTTGTCACGGAAATTGGTTTGCACAGATCTTGTCGAATTAGAAGTAAAGTTTGAATTTACAACTAGAGCCAGCAATGTGAACAAAAAGAAATAAATTGGTTTGGCAAACTGTTTTTTGCATTGGCCCTAAAATATAATTTAATTGCATGCACGAATGACAAAAAATCCCTTTGACCAGTTGTCGCTACTGCAGTGAGTGTCAAGACAGCCCGAACTGCATTTAATATGACGTTCTTACGGTTTTTGTTGAATTTTTCACGATTGAAATCAAGTTTTTGGGATCTGTGAAGGTCAAAATGTGAGGCATAAAATTTCCACAAAATCTCATTATTAACTCAATTTAGATCAAAATGCACGTGCGACAAGATAACACGAACACGACGACCTGTTAAATCTGTCATCTTCCCAAACATGACCTTTCAAGCTGATTGCTGATGAAAAGTTGGTGTTCTTCTGAAACCATCAAGAATGAGATAATGTTCTCCAATTTGACAAATTAATGACAGCAATTTGACAGTCGCACAAGTACAAACTTATCTCCGGCATAAGCTGAGTCAAGTTTGACGCAAAGTACTTGGCAAACAACTTTAACCGGTCGTTTGTTATTTAACCAACTCCAACTGCCTACCCCACGCAACCCATCCCGCGAAAGAGGGGAAAACGCGCGTCATTAACAAACGACACCGGAATGTGACGAAGAAATGGTCGGCCGGGGTGGGTGTCTGCGCCACGCGAAGAAGGTGCACTCCTTTTTCCGATCGAGCGAAACGTGCCTAATTGACTGAAAAATGAGCTTACCTCTGCTGCCGGTCGGCATTCCGTGTAAGAATCCTCTCCTCGGAAAATTCTCCGGCCGGCAGCAGAAAAAAAAGCTCTCGGAAGGTTGGAACGATGAGGAATGGGTCGCGTGCCTGTCAATTTGTCGTTTATTGATTTGAATAGAGTGCGATTTTGGCTTTTCGATGATGGGAAAGGAATTAGGAACAAATCGTATGGCAGGTGATAGGAATCGTTAGCTTTCTGTAATATTGATGAGAAGATTCCAAAGTTACGAATTCTGAGAATATTATTACATTTCCTACATTATTTGTACCGCAACGCATGGCATGACATGAGCTTTCAAAATAATCCCGCATGAGTAATTAGTTTTCCAACTTGTTCACCGATTCATCACTGGTCGTTCCCATTGGTTGACTGAGTTGTCTTACTGACTTGGAAAAGCTATAAACCTAACATAAGCCAACTTTTGCAACTATTGAGGGTTGTGCTTTTTTGAGCTGGAGACAAAGTGCAAGAGCAATGTAATCTACCAATTTAGGGAAAAAAATATACCCCATAGTTGACTGTAACAGGCAGCTATTCCTGCCTCAGTGCAACAATGAGAAAATAAATCATGTCGTTCGAATCGCTACTGTGAAATGTTGGATAGTTGCTTGCACGATTTATTACTGCAAAGGCATGTAATGGCGTAATGTAAAAATAAACGATGGAATCGACTCAAACAAAAAAGCCTAAAAAAAAAGTTTAACAGAGCTCAGAAAAAAATAAGTATCGTGTGATTGTACTTTGAAAAAATAATTCAAAATTATCAAATGACAAAAATATATATTTTTTCTTATTTTGTCAATATTTTTCAAGTATTTGAACACGCTTCGGTTTTTGTTACTTTATTCGATTATTGCATAAATTCGATAACTGAATATTATCTAATATTTTCCAGTTTTTTGCCATTTTAAATCACCTTAAATTGCTTCATTCTGCCTGAGTACCGTATACCGGGGTGAAATTGATAGTATTTCAATTTAAAAGTGTACACATTGAATTGATTACGTAAATTTGACCATTAGTAACGTTACTTTAAAGGTTTAAGTTTTTAAAAATCAATTTAGGCTCGATAAACTAAGATAATCTACATAATTGATAAAATTCATTAGAAATTGATTTTTCTCTAAGAAATATATATTTTTGTTGCAATTAAAACAAATTTTACAGCACGAATAAATAATATTTGATATTTACTACGAACCTTGTTCTACTGAAAATGCCAATAAATCCGAAGATGTTTTGAATTCTGTTTTAATAACACAAAACTTGTAACTTAGAAACTAACGTAAACAGTTCATCGAACACGTTTTCATTGTGAAAAACATGAAATTTTGTGAGTATTTAAATAATCCTATTAATCTATAGGATCATAATAATACTTAACTAACCTTTACATCTTTTCAAATTTAGTTGAAAATCATTTCTTTGTATACTTCTTTTTTGTAGAGAATACAAAGTTCAATACCATACCATTCTGTTTGTATTTAATTTGTTTTTTTCATTCAACTTCAATCAATCAATGTCACTCCAGTTATTAATGTAACCCCGGTTTACGTTTTTTTTCGTTTGTGAAAATAAAATCATAAAATCTACCTTGAAATCTGAGTCATTACTCAAAAAATATATCACAGTTGGTTTGGGCCGGATGAAATAAAAGTCGGGCAGTATCTAGCCCCTTAACCGGAACTTCTACACCCCTTTTTAGTGGCTTTGACAAAAAAGATAAATACAATAACTTTAAAAAATACAACTCTCTGTGTTTTTGAAAGATATTTTTTAAAAGAAAACCAGTGCCCATATCCAAGGTCCAACATGAACCCTAATGACAATATTCCTTTATTTCCGTAAATTGGTTACATTATATTTTAATGAACTCTTAATTCTGCATTGTCCAATTTTTTCTGCAAACAACTTCACTCGTTTAATTTTATTTATTTTTATTTAACTTCACTTGTTTAATTTTATTCAAATCAGGAATTCTTCTGGTACTTTTGTACCCGACCCTCTCCGATTTCAATGAAACTTTTTAGACATGCTATCCTAGGCTTATATAAGCCATTTTTGTGTATATGGAGCCAATTGTCAAGACTGTCATATAGAAATGGCCAAAAATTTTATTTTTCAACATTTTTATTTTTAAAGCCGCTGTATCTTCACAAGGATTGGACATAGGAAAATGTCAATATGGAAACTTTTCTGTAAAATTGTTTAGGAAATCGATTCCCACTGTCGGTTTTTGAAAATTTTGACGTTTTCAAAAAAGCAGTTTTAGTGAATGATTACTGTATTTTTTAGGAGAGACATACCATCCTGAGTCTTTTTGTTACATTTTAGGCTATTTTCACAAAAAAATAAAACGAAAAAAAATCGTGACATCACCTTAAAATTTGACTTTCAAACATAAAAAAATAAAAATCTCATAAAAGTGGCGTGTATTTTTCTTTCAGTGTATTTTTATCAGAATGTCCGTCCTATTTCCTACCATTTTGTGTTTGACCACTTTTTGATACGATGCAACGGCTTCGAGTACAGTAATTTTTAAACCAAGATATTAAATAACTTACGCCTTTTTCAAATGTCATTTTTGAGTACAATTGGTTACATATACACAAAAATGGCTCATTGAAATCGGAGGGGGTCGAGTACAAAATTACTAGAAAAAAATCTGATTTGAGCTGGTATTGCTCTAGTATTTACATGCATTGAACTTGTTTTTGGTTTTTTACATTGTATTTTTAGACCTGTTTTTCTACATCATTATATTTTGTAATTTTTTTTTTCCCGAATTTTCCAGCCATTTTTTTCGATTTTTTGCCGTTTTTCGCTATCAAAACACAATTTTCAGAAAAATGGATTGATAAAAAACTTTTATTTGATCTATGGTATAGTCGAATACACTTCATGTAAGCTGTATTTAAGGTTAAAGTACTGATAAGCCGTTTTTTGAAATGCGATGAGAATGGGAATATTTCTCATATTGGTAAAAAAACGGTCAAAGTTGACCCCAGAAATATACCTTTTTTTTAACATTGGATAAGTCACATGAAATCCCAAGTAAGCGACTCTCTTGCTCTTCCCATTAACATTTTCACAAGATTATTACTTTAGCTTTAAGCTTTAAGGAATTACTTTTAGTCTTAAAAAATTGTTATTATAAAAGCCGATTCGGTCCTAACCAAGTTCCAGTTCCGATCAGGATCTAATAAAAAATATTTTATGAAAAAAGTCATGACTACGAAACAAATATAACCATCAAACCCAAGATATTACAAAAGTTTAAAAGTTCTCCTTTTCAATTCTTTTTGAAATTCAAAATTATTTTATAATATGATTAGTGGCCGTCTAGATGTGGGGTTGGGTTATAGAGGGGTTAGAGAATTAATAAGTACGAATTTTGTTGGACATATCACACAGACGTTCTTGTTCAACCGTCACTACACTAAGGGTATGAGATGTCGTGAAAATATTAAGCATACTACCCACAGTCGAACCTTCAACAGATGGCACGGTTTGCTACGATCCTTTTGTTTCAACAAAGTGTTATTTGACCGATAAATTGAGCCTTCATACTTCTCCATAGGTTTCCGGTTAACTACACGCTCGGCGAAATCCAGATAGATTGATAAATGATCAACTATGCCTGCATAGAAAATAGAGCGTCCAATTTCCCGTCCCGGGAAAAAAATTCCCGGGAATTCCGGGGAATTCCCGGGATTTCCCGAAAAAAAAAATATTTCCCGTTTCCCGGGAAATTTGTAAATTTCCCGGGAATTCCCGAAATTTAAGCGGAAGTAAACATTTTCTTAAATTTTTGGAACTACTTTTTGAAAATGCTCTGAAAAAATAATAAATAAACAAACTCAACATGATTTTGTTCAATTAAATGTATTGTTTGGTTTATTTGTAATTAATCAGATTATCAGAAATTATGATATCAGAATTATTTCTGATAATATTAATTTTAAAGCAACTGGGAATAGATCTTGCTTAATGAGTATTAAATTATTACAATTAGGTAATTTTTTAATAGATTGATGTTATTTCATCAAAACAATGTTAACTCCTTACCTCCAAATTAAAATTGAGATTTTTTTACGTTTTTGTTTACCATGATCAAATGAGATGAAAATCGAATTTGTGCAAAAAGAATTAATTCACTTGGTTGAATACCTAGTGCTAAAAAATTACAATTTGAAGTAACAGAATTATGGAGCACTGGTGCAACTACAGGTGTTAGAGGGTTAAATGTGAAACAATAGAAGACTTTTTATGGAATGATGTTAATTTATCGTATAATTTAAATCATGTTGCATACTACTACAAAAAAAATCATTGAAAAATTACTTTCTATTGTTTGTTCTCAAAAAATGCAAAAAAAATATTCAAAAAAAAAATTTTTGGAAAACATTGGGTTGTTTGGGGTAAAACCAACACTAAAAAACTTTAGCATTTGTTCAAGAGCTGAAACCAGTATTTGTCATGAAAAACATAATTTCTGCATGTTATGATTGTGGATTATGCAATTCTATGATTGTGGATTATAGATTAATTTTACTCACAGTAAAAAAATATGTCTCATCAAAAAATACCAAAATACATTTTCTTGTAGTCGAATGCTTTTTTACATGCAGTCAAGCTGCTAATTGATCTTCACACTTATTTAAACCATTTATGTTGATGTCCTATACGATTTTGTTGCATAATATTAATCAAAACCAAGATCATAACAATTTTCAATAAATTTAAAATTTCCCGGGAATTCCCGGGATATCCCGGGAAATTGGCTGAAAATTTCCCGTTACCCGGGAAATTAGTAACCCCGGGAAATTGGACGCTCTACTAGAAAAAAATCAATTCCTGAAATTGGGAATTGTGTTCATGAATTTAAGAACCACGATGGAATTTATTCACTAGTATGGTGCTTTTTCACTAGAAACGTGAATATATTATTTCGTGGTTCTCAAATTCATTAACACAATTCACGATTTTGGGAATTGAATTTTTTCTGTGTGAACGAAAATTCCAAAAACTCATAAACAGCCATAACTAGAGAGAAGACAGAAACGACACCAAGCACCGCAACCAACATAAACAAGCTGTCACGTGCATTAAGTGCATTAGAAAAGATCTCCGGATCTTGACACAACAAGTGTGCCCTCTTGCCAAAACAACGACCATCCAACTCAACTTGATCAATTCGCAACCGTACCTACAGCAAAACCCCAATCGTTTGACGTTGCAATCCTGACCAAAAAAATTGGTCACTTTTAAAATCGTTAATGATAAGCTCTTGTCTTGATTAAAATTAACAGTAACTCGGCTTTAGTTCATTAAGAGTAAATATTTGAAAGTGGTGCCAAATTATCCGAGTTTTCCTGTCAACTGTGCAAGAGAGACACATCGAGAAGAGTCTGTTGCACGTTTCGAAAGCACTGACCAAACCGCGGCGGCCGCGTCGCCGATTAGCCAAGTGCAGTGGCAGTTTTCAAGTGCCTCTCTCGCTGCAAATGTGTGGAGCAAAAATGGAAATTGCATTCAATTGCGTCGCACTTCCATGAAAACGATACTTCAGTGGAAAAACGGTGTAGTCTCGTATGTGTTTGTGCACACTCTTTTGTTTTTTTTTATTGCAGTGAAAAATATGATGCCTTTTATTTGGATCTTGTTCTGTTTATTGTGCCACTTGTTCAACGTGAAAAATGTCAGCAGAACAAAAAAGTTAAAAAAATAGTTCGTTTGCTAGTGTGGTGGTGCGAAAAGTTTTTCTTTTGCGATAAACTTTTCCACCCGAGCTTTTGTGTTCGTGCGAACAATAGAGAGTGAGCTTTCAGCAGCATTGAAACTGCTAGTCATCACAACGGTAATAGCGAACTAACTAGTGTTGGTTTCCATTGTTGAATGTCCTCTAAATTTTCTTCTTGCCACATTGTAATCTAGAGATGAAAAAAAAACATCATAAGCTTCCTAGTTTGTCCGGAGTGAAAACTGGCCAAACTGTCAACAATAGGATGATTCACCCTTTCGTGCAGGAATGCTTCCCCTACCCCCTTTTATTCAGTGGAAAGGGAGTGTATTATTGCTGGGTGCAATTTTCTTCTCATTTTCTTTTATGGACGTACTTTAAACTTTGGACCGAGCGCAAAAAATATAAATCATCTGTTGACACTTTAGAGCGTGGCAGTTTGGGTTGGGTGGCTGTGTGAGTGCACGTGTTTGTTTGCACTTTTGGAGCCATTTGCTGAACGATGCCAACGGGACTGGCTTTTAGTGTGCGATATACAGTGGATTGTATTGTTCTCAGCTAGTGTGGATTATTGTGTGACGGTTTTAATATTTTTTAAACTGTTTATAAATAATGTAAATTAATTGTTTTTGCACAACTTGAATTTAAATGCACCACAATTTTTTATGCATTATGATCAAAATAAAAAAAGTCTCTTATAAATATATTTTTTAAATGACATATAAAAAAAAACTTTAAAAACTTTTTTTCAAAATGTCCAAAACAAAAGAAGCAACTACATATGAAATGATACCAGTCAATGTAAAATTTTAGATAAGTTTAGAATTTCATGTTTTATATGAAAAATATTTTACACATTATCTTCAAGTCACTACCACCAACTGGGCAAAATCGAGACAACAGTCTGAAAATGTACAGTTTGTTCTGTTTGTTTGTTTTGATCTGTTCATGTTTTAACTGGAATTAATCAAAAATATCTAAACACTATGCAAAAACTATCTTAATTCGATAAGTTTGTCCTGATTTGCCACAGATGTCAGCGTCTGATGAAAAATAATTAAAATGTTAAAGTTATAAAGTTCTTATCGATTACTAAGTATTCAACTGTTCATCTATTTCCACAACCAAATATGAAATTCCAGACCAAAATTTGATATTTTTTTCAATTTCGGGAATTCCTGGGACAAAATATAACATTTTCTCCCCCAAGTAACATTTTAGATTTTAAGTAGGCCATAAAAGCCTATTTAGGCCGTATGAGGGTTTTCAGAACCATGATAAAACCTGTAAGTTTAAAAATGTTACTAGGGCAGTGCCGTAGCCTCCGCCTTCTAAATCGGTCCGAAAAATCAGGGGGTATTTTTTTCAAATTGAAGTAATTTCAACAAAACTTGGAGTGCAATTAGGGCGTCCAGTTTTCCCGGGTTTCGAATTTCCCCGGGAAACGGGAAAAATATTTTGTTGAATTTTGGAATGTTGAAAATTTGGTAGGTTGAATATTCAACAAAAACTGATTAAAATTTTCATTTTCTGAGGTAAAATTTGTCATTTTTTTGACACAATTTCCTGATGAATATTACCATCATTTTTTTCTGTGTATGTTTTCAAGCTTAAAATCATAGAATTAGCTCAATAATAATAATTGGCGACAATCTACACTTCAATCTAAACAAGGACAACAGTTTTTAAATAACTTAGGCCGATGCAAATATTTTTCAAAGTTTTCGTCCCTCGGCTCTGGCCAGGGTCGAGGAGTGAGCAAAAAATAAAAAAAAATATAAAAATTTAAATAACAAGCCATAGTCTTAACATTTGAATGCAAAAAGTGTTTTAAAATGCATTTTACACTAGTTCACTTGTTTTGCAATCATTAGTTTTCAAAATATGTAAGATTTGACGAAAACAAATAAATTTGCGATTTTTTTTACTATACTTATCTTTACTATCCAGGTTTTTAAGCGAAGATGGCGTTCGAATGCTGAACGCCCGAAATGTCAAAATCGCGCAGTAGCACCAACATTAGAGAAAAATGTAACTGTCATGCCATGGCACACTTTTTCCGTAATGTTGGTACCACTGCGTGATTTTGACATTTCGGGCGTTCACCATTCGAATGCCATCTTCGCTTAAAAACCTCGATACTTAGCAAAATTTGATTTTTTTTTAATTTAGAGAATTCCCGGGACAAATTTGAAAAATCCCGGCATTCGGGAATTCCCGGTCTTGGAAAAATCATGGGATTTTTGTCCCGGGAATTCCCGAGATGGACGCACTAAGTGCAATCAGCTGAAAATATTTTAAGGTGCATTTCCCTGCGATTATAATCATGTTTAGATGTTTAAGTCCGTTTAAAAATATTTTTAAGTTTTATGTGAAAAAAAGTTATCAAAAACAATTGTTTCTTCAAAAGTTTGATATTTTGAAAACTAATGATTGCAAAATAACCGTACTAATGTGTAATGCATTTTTTATTGCATTTTTTAATTCTTTTTTATTTATTTTTTGACATTATTGTTCTTGGAAAAAAAATTATATTAATTTTCTTTTCTTATTTAAAAATGTCAAGGAGTAATTTTGATCTAAAATCCACTTTTTTATCACGTGGTGTTTCGCGGCTGGCAAGATTCCATTTAGCAAAAAAAAAAGATATTTAAAACACATGTTTAAAAAAATGTCATGCTTTCATCGAAATTGAGATAGATATATTAGGTCAAAAGACTTTTGTTTAAAAGCTTTTTTTTTTTTGCTGGCGGAGGAGCGGATCGATCGACCAACCCAGTGTTCCCTCCCGGTCGGGGAGGTTCGTACGCTAGAGTAGCCGCTTCTGGGGGCGGTTCTCCCCCGGGACAAGCTGATTTTACCGGTGATGAACTCTTCACGCTTCGTGAGTTTTTCACCTTTGCTGGAGAGATGCTCACGCGCTTTCGTGCCTGCCGAAACAAGGCAGAACAGTTCCAAGCTCTCAGTGAGCTGATGATTAAGTACATCTATAACGGATTATTTACTAATAAAATAAATTGAATTGAATAAAAGTTTTTTTTTCCGACTTGATGGCCTGCTTAAAAAATCATATTTTTCATCAAAAATAACATTCCTAAACACACCTTTAGGTAATTGGTGGCTTCTTCATATTTATACTTTATATAAATTATATTCATCTTAAATAGCAACATCCTCTCTTCCAATGCTTTGTCTATTTTACTTCACTAGTCATAACTTTTGATAAAATTGCCAAAGCTTCAATTTCTCAGGCTAATTGGAAAGGCAAAATTTACACCTTTGATGGAACAATCACTGCGTAATTTTCCACGTATAAATCTTATATTTCGTCGCCATCGTGCTAACTTGTCGTACGTGCATTTTGGGCCAAATTGAGTTAAGAACGCCATTTTGTGCAGCTCACAATGCCTCACCTTTTGACTAGAGCGTCCAATTTCCCGTCCCGGGAAAAAAATTCCCGGGAATTCCCGGGATTTCCCGTAAAAATATATTTCCCGTTTCCCGGGAAATTTATAAATTTCCCGGGAATTCCCGAAATTCAAGCGGAAGTATACATTTTCTTAATTTTTTGGATCCATTTTTTTTTTAAATGCTCTAGAAAAAATTAAGAAACACAATTTAGTATCAAGATTTGTTTCTGATAATATTAGTTTCTGAAGAAACTGGAAATAGACCTTGCTTATTGAAAATAAACTTTTAATTTTAAGTACGAATACGAATAGTTTACGTTTTTGTTTACCATGATCAAATTAGATGAAAATTGAATTGGTATAATTAATTATTTCAAATAGGTTTTTGCAAGCAAAATTACTTCAATTCGTTAAAAAAAATCAATTTAAAGTAAAAGAATTATGGAGCATGGGTGCAACAATGGGTGTTAGAAGGTTTAACATGAAAAAACAATCTAAGAGTGGTAGTGGGATGATGACAATTTATCGTATAATTTAAATCATGTTTTCGTTCCATAAAAACGTTCAACAGAAGTCAATTAAAAACCTGAAAGCCAAGTGAAAAAAAAACATTAAAAAATCATTGAAAAACTACTTTGCATTGTTTAAAAGGTGCCCGAAAAATGCAAACAAGGTTTAAAAACTTGCTTCAAATATTTGAAAACATTGAGTTGTTTGAAGTAAAACAAACACGAGAAATTAGATTTTTAAAGAAAAACTTAAAAGCTTTACCAATAAAGTGCTGAAATCAGTATAACTTGGGTTAGAAAAATTATTTGTTATGAAAAAAAAATTCTGAATGATTTTATTCGTTTCAACTTAATGTGTCAAACCATACCCTCTCAAACTGGTCACAGAGGCAAGTTTTAAAGAAATTTTTTAGATTGTGGAGTATGGATTCATTTTACTTACTGTCCAAACACTTTGATGAAAAAATACTTTTCAACAAAAAATACAAGAGACCATTTTTTGATTTGTTGTACGATTTGAGCTTATAAAATTATAAAAAATATACATTTTCTTGTAGTTGTATGAATTTTTACATGCAGTCAAGTTATTAGTTGATCTTTATACTTATTTTAACCATTAATGTCGCTGTACTATTCAATCTTAATTCAAAATATGATTCAGAATCAAGATTAGAGCAATTTTAAATTAATTTCAAATTTCCCGGGATTTCCCGGGAAATTGGTTGAAAATTTCCCGTTTCCCGGGAAATTGGTAACCCCGGGAAATTGGACGCTCTACTTTTGACCTTCACAGATCCCCAAAATTCGATTTCAATCCTGAGATATTCAACAAAAACCGAAAAAACTCCGTGCATTTTTGTCACTTTACATATGAAAGTAGTTTCAATCTTGTCGTGCTATCTTGTCACTCCATGAAAATTGATGTAAGTGCGACAAAAGGCCAAAGGGATTTCAGGCCAGGAAAGTCAGGATGCGTTTGTCGCACGTACAAGCTAGACTACCGTAAACATTTGTAATTATAACTCGGGACTCCAGCAACCAACTTCAACCAAACTTCGGGACAATGCAAAGAATGGTCAGCCAAACAAAACGTGTTTATTATTGTTTACATTGCGTGCTCTCGTTTTTGTATATTCAAGGTCCAACATTAAAACGCGTTTTTCTCGGAACGTCAAAATGGCGGGTGCGACAAGATAGCACGACGACGTCGATTTGACTTCTGTATTGCGACGTAGCAGTGTGACAATATGATTTACCAATGATATAGACGAGTAACATAACAATTCACATTTGTTAAATAATTTCGTCGTTGTTATTGTTTTATACTTTTACTATGGTATACACGATCTGTTACAAGAATGAGCCAGTTTTGCATCTTCAGGACACTGTATTGTGTCATAACTGAGTTATTCATAGACTTGAAGATAATACAAGGGCGATGGCAAGAGGGGTCCAAATTCCAACGAGGAATAATAACTCAACGTAACGATCATGAACATTAATTCAATTATGGTCGGTCGTTAAAACTGGTAGTTATAAGGGTTATAAAATTTTCTGCTATTTTCCCGCACTGGCGGCCGTCCGATGCTGGGGTAATGTGCTGTCGAACTTTTTTTTCAACTTGATGGTTTTTCCCTTTGTGGTATTTATCCTGTGCACGATGTCTTATTTAAAGAAGTGGTTAGAGATGATTTCATTTCATTATACACAAGTCTTTAAGAAACTCTTAAACGAAGCACTTAGGCCGCTTAGCATTCAACGTTTATTCAATTCATCAAGCATGTTTCACCTTGGCACGGTGTGTGTGTCTATCAGTCCGTGCTCGTTCGTTAGTTTTTGTTTGTATAGGATAAGGCAGGGAAAAGCTTCACCATTCGCTTCTCTTCCCCGGAGCAGCCAAAGTCGTATTTTCTCGTTTACCTACCCATTCTGAGGATGCTAATGCTGACTCACTGGCTGGAGAAGTTTTCCTATCCTGTTGCACACACACACACATACACGCACACACCAACACATTCACGAGCCATTTATGGTAAAAAGAAAAGCTTAGCAATGAATTTCCATACCGTGTTTTGTATGTGTGTGTGTGCGCGCTCAAACGAGACTGAATGGGCACAATACAGAGGATTTGGCTCTAATCTCTGAACATTTGCATCACGAAGCACACGTACAAACACACATACACACGCAGTACCGAAGGAAATTTAACCTTTCCGTTTGGTTCGGATTGTATTTTGCAAGTGACGCAATTTCTTCTCATTTTCCGTCACTGAATGTGTGTGTGCGTTTGCTTGTCGTTGCAGTCGTGCTATCATGTCGCACGTAGATATTTGGCTGTATTAAGTTTGTATGCTAATTTTGAACAATTTGAAACCATTTTGCTTTTCTAAACTCACAAAATTTGGATTTTAGTTTTTCAAGAAATATGCATTTGGATTTTTTTTATTCTTCGTTTATTTATGTATAAATGTTTTTTTTTTTTAGCTGACTAGCTGTTATTTTTTCAAACAAAATATGACAAGCGTGCACAATAGCAACAACATGTTCGTTCACCTGCGTCTTTCTGAACCGCTGAGGTCGGGCTCTGATGTTACGGGTATTGAAATTTGCCGTTCGGAAAACTGCTTGTGAATGGAAATCCGTTTCCGGTCGGACCGGGAAAATCCACTGTGTATTGGAGTGTATTTGTGTGCGTCGGTTCGATTTGTCCCGCGATTTGTGGTGCGATTCAGCAAAACCAATCTGGTAGACACGAGCATGACTTCATCTCTGGAGAAAGAACTAAAAATTTAAAACAGTCGATTTTTTTTATTTTTTTTATTGATTGCGTTTTATTTTTTCATTGCGTCTTAATTAATCAACAATCAAAATTTATAGCCCCCTACTAGAAAATCATTCCATACCAGTTTATAGCAAGAGTGTAATAAAAAGAGTAGCAAATAAAAGTGTCGTTTGACGAAGCAAATGGCAATAGAAACTATACTCCACAAGGGTGCACTATCGATGGGACGCCCTCGCTGGGGGGACCCACCATATCGGTTGGATTCCCCTTGTACTGCTGGTCCATTGGTAGCTCCTCTTCGCTGGGAGGGTAAAATGCTTGTAAAGTATACGTCAATGTAAGTGCTTCCCAACCCCTCCCGAGGGTGACAAATTTGCTTCGGGTTTCCCAGCTGGACTTTCTTTAACCGGATGAAGATGGCTTGCGGACTGTGGCAACGTGTGATTTTTCATCACATTTTTTTATTTGAAATCTAAAGATTAAAAATTAATTTAATCTTAAATTTTTTCTATAGCAATTCCATTTGAAAAATGCGTAAACCGAAAAAAATCTTACTAAATTTTGAGGATTAATGCTTTATTTTGTTTAACTGGAACAAAAAAGCTAACATCAATAGTTAACTGTTCGAAACATATTTTGAATACATATTGAGCAATTATGTAGCATTTCGTAATTTTTTTTTCACGATTTTTGATGTTATGTTATTTGATTTGGCTGAAACTTTTTCCACCGATTCCTTATGTTCAAATAAGCCATTTGGTTTCTCCACGGACGAACGGACATGACATGGGGTTTCAAAAAGTGAAGCAAGTTTACGTCTACTTCTTCGCCACGTGGTTTAAAACGTAAACAAAGCCTGCTGATGATGCAAACTCATGGGCATTTTTTGAAATGGTCGTATGAATTAATTTAAAAATAAAACAATTTCTATCAATTTTTCGGCAATTTTAGCTCCATGATAAATTACATAGAATTATAAAGACAAACTTAATGCAAAAAAAACTGTTTCTAGCAGGTGATAGTTTGCATCTAAAATTTTAAGAAAATTTGTTCCTGGTGTCATGTCCATTCGTCCGTGGTTTCTCCATACACGTCTCCATAAAAGCATAGAAGCTGTCCATACAAAGTGCTATAAAACGTTCAAAAACCTGTATCCTGGGAAGGCTTTTCTGATCGATTTGTTATCTTTGGCAAAGTTGTAGGTTTTGATTAGGATTTAGTACACGGAAAAATTCTTTTTTTTATTTACATTTTTAGGCTGGTATAAATATTTTCAAAAGTTTTTGTTAACTCCCTCCCTCATCCTCCCCTTCAATGTCGGGCCGAAAAATAGAAGAGAAATGAATATTGAACAGTCTGAACCCGAAGCCTGATTTTTCTGTTACATTCTTATTGGAATTCCATATAAACTGTAACGGGAATTGCAGGCATCGGGTCCTGACTATTGATCAAAAAACTTCAAAATATTCATGGAGATTAAAGTGCGATCAGCTGAAATCATATAAAATGCACTCCCCTGCGTTTAGAATCATATTTAAGAATGTTGGAGTTTATTCAAAAATCTTTTGATAGAAAAAACGATGTGCAGTATCACAAAGTAAATGGTTTCGTAAAATCTTACATTTTTTAAAACCTATTGATTGCAAAACAACTTAACTATTAGTTTAATAGTAGTTTATGCAACAAGTTGAAAAAAGAAGATTTTTTCAGCACGAGTTGTACATTTATCCAACGAAGTTTACCGAGGTGGATAAATACGACGAGTGCTGAAAAAATCAAGTTTTGCAACGAGTTCCATACAAAATTTTTTGCAAAAGTTTTCATGTATTTTATCAATTAACCATTTAAATCAAAAAATGTTGAAAAGTATAACTTTTCGGAACAAGTGCTGAAAATGTCAACTTTTCAGCATCGATGTTAGTGCTGAAATGTACAACTTTTCAGCATTTATTTTGAAAAGTTTTACTATTCGATTCTGTTATTTTTGGTTCAGAAAAGTAGGCTTTTTCATCGATCAAGAATGGCAGGAAAAGTAAGTAGCTTCACAACGGAATTGTAAAAAATACATTTTAAAACCCTTTTTTACTCAAATTTTGTGACTATTACCTGTTATAAATTTTTTCCTTTTTTTATTGATTGCTCCTTCTTGACCCCGACCAGAGCCAAGGGACACAACTATTGATTTTTTTTGTATCGGCCTTACCACAAAAAAAAAACAGGATTTTGAGATACTTTAATCCTCTTCGATTTTTATCATTTTTTGATATATTTTTGTAGGGGTGTAAGAGTGAGCATAGTGCATGATGGACGTTTTTATCTCGACCAAGTTATGATTTTCTGGAAAATTTTAATCTGATAATCAATGTATACAAATTACACTTTTGTGATTTTTATTCTGACATTGAAATAATATTTTCAGATTTTCAAAATTACGACTTACATTTAAAAAAAGGGAAATCATAAGTTACAAGCTTCCATCCAAATTGAAAAATACTATGAAGAGTCGACTTGTAAAATCGTAAAGAATTGCTCCATTTTTAATTTTTATTAATAAAGTTTGTGAGCCTAAAATCTCAAAGTTCTGGCGTTCAAAACATATTCTGATGTCTTGCCTTCCCCACTAAAGTAAGGTTATAAACAGGACCTCGTAGACTCATCTTCACGTATACTTATTGACTCAGAACCGAAACTGAAAAAAATGTCTGTCTATCTGTGTGTCTAAATCTAAAATCAGTTTTGCACTAACTTTTTTTTATCAGTCTTATATTTTCTCTTAAAAACTTTTTTGAAATTATTATCTTGCTGAAAGGTCGATATAACTTACTTTGAAAAGAACTGAACTTTTTAAAATGTGTGCTATAGTAGAGGATTTTGACCACTGCTTCTCGTCTTCGACCACCATCTTCACATTACTGGTCCATAAGGACACCCCCGAGGGAGAAACGACTGATCATCGCATAAAATGGCAATTTTCCTCTGTCCTGTCCCGTCAGCGGGTTGCGGGCTGTTGTGACGCGGTCCCGCTACTGCTTCCGTTTCCTCCCGGCTGCTCGTGGTGTCCCATCCCAACTGATTCCGGGTTTTCAGCTGACGCAATCGTCGCATTCCTCAAGGTTGATGAGCTGTGATTGCGGGGTTTTGCAATTACCAGCTTCATATAGATATATATCTAGTCTCTTATCTGAGATTCTCTGGAATAACTGTGTTGTTGTTGTTGGAGGGGGGAATTATGACTAATTGTTAAATTGCTGGGATTCCAGGTCGGTTGCCTAATGAATATTTTCAAATGTGTGAATCAATGTTTCACAGATTAAATTTTATTTTTGAAACAACAAACAATTCACGAGCTGCGTAGGTCTTCATCCTATTGAATTAATACAAACCTTGGACATCGTGTGTGCAATAAACTACCACTTTGACGGAGTGGAATTCGAAACCAAACTAACCTTGGAAGGCAAACGCTCCAGCGTAAATCAATTTTCGGGTGACTAAATTCAATTGATGCCGATTTGAATTGATGCTACAATCCGGTTACTGCTGCTGGCAAATGATTCGATTGACGATTTGCTGGCCACACTTATTGATTGGCCAGAATTGAAGACCGCGCTCGCTCTCTCCTTCAAAGCACTAACCAGAGTCGATTTATTGTTATTGGCTTCACTTATCGGTATCATAAATCTTTATTCATCAGTAGTATTCAAATTTGATGGCATTCAAATTTATTGCTATCAGCAAACTGAAGCCACCTTGAATCACACTAGAGTTAACCTTCTTAATCAGTTAACTCAAAGTGGCATTGAGATTTGCGAAATACCATGCGTCTCCATATTATTATTTGTTTTAATGGGGACGCAAGGTACGAAACATAGATTCAACCTTAAGCATCTCACAGTCACGTGAGCTAACAATCATTTTCGTTTAAGTTGCGCCAAATTAAGCTTAACCCACCCCACCTTGACTCGTAAAACGCTGATGGGTGGCAAAAGTTGTAAACCCAGCTCACGGCGGGTAAGAGACATCTAAAAAACAAAGCGAAGCGACGCAAGAATAACGGAGTGAGAATTTTCGGCTGACGGTGGAAATCCACCTCGTTTGCGAGAGGCGGGGTAGGTGAAGCACACGTTCATAAACGATCACCGTAATAAACGGTAATCGACCTGTCAGTTACTCGCGGCACGTTTTAATCCGATTGCCTCCGCCTTCCCACCGTATTTTAGACAATCAGGGCAATCGGATTTAATTGTGTTACAGAAGATGGCTTTTTTAATTGGGATTGGAATACTTTTGAATACTGATTTAAAGTTGCAATTGAAGGTAATTTTAATGCATTCAAAAGGGGCATGTTTGCAACTGAAGCCAAATTTAGAATTATACAGCAATTTCCCCCGAAAAAAAGACGAAACAAATGTCCGAAAAAAAACGAAAAACTGAAGCCAAATTTAGAATTATACAGCAATTTCCCCCGAAAAAAAGACGAAACAAATGTCCGATTGAGCTCAAAATTTAACTGGTGGTTCAATTGCCGAAATAATTAGACCCGTATTTCTTCGTTTGGCCATTAGGGTGACCTACGCCGTACTAGGGTGGACAAAAAAAAATGTGATTTTAGTTGATTTTCGCAAACACCACATTTTTCAATAAATCATAGCTTAGCTCCATTTCAAACGATATAAACTCTCTTGGACGCAAATGAATGGCAATTAGCTAGGCTTTCAGGGGAAAATAGTTGAAAGTTTCAAAAATCTAGCCTCATATTCGAAAAGACGTATAAAAACATAAAACGCTTTTTTTTTTATCGGATTCCTCGGACAATTTGGATCAGTTTCATTTACAGGATTCCGAGATTCCGAGATTTTTTAAAAATAAAACTGGGGTTTGGGCGCCACTCGCAGAACTGGGAAAATGCTGAAAAGTAGGTATTTTTTAGGAGTATTTATTTAAAAATAAGATCACGGAAAATTGCCAGTTTTTAAATTAACATTTAAAAAAAAATCAATGATCCGTATTTTTTTTTATTTATTTTTTTTTTATTTTTTTTAGAATTTGGTTTATTTGGAACTTTTGAGCCATACAAAAGCATTGCCAGGAGTTTTGATTTCATTCCATTTAATTTTTTACTGCACTTAAAAATGTAAAATTAAATTTGCAATCGAAAAGTAATTTACAGATGCCCATGATTGAACATTTCTGTTTTTTTTAAGAGTTCACAAAATTTACTAAAATTTTGTCTAAGAAACATTGAAAATTGGACCTCTGCTTGGTGTAATAATGCGGATAATAGAAAAATGTATAAAAATGAAACTTTTGTGATTTTCTGAGCTTTACAGTTAAACATAATTTTCAATCTTTAGTTTTGTAAGGTTTACAGAGTGATAATTTTCCTAATTTCATAGTTTAGAAAAAAATATAAAAAATTTGAATTACATTTGTAACACTTGTTAGTTACACTTTTTAACATTGAAATTCGGACCAATAGTTTCCGAGATATCGTCAGTTGAAATTACAGACTAATTAGGAGACACTTGGGTAGTTTTATTATAATCGATTTGAATTCTGTGTGAGGCTGTATCTGAGAAACAACTTGCACGCTTTTCAATGTTCCAGAGACAAAATTGTAGGATATTTTCAGCTTCTCAAAAAAAAAAAAAATTAAATTGAAAAATGATTTTTAATAACTTTTTTGTCTAGGTTTTCTTTTTTTTTCTAGAAAAACATTATTTAAAAAAAACATATCTCCCAAACCAGATTTTTCACCATCACGTACTATGGCTCAGAAGATATCTGTTTAGTCCCATAAATCATTAAAAAAGTTTCGAAAATCAAAAATACGTATTTTGGGAATTTAACTATTAGTAGGGGAAATCTACCCATTTTAATCCTAATAAGCGGTCGTGTTTGAATGATGCTGGATAATCTAGAGTCTCCCTTGAATTTTACTAAAACCAAGTACACCAACGAGTAGAGCAAGTTTTTGTGAACATTTCTGTTTATTTTCACTTTCACTAAAAGTTATTCTATTTCTTTACCAAGCATTTAACAAAAAAATCCCAAGGGTATTCTAATCGAGGCGAATGCATTGGGCCACGCCCATTTTTCTAATATCGGCTTAGTTCTTTTTCTTCCAACACTCTGTCGAGTGTTGCCATTTGCGCTGACAGTTCAAACGAACACTCACGAAAAGTGGCATTTATAGGGAAAGTTTCCTGGCATCGCTGGCTGTGCTGCTGGTGGTGTTGACGGCCAGCCTTTGTTCTTTTTTGCCTTCGTCTCTCGCTCGGTTTTCTTCAGCCTTCGATTTGAATGCAAAGTGAAAATTGAAACGTCAAACGACTTGACGCGTTTGTTTTTTTGATGGCGCTTGCTAATTTATTACATTTTTCGGGATTATTCTTCAAGTGAGTGACTAAGTAAGGGTCAAAAGAACATGTTGCCGGTAGTTGGAAGCAATTTCATATCTTAAGAGGCAGTATTTGTAAATTTTGCTCGGTTTGTTCTAGAGGTCGTATCGAGGTGCTCCGATTTGGATGAAACTTCCAGGGTTTGTTTGTCTATACATGAGATGAACTCATGCCAAATATGAGCCCTCTACGACAAAGGGAAGTGGGGTAAAACGGGCATTGAAGTTTGAGGTCCAAAAAACATAAAAAATCTTAAAATTGCTCGCATTTCCGTAAAACTTCATCAATTCCAACTCTCTTAGATGCATTCGAATGGACTTTTGAAGCCCTTTAAAATGTGCTATAGACATCCAGGATTGGTTTGACTTTTTCTCATAGCTTTTGCAAATTACTGTTAAAAATGGATTTTTTTTAAACCTTAATAACTTTTGGCAACAGCCTCCAACACCCATACTCCCATAGGTCAAAAGTTAGGGAATTTCATGGACTATAAGTCTACGGTATTAACTTTTTGGCCAATTGCAGTTTTTCTCATAGTTTTACGATATTTCTAGAACAAACATTTTACAACGGTAATTTTTGCCCTGTAGGCCAAGAAGACGGCACTTTTTGGTCTCAATTTTGTCATATTCGGAATTCTCGGACAATTTCACGTAAGTTAGAAGTATTGGAGTTATAATTTTGATTTAAAAAATAATTAAATAAAACATTTTTGAAAAAAGAAATAGATCTTCTTTACCCTATGATCAATACGTCAAATGCTGTATCAAGTAGGCGAAAACTTGTTTTACCCCTAATCCGACAAAATGCTAAATAATATTTTAATTAATTCTAAATGGCATTTTTTTCAATCAAATTCAAAATTCCAACACCTCAATCTAACGTAAAATTTTCTGAGGATTCCGAATATGACAAAATTGAGACCAATGAGTGTCGCTATGGAGGTCTACAGGGCAAAAACTAACGTTGTAAAATGTTTGTTCTAGAAAAATCGTAAAGCTATGAGAAAATCTACGATTGGCCAAAAAGTTAATACCGTAGGCTTATAGTCCATGTAATTCCCCAACTTTTGACCTATGGGAGTATGGGTGTTGGAGGCTGTTGCAAAAAGTTATTAAGGTTTTAAAAAAATCCATTTTTAACAGTAATTTGCAAAAGCTATGAGAAAAAGTCAAACCAATCCTGGATGTCTATAGCACATTTTAAAGGGCTTCAAAAGTCCATTCGAATGCATCTAAGAGAGTTGGAATTGATGAAGTTTTACGGAAATGCGAGCAATTTTAAGATTTTTCATGTTTTTTTGACCTCAAACTTCAATGCCCGTTTTACCCCACTTCCCTTTGTCGTAGAGGGCTCATATTTGGCATGAGTTCATCTCATGTATAGACAAACAAACCCTGAAAGTTTCATCCAAATCGGAGCACCTCGATACGACCTGTTTCACATCGGTGAAAAACTCGCTCTTAAGCGCCGTGAAAAAGTAAGCGAAAGTGAAAAGTTAATTTTGGCGATATTCATTAAGCGTTTGAGGGATTCTCGTGTGTGTCACTGTGTGTGCCAACAAAATGATGAGAAGTGGTCTCGCAAAATACAAATTATGATCAAAAGTGCATTAAATGTGATCTTTTTGGCCAGTAAGTGGCATACATTTGCGTGCTTACTCGAGGCGGTGCTGTTGCTGGTAAGTTTATAGCCCAAATAGTATTTTTGGAGCTTTAATCGAGCATCAAACTCTCCATATGACGAAGATAGGTGTTTGATTGGAAAGGGTAGATTTCCCCTAATAAAATGTCAACTAAGAAAATCGTTTTTTCCGCTTACTTAATTTTTTCCGAAAAGTCTTATTCATAACCTATAACTTTGCCGAAGACAACTCGATCAGAAAATCTCTTCTTAACCCTCTACTGCCCAAATTTTTTTTCGAAAATTTTTATTTTTCCCGTGTTCAGGAGGTCATTTTGAGCAACTTTTGTTCTACGAAAAACTTTACTTCTCTTGTTTTATGTTTTTCTTGTTTTATTTTTAGTATTTTAATTTGCATATATCTTGTTTATTTTATGTTTGTTTTTGGTAGTATTTGGCCTATTCTACCACCTAATATAATTACATTTTGCCTATCTAATTTTTTCACGTTTTTACAGTCACTTTTTCAATTTTTTGCATGTTTTTCACATTTTCTGCTATAGAATGGCACCATCATCATTTAAACTGCAAAGAAATGCGTAGAGGCATAGTCTGGGACACTACAAAAATTACTGCATACTTCTTTTTACTGAAAATATAGGAAATGTTAGTAAAAAACACAGCCAAAGATGACCCCTAAAAAAATGACATTTTTAAAAACATTGGCAATGTCACATAAAACAAGTTGAACTTCCAACCCTGAAATTTTCTAAAATTTCAAGAGTTCTTCTTTCCAATGCTTTTTAAAGATCAAAAATCGGTTGGAAAATTGATTTTTGGCGATTTTTTAGATCGAAGCCCGTCTAAAGGCGGGGTTAGGTTGTAGAGGGTTAAGATATAGAATTTCATGCATGGGTAATTCTCCGCCAACTCACACAGCAGTTGCCCGACCCCTCTTCGATTTGCGTGAAACTTTGTCCTAAGGGGTAACTTTTGTCCCTGAACACGAATCCGAGGTCCGTTTTTTGATATCTCGTGACGGAGGGGCGGTACGACCCCTTCCATTTTTGAACATGCTAAAAAAGAGGTGTTTTTCAATAATTTGCAGCCTGAAACGGTGATGAGATAGAAATTTGGTGTCAAAAGGACTTTTATGTAAAATGAGACGCCCGATTTGATGGCGTACTCAGAATTCCGAAAAACGTATTTTTCATCGAAAAAAACACTAATTTTTTTTAAACTCTGCCAGTTTCCGTTACTTGACTTTAAAAAATTTCGAAACATGTCATTTTAAGGGAAATTCAATGTACTTTTCGAATCTGCTTTGACCCAGAAGGGTCATTTTTACATTTAGAACAAAATTTTTAATTATAAAATTTCTTGTTTTTTCTAACTTTGCAGGGTTATTTTTTAGAGTGTGACAATGTTCTTAAAAGTTATCGCGATTTTGCGAAAAAAAGTTTTGAAAAAGTTGTTCGTCGTCGATCACGGCCGTTCATCGTCACCCGGGACAGGCACGGACGACAAAGAGAAACGCAAAATGTAACAATTTGAAAACTTTTTTTTCGTAAAATCGCGATAACTCGTGATGTTTCTAAGCAAACCCCTTATGTTTATATACCAAAATTTTTGTAATTGTCTGCTCTACAACTTTTAAGAACACTATTGCACTCTAAAAAAACCCTGCAAAGTTAGAAAAAACACCAAATTTAAAAATAAAAAAAATGTTCTAAATGAAAAAATTACCCTTCAGGGTCAATGTAGATTCAAAAAGAACATTAAATTTCCCTTAAAATGACATGTTTCGATATTTTTTAACAGTCAAGTAACGGAAAATGGCAAAGTTTTTTAAACTTTTTTAGTGTTTTTTTGATGAAAAATACGTTTATTCGGAATGAGTACGCCATTAAATCGGGCGTCTAATTTTACATAAAAGTCCCTTTGACACCAAATTTCTATCTCATCACCGTTTCAGGCTGCAAATTATTGAAAATCACCTCTTTTTTCGCATGTTCAAATGGAAATGGAAGAGGTCGTACCGGCCCTCCGTCACGAGATATCAAAAAACGGACCTCGGACTTTTCTCGATTTCGTGTGAGTTGGTAGAGAATTACCCACATTTTATTGCCTATTTTGTATGACCAGTCACCAAAATTGTATGGAGACTTGTATGGAAAAACTATACTATAATGACGCAGAATGGCTGCTTTTGACATAGGAAATTTATGGACAAAGTTTCATCTGAACCAAAACATGAAAATTAAACAATTGCGACAAAATTAACGAAATTGTAGAGAACAACTCCGGGGGGGTTACATTCACAATACCTACTAATTATTCATTGTGGCTCACCCTGCCCTAAAAAGCTGTTTTTTGAAAGATCAGACTAGTTGTTTAATTATATCCATTTCCACGGCAAAAAATATCTCGCTGGACATTGTTTATAGAAATAATGCAGGACATTGTTGCACGTGGCACGTGCGTAAAGAAGTACAATGCTGCAACTACCTACATCCCCAGTTATTGTTCAAAAAGTAACGTTGTTGCACTCGCAACAGCATCTCTTTCTGTTACTACTGCGTTACTACACATTGACCTGAAGCATCCTGGAGTAACTGTCAGAGAAGTGTGGGTCGGACAGGCCAACAATGGTCTGTTCTGAGAATGTGCTTTTCATCAGTTTCCTCTTTTGTCTTAATAGAGAACAACGTCAGTGAAAAGTTTTCTCTTAAAGTCATCATGCATAAAGTGCAAAAAACTACTGCTAACTAAAAATATTGTGCAGTTCGTTTCAGCAAAATGAAAATTCTTGAGTGCACACATTGTTAAGTCAATATTTGTGGAACAGTCGTCCGTTCGTTGGACCCAAACTTCCACTTCCTGTAAAAGTCGTGTCCGACACGACTCAGCAGACAGTGTGTGATAGGGGGGGTTGTTTGGTCATGATTTAGTAGGGATTTTTAATTAGCACCTCAACCCCTGTTACGTTGTAGTCCCACGTCATATTGACACATTGTCCGTTTTTTCATACTTTTTCGCTTTTTTTTCTACAGGTGACTTGGGCCAGCTGCTGCGGGGCGTTATGACAGAAGCCAAAGAACTTACCACGGCGGAACGGTGTTCGCTCTTCCTGCTGGACAAGGCTACCGGCGAACTGGTGTCGAAGGTGTTTGACGGTAACGAGGTGAGTAGAAGGTGGGGGCTGAGAACCCTTTTGAGGAGGTGAAATTTCCATCTTTTGATTGGGGTTTGTTGCCGCTTCAGCAAATTTTGTTTTATAGGAATAGAACGACTAGTGAGAAACCCCTTTTTGAAATTTGAAAAGCACAAGCTTTTTTTTTCAAAAAAACGGTCGCTGGATTTTTCATCTGAGAATTTTTCTGAAATTATATAATAATTTTATGTACATTTCTCGAGTTTTTTTTGATTAGGTCCTATAAACATATGAAAGACAATAGCTTATTGGTCCTTTTCAAAAAAAACTCTGGATTTGATCTAGTTTTGTCAGTACAATTTAAGCAATTCCTGAATATCAATATAAAAATTTATAATTCCTTATGATCCTTATGCCCCATCTGGATTGCTTTCGTGATCCTAGTTTCCATTTTCTCAAATTTTACCCTGTTCAACCATTTCGACGCCCAAATCATTAGGTCCTAATGGCGAAACGATGTTTCGAAAAGTTTTCAAAACCTGCTCATTTGTTCAACTGGAAGGACTCTCTAGGTTGGCAAAGTTGATGCCAATCTTTCTCAAGTTAGCATTCAGCATTTTGCTCGAACGAATTTTCTTCTCCCAAACGTAACACCAACGCCGTCTTTCGGAAGCACCAGCCCAAAACTTGCCAGACTAGTTATTATTCTGGGCGGGAAATTCGATTCGCATGACTTCAGAGCTTTGAGTACACGTGTTTTTGTTTGTGTACGTGCGGTGCAAAATGGCAACACTGCTCGAGAGCACTTCTTTGATCCGGAAACGGAAATTCGCAACTTTGAACGAGGGTCCAATTCTCGCTTGGGATGATTTCTTCGACACACACACAGGACTGGTTAGCTCTGCACCATCAAAGCTTAGGGATGAAATCCGATTTGCTTCATCCGCAATTGGACAGTGTGTTTTTTTGTACGATAGGAAGGTTCAAAGTTGGTTAGCAATATTTTTGATTCATTTTTTTATACATTCAAAAAAAAAGTAAGTCGAATAACATTTCCAACTTCTTTCACCACCGGAAGCAGCACAGCCTGTAATCCCCCTCAAAATAAGATTTTCTGGCAGGATATTCATAACATATATATATATTATAACAACGTACATCCGCCGCAATGTGACGGAGCCAAACTGTCGGCCAGGGTGTGTTAATACAGTGTGTTGTGCTGGCAGGTCCAGGCTCAACTAAAGTTGGCGAAAGAAACAACAAAATATCTCGCCATTTAGGGACGCGCGCGTTGAACTTTGGCTTCCTTCGAGGCGGTTTCTCTCATCATTGACCAATCGGTCCGATATCGATTTTTTCGGTTCCCTCAATTAGGTCTCATCACACCAGCAGCAGTGAAATCGTGCCTGGAATGCTGCATCGAGCCAATTCTTTGGAACAAGACAAAATGTGACACTGCAGAGCAGATTGAAAACGGGAGTTGTGTTTTGTGCAATCAGTGAGCGTTGGAAATATGTAACTGGATTTGTAAATTGGAGTATTTATTACTTTGCAGTGTTACAATTTCAATTAGGCGAAAAAACACGTAGCTCTAGCTGGTTAACGATGTGATCTTATTTCCACCTCGTTAGCAGATTCTCACTTGCAGACTCGGTTTTTATCTTTGACCATGCCCAAAAAGGACAGTTAGTTGCTCTCGAAGACTTCCACAATAAATCAAAATACAGCTGAAATATTATTTTTTCGATAAATCATAATTTCTACAAATTATTTACGCAATTTGTTTTGTTTTGTTTTTTTTTTAAATATTATTTCGTCCCTTTCGAACTTGACCAGTGCCCAGGGACAATTGCTTTAAAAAATAACATTTGTACTAGCCTAATTGACCAAAATTTTCAGCTTCTGTTCCGAATTTGGTTGAACCAGATCAATTGGTTTTTAGTAAGAAAAAATACATGAGCCACTTTTTGCGAATTTTTTTAAAAGTTTTTTTTATAAGTGTCAGCATTTTTAAATTCCAACACCCTACTCAGTAAAAAAAAACCTTGGTAATATTTCATCTCGGAATGGGTACATCTTTTTTGTTATAAAAAATGTGTAAATTTAGTCTTTTTTAAGTCTAAATTGAGGAAATATTACATGTTAGAGGTTACATTAAAAAAGATAACATTACACCTTCCAAATTTACGCATTTTTTAACTAAGTATAATATAGCTCAAGTGGTCTTTTCGTCCCTAAAATATAAAATTCCAATTTAATATTATACTTACATTGAAAATATCACTTACAGTAAAAAATGTTCTAAATATGTTCTATTGCATGCTAAATTTCGATTCACAATGGCGAGTTCAAACATTTTTTATAGTTTTCAACCGTCAAAAATGTTTGGGTTGAAACCCGGCTTACTGTTTTTACTCGCTTTTTGTTTTTTTCGCGAGTTTCAATTTTGTATTTTCAGATTTGGATAAAACTTTGTCCTTCGATTTTAAGTCTATATAATATATGTCATTTTGCAACTTGTTTGTCCATTTAAATCTTCAAACAAATTTCTGAGCTGTCCATACAAAAGTGCTACGAAAATATTCGAAAATCTTTAAATTGATTTCGGCATAGTTGTAGGTTGAATCAGGACTATTAAATGAATAATGTTCCATTTTTTTATCACCCTTTTAATCATTTTTTGATTGGTTTAAAATTCAGAGTTCCCAAATGAACCTGTTAGGCTAGGTTCATAGCATAGCATAGCATTGGTGTCTACCCGTAGTTGCTACTCTGTTATTGACCAGGACCTCCAAGAATTGCTCCGTGGACCAATGATGAAGAGTAGGAACCAATCATCACCACTTCGCAACTTTCAAATGTCCCTATCATGCTAGCCAATCACAGCGCCGGCCACGACCAGTGGTAAGACACGGGGGAAGTGGATAGGAATTTTAGTCCGATACTTGAGTGATGAAGACCGCTAAATCAGCTGCGTCTTCGACAAAGTATCACGTGAGGTTTGAGGGTGTTAGTAAGATGGGTGTGAAGCCAGGATTCACCGTGGTAAGTGATGCGGCCGGTCAAATCTATTTATAGTCCTTAATTCTTCGTATGTTCTTGGATTCATTTTTGGAAGCTTTCCCAATTCGGTTCACCAAGCTTTTTGTGGTGAATTCTGGCCGTGTTGAAAATTCAATATTCGCCTAACAATTATGCAACCAGTGTCCTTGAATTCAACTTTGCATTCAATATTGCATTGTCCTGTTCTTAGGTTCACACAGATTCCAATCAAGTTTCTTGGATTCTTATAGCATTCTTAATTCTTCTAGACAACTAAGCCTCGATGGTCTGGTGGTTAGCATTTTTGTCTGCTGACCCAAAGGACGGGGGATCGAACCCCGCCGCGAGCTAATGAATTTTTCGTTCATATTCAAGTGTTCAGAATTATTCCTTCTTTCCATAATTTCTCGATAGGGGCAGATGGGAATCGAACCCAGAACCTTCCGCTTACAAAGCGAACAGCGTAACCATTCAGCCACGCCTACCCCACTATGAACCTGTTAGGCTAGGTTCACCTATAAACTTGGTTCGGCTTAAGCCTCCCTTTGTGGTTCAATCCTGGTTCAGTGAACCATGAACCATGGCTTAAGCCAGGCTAACCAGGCTAATGAAAACCATAGGAATAATGCACTGTGTAACAAATCTTATAGTGTAGCAATGTTACAAATTAACATTCATTACACCGTAACATTCGTTACTCCGCATCATTCGTTACACCGTAACATTCGTTACACCGTAACATTCGTTACACCGTAACATTCGTTACACCGTAACATTCGTTACACCGCAACATTCATTACACCGTAACATTGTTACACCGTAATATGGTTACACCGTAACATTGTTACACAGCAATATTCGTTACACCGTAACATTCGTTAAACTATAGTATGATTACACCGTAACATTGTTACACCACAACATTCGTTATACCGTTACATTCGTTACACCGCAACATCGTTACACCGCAACATTCGTTACACCGTAGTTTGGTTACATCGTAACATGGTTACACCGCAACATTCGTTGCATCGTAGCATTCATTACACCGTGACATTCCTTACACCGTAATATTGTTACGGTGTAACACTTTTACGGTGTAACAATGTTACGGTTTGAGCATACTACAGTGTAACAAAGCTTGCCGTTTAGCCTAACATTCTTTGATCAGGTTCAAACCTGGTTCAAGGCAATGGTTCATTTTGGCTAGCCTCGCCTGGTTTGAACCAAATGAACCATGGCTCACGGCACTCAGTGAGCCTGAGCCGACGATGCTTGCCGATGTGTGGTGTGAACCTGAATCAGAAAAATGAACCTAGCCTAGCCGATGGCTCAGGCTCGTGGGAACACTGGTTTAAATGGACCAAATGTCTCGATTTTTTAACTTTATTGCATGATTAGCAATTTATGTTCGGGTGAAAAAATTTAGATTTTTGGAAATATATTGCCGATGTAAAAATTATGGTTAATTGAGTAAGAATCAGAAACCCTCATTTATTTTTATTATCATTTTTGGAAGGATATATTTCAGCAACCGGATCTACGGAATCGAATCAACAATGTGAAGAAATGAAAGTAGTAGAGCTATAAAATTTTTGCGTAAACATGCAAAAATTGGGCTTAACTCGCAAACGGTGAATTTTTATCAAAATTTCACTAAAGCGCTAAAGCACTTAAATTTTTTCGATTTCTTTTTCTCGGCCGTAATTAAAACTTTTGCCGTGCTACCGTGACCTGGTAAGCGGGTTCTATTCCTGTCATCAAGCACTGTAGCTCATAAGTAGAAACTTTTTTTTCTGAATGGAATTTAATTTTCAATTATTTTTTTTGATTAAAACTACGGTTATGCCGAAGACACTAAATTGATCAGGAAATCCTATGTTGAGTTACAGATTTTTGAATATTTTCAGAGCACTTTTGTGTAGACAGGCCACAAATTTGAATAGAGATTTGTATGCAGAAACCAATGATGCAATGGGCAAGAGGTGGGCAAAAACAGTCGTCGTTTGTCGATTCGATTCGATAATTCATTGAATTTCCAACAAATTGTAGCATGAAATTAGTTTTTTGAGAATTGACAACGTTATTTCAAATATTTCAATGCTTTTAAATTAATGCCAAATTTGTCACAATTGTCACTCGGTGTACTTTTTCGAGTACTTTAGGAATAATAAAACGGAAGATTGAAGATGGGCTATTTTCCGACATTTTGAGAGCTGAATCGACATATTTCGTTGGATATTGCAACTTTCTCATCAATATACATTTCTTGAAAAGTTTTCCATTTCATATTTTCAGTTTCCTATTTTTTATGAAATTATTCCAAAAGTGAACAATTTTCTGAACAAAATTTAAAAAAGAATTAAACATTGCACAACTGAACGTAGATATACATTCTAGAGTAAATTTTCAAAATTACCTATGAGTGATAGAATTCCTTAGCAGATAGGACCTTTTGAAAATTTAATCTAGCATTAAAGTTTTACCCAAAAACTATCTGAGCATTTCAAAATGTCTAACTTGGAAAATTTTGCCAAAATATAGGGGAACAGCATCTAATTAAATCGCGCCTCTAATTATGCCATATCAGCACTTTGACGTTCAATTACTGCTCATAAAAGCGTTTTCAACTGAAATCGAGTGATTAATAGCTCAATAGGAAGTGAGCAAGCTTGTTTCCTGCCAAACCTACGAGAATTTCCCCTACCCATGAGATTTTGAATATAAATTCTCTTGCCCGATCAAACTTTGGCATTAATAGACTTTATTGAATAAATCAGAATGTAGAAAATAGTTCGCAGAATATTTTCTTAAAATAAAATATCCGGATTTGTTTCAATTAACTAGAAATTATCGTTATTTGATAACAATTTTCTCTAATATCCTAGAATAAGGTTTGGGTACACTCTCCATCAAATTATTTGAACATTTAGATTCGAGTAGAAATCGGATCATGGAAACCGCCAAGGCCAACAAAATTGTGAAAAAGAGCGAAAGAGCCGTTCAAAAGAGACGCTCATTTTTATGAGCGAGCGAAAATGAGTGGCTCCTAAAAAAGAAAGGTTTTATCCACCTCTGCAATGGACATATGGAATCGATGGACAAAGTTACAAAATGCAAAAACATAGAGAACTGCTCCAGTGTGGATTGGGTATAATGATGCAAAATGAATACTTTGGAGTTTGGGAGAGCACCGTCGTCTGGGGCAAAACGGGACACAGGGGACAGCTGTTTTAGCCTTGTTATTGTTAAATTTTTGGATATTTTTAACTGGTTTCGGATAGAACAAACACAGCACAACAAAAATAGTGCATCGTTTTCCAAAGTGTGCTTTAAAAACTGCTGTCCCTATTCAGAAAATTTAGGGTTTTTAGCAATATAAACAATCTGGATGTATATGTCTTAAATAACATGGCCCTACATTTTAGAAATCATGAATTTGAGACCAAATATAAGTTGAAAAATATCTTACATAACTTAGTTCATGATAAATTAGAACCTATATTTTACTTTCTCACACACTACATCTCTTACACTGACCATAACCGAGAACCAGCAGAGTAAAGACAAACAAATCAAACATGTCCTATTTTTTCCTGGCAATCCTGCGAATCCGAAGGGCACGTAAACAATTCTTCTCACACCCACGCAGCTTCCCTCCACAACCAGATATGTATCTTTGCGCGTTGTACCATAAACAAACACAGTACCGATCTTTATTTCCGTTTGCCGTATATTTTTTCCCGCGGAAGTTTCCTCTTCAAACTATAAGAATCGCTACATTGTCTCTATACCAACGTACCGCTTACAGAGGGTAATTGAACCGAATTTTGACTGTCTTTTCAAGTAAGTTTGTTTTTATTTGTAGTGAGGCACTAGAAATAAGTTTTATTGTACATTAAACAAATTGTTTCATGAGTTTCTTTATTAGATATTTCTTAAAAAAGTTCCTTTACCCTATCGTGTTTTCATATACGCACCACACTCAACCTTCATCATGCCAGAAATCGCGTAATCACAATCTCAGCCGATGCTATGGATTTCGTTTGGCATTTCATCAAGGGGAAACCAAAATGACGACCATGTCATGCTCATAATACATAGGGGGAAACAACTTATTTTCAGCAGACTTTATGTTGTGCTTTACTGTAAACAAGAAAAGCGTATGAGATTCATAAAATTTACTCTTAAAGTGCTGATTAGAAAAAAAGATCAATTTAAATTTGACGGCTTCCCCTTCAATCCACTCATATAACCTTGACTCTTTGTCTCGTCTACTTCCCTCCCTCCCTCCTTCAAGGCGTCCAAGGAGATCCGGATCGAGAGCGGCAAGGGCATCGCCGGATACGTGGCACAAACGGGCAAGCTGCTAAACATCCGGAACGCTTACCAGCACCCGCTGTTCTACAAGGGCGTTGACGAGTCGACGGGCTTCAAGACGCGGTAAGGAAGCGTCGTCGCGTGACCTTCATCCTGCGTGGTTCTGCAAGTCCCGATTCGTTTGATGATTGTTGTCTTCCTTTCTTTTCTTTTTTTCTTGGCTTTCCATCGCCACCACAGGAACATCCTCTGTTTTCCCATTTGCGACGAGCAGGGCGTCATCGGAGTGGCGCAGCTGTGCAACAAGGTAAGCAGGACGTAAAGCAAACATTTACGGGATAGTAAATAAGGCAACAATGTACCGTGCGGCTCCTTTGAATTGAACACAATGTAAATTACCGTATAGTTGGGAGAGTCGAGGCAGTTTTAATAGAAAATGTGTAGTTGTATTTTTTTGTAAAAAAATGTATCAGCGATTCCACGTCAATTAAGCAGGATCCAGATCAAACGTATTCCGATTTCTTGGATTTTCAGAATGTGAAAAATTCTTTTAATTTTTTTATGGAGAATTAGGGCGGTTTGTTGCTGTTACATACAAGAAAAAAAAAATGCATGCAATATACAAGAATAGTCTTTTAATTTGAAAATTCTAAGTGCACGTGTTTCTGGGGGAGCCCAAAGTTCATGCTTCCCCTCGAAAACGTCATAGAAACAAATTTTCAGCTTTAAGCTCTTTGGTCTGGAGATTTACGTTTAGCTATGTTTTTAAAATGTCTCAGTATTTTTCATTAAAGTCACATAAAATGTGTTTTTTTGCGGAAATTCTTAAAAACACTTGTTCTGGACCACCCTATTTTGGATGGTCCTATCGCCAAACAAAAAAAAAATGATTCGAAATTTGATCACAGTATTTTATTGAACTTCCAATAGCGGTAAAACGATTGAAACAATGCAAAGATTTTCAATATTATCATAATTTAAGAAAATTCCAGGTCAAGTGTGCACTTTTCTAACACGGACTGGAACATCAAGTGCCTGCACAGGAAAAATATGGTAATGTTACATTTGGGAATGGTGACAGATTTTGTGTCAAAAAAGTTTAATTTTACATCAAGAACTGGTCAAGTTGCATCAGTTTCTGTTGAATTTTACTTTTTTTACACATGATTTTAGATAAAACTACTAAAAAAAGAGGTAATATTCAACCAGTACTACTTTGCCTTTTTGTTTGTTTTGAATAATTTAAATATTTCAGAGTGGCCACTCTAGTCAGGAAATCGGAAAAGTCGAGAATTCGCCAAAATCCGCAAAAGAAAATCGTGAAAAAATTTGTGAATTTGTGATGTTTGTCAAAAAGTAGGAAGTAGGTGGAAATTTCGAGCATACTTCAATAAAAGTTTATTCTAACTTCTAACTCTTCAATTTTTTTTTTAATATTCAACTCAATTGCATTAAAACGTTACGAATACTTGACTTAAAATTTGAAGCTTATTTCACTATTTTAATCTATTTAAGAATGAAATGGCTATTGAAGACATCAAATTCCTAATGCATAAATATTGGATCATGACATATGATTGATTTTTTGACAAAATGTTTTATTCGTTTACCAACTCACATTGGCACAATTAAATTTACTGGAGTTTAGCAATAGTTTATTTTGAAGATATTATTTTAAATTAGTTCAATAAATTTATTAAGCATTTATTGCCAATGTTTTTCTTAATTTTTTCATGTTTTCTATGAGCATGTCAACAATCAGATAATTAGATTTTCATTTATCGAAAAAACTTGACTATCAAATAAAATCCAAAGTAATTCTTATCAAAAAAAGGAAAAAACTTGTTTACTTTTTGAAATCATGAAAAAATATTGAAATTGAGAAAATGACAAAATTAATACCACAAATTTTCAGTCAGCCTTTGAAAAAAATAAAAAGAGAGGATTTTGCATTTAAAAAAATATTAAAAACATTTTAATGCTGGCAACTTGATGAAGCAGAATTAGGGTGACAATAAAAAGATCGACATCAGGGATATCACCTAATTCGATTCCTTAGGCAATACAAAAATAAAGCAAAAATAAGTAATGAAAATAATGAGTTCGATGAGTTGAGATTTCAGATTAAAAATAAATTTGTTGATAAGTATTCAGTTTTACTGATGTGATTGTGCTTGATTTTTTAATTTATTTAGAGGATTTGACATTTTGTTGACAGTTTTTGATCTGCAATCATTCTTTTGGTGAGAAATGCATTAATTTGATGTTTTGGAAAAGTCGGCAAAAAGTCGAGAGTTCGAATGTTGAAATTTTGTTAAATTAAACTAAAGATGTAGTTGATAATAATTAAATATTTAAATTCTCCATTGATAATACTTCAAATTTTAAAGATTCAAAGTTTTCAGAGAATTAAGTTATCAAAAATCTTGTGTATCACTGCATGAGAATAGGCAATATTTGTTTTTAACCTTACCAAATCCACTTGTGTTCAAATCTACCCACTGAAAAGATAACAATTTCGCCTTTCATTCCACAAAACGGAAATGTAAAGCAAATCCTCTCCGTTCCAAATAAAATCAAAGTCAATGCAAACAAATTGGGACTCGTAAGGACCAATATTCCTAATCCCATCTGCTTACAATATACGCCCAAATGCACACACGTGTATGCTTTCACCAGTGTGATCCTTCCCTCCTTGATTCAACAGTTGGCAGCCGGGTTTTTTTTGTGTGCTCTCGTAAACTGGCAGCTCTAGTCTCTAGAATCCTTTCTGCTCTTTTTAGATGTATTTTTTTGTTCTGTTTTTTTCGCCTGCAGCCACACACAGTCCGACAACGTGTCTTCAACGTTTTTTCCCCTTCTTGCTACTCTTGAAACGGAAGCAAAAAGCAACAAAAAAATCATGCGCAACATAAAATCACTTTCACAACCATTCTTGTTTTTTCCTTTCTTCAATCTTTTTGCAAATCCACTTCCCTCAGCCTTCCGGGCAATTTCGAAGAGCTTTCCAGGCAAGCTTCTTGCCTGAAGACAAAACTTTTCCCTTTTGTCCATTTCTAATGTCGGAATTCCCAGAAGTAGAAAGCAACACCTTAAGGCTGGACGTAACTTGTTCGTATTTTTTTTTCTTAGAGAAAGGCACAAAGTTTTTTCACAAAGTTGTGTCTCCATGATTGATGTAATCGAGCGTGGACAACTTTTTTATTTGCGCTTTTTTGTATTTGAGTTTCTTTTTGCGAAACAACTTGTACCAATTCTGATTGCTGTTACAGTCTTGTCTACAGGACTGTATACCAGTCAGTTAGATCATCACACGGTTTGGGGAACGTGTGCGAAGAAAAAGTTTCCACCGTTTAGCTTTTGTTATTGGATTCTGATGCTCGGGATTTTTAGCTGAAGGCAATCTTGTTGCAAAGTTTTATATCAGGTGAATACATGAGGGAGATTTATTTTTCCAGGTAGCTCAAAAATGATTCATTTCAGTTAAGTACTTCGAGTTATAAATATAAGCTTGTTTAATCTGCTGCCCTTTGCTTTGAGATAGACTTCTTTTTGTCCAAAGAAAGTTATTTACAAACCATATATCGTCGTTGTCATGCTATCTTGTCGCACGTGCATTTTATGCCAAATTCAGTTAAGAACGCCACAATGCCTCATCTTTTGACCTTTACAGATCCCTAAAATTCGATTTCAATCCTGAGATATTCAATAAAATCAAAAAAAAAAAACTTGCATTGTTGTCACTCTTGACACGAAATAAGTTTCAATCTTGTCGTGTTATCTTGACACCTCCTGAAAATTGATGTAAGTGCGGCCAATGGAATTTCAAGTCAAAACGCGTTTGACACACGTACATGCCCAACTACCAAAATCATTTGTAATAATAACTCGCAACTTCGGCAATCAAATTCAACCAAACTTTGGGGCAATGCACATAATGGTCACCCAAACAAAACTTGTTTGTTATTGTTTACATTGCGTGCTTTAGTTTTTGTTTATTCAAGGTCAAACATTAGTTTTTCTCGGAACGTCAAAAAGCGACGTGCGACAAGATAGCACGACAGCGTCGATATTTCCATAGTCGAGATTTTCAATTGCTTGGGAATTGAGAGTGTAATTTAGCAATTTCCCGAAAATGTTGGGCTTTTAGCAAAATTATTGATTTGTTTACAAAAATTTGAAAGAATTTTAAGGCCGTTGCAAATATTTTTTGATGTTTTTATCGGATTTTCAAAAAACTTCAAAATTTTAATGGAAAAATAATTAGACTTCTAAAAATAATTTGAAATGCATTTTCCTGCGTTTAGAATCATATTTAGCATATTTGAGATCGATCAACAATATTTTTTTTTGTGAAATTCCGATGTGCAGTACCGTCATCTGGGGCAAATCGGGACACATGGAGCGGATTAGGACAGCTGTTTTTGCCTCGTTACTGTTCAATAGTTGGATGTTTTTGATTGGTTTCGGTTAGAGCAGACACAGATTAACAAAAATAGTGCATCGATTGTCGACTTTCAAGCTCTAAAACCTGCTGTCCCTATTCAGACTGTAGTCCCGATTCGGCCCAGGTGACGGTACTGCAAAAAGTTTTTTTTTCGACAGTAAAAATATTTCGCCAATACTTTGATATTTTGAAAAATAAAGATTGCAAAATATCTTAGCAGGCGTCAAATGCATTTTAAAACACTTTTTTCATTCAAATGTTAAAACTTGCTTGTAATTTATTTTTTTATATTTTTTATTTGTTTGCCCCCTATTTTTTAATTTTAGCTACGTTGTTTATTCATTTCTAAGCTGTGAATGCTAGTTTTTTTTAGGAAAAGTTTGGGCTACCCACTTAGTGACAGTTGAAACTTTTAGGTAAATACCGAGATAACAGATAACTATTCATCATAACCCGCAATGTTGAATGGTAGCTGGGGAGGCAGGCTACCGTCAACTGGAGCGAATTGGGACTACAGTCTGAATAGAGACAGCACGTTTAAGAGCACTCAAAGGCTTCAAATTTGAAAATGAATGCACATATTTTGTGGCTCTGAATCTGGTCTAACCGAAATCACTCAAAAATATCAAAATATTAAGCTGCAACATTCCTAAAACTGCTGTCCCGATTCACCCCAGATAACGGTTCTGTTTTACACTTCGAGTTTTGTGGAAAAAATACCTAAATCCCGAGCTAAAGCCGGACAATCAGCAAATTAGTTCAAACTGTCGAAATGCTTATCCGCCCTTTTCAAATGTTGATCCAAAAATATTGGGATTGTTTATAATTGAGAGGCTCAAAAATAGCCAATTTACCGGGAAATTTACTTATCGGAAACAAATAAAGAAAACCAAGGAACAAAATAAAGAACTCAAAATTTTCGAAATATGCCTAGAAATAACACCAAACATTTAGTCTTAAAAAAAAAGATGCTGAAAAACGGTTTCCAAAATTGGCTTACCATGTTATCACACCTTCATCAATTCACACTGTCTCACCTACCTTGGCCTGTCTACAGAAGACATCTCGTCAAGATCTGGTGTGGGAAATATTTGGCAGGACTGCCTGAGACTGGTTGGCAGGTGCACCATCTGTTCGTAACCCATTTTCGTACGTTATTTGCATATGTATGAATACATCGTCCCTGTTCGCTGTCCCAAACCCCAAAAAGACGACTGTCGAATTTCTAATACTTTCGACAGAGTAGTAGGACTCTCACATATGGGTCATTCCACCTGAAGTGTGCAAGAAAAAATGCAAATTTGAAAATTACCATCTCCGATTCTGCTCAAATTTGGCAGAGCTGTTGAGACTATTAAAACATGCAAAAATCCCGAATTTCATCCAAATCGGACCACCCCCTCCATTTTTGTACCCTCCCAAAAAATCGACTTTTTGACGATTTTTGAGCAAAACCCCTATCTTCAAACGAAGATAACTCAGGAACCACAAATCTTAGAGGGTCGGTCTTAGAATCAATTTTGAAGGAAATTGGACGTAGAATCCATTTCTGTGATCAAAATTTAGATTAAAATATGTTTTCTACCTGTATTGCGCAATTGAAAACTTTAAATGGCCGTAACTCAAAACAGCCCTATTTATTTTTTGAATTTGACCTCACCATCGTATTCCCCGTCCGATTTTACATAAGAATCACTTATCGACAGAAAGGAATATGTTTCGTTCCAGAGATATCGAATTTTAAAGTTTTGAGTATTTGAGTATTTTTATTGATTATCTCAAAATCGTATAAAATTATAAAAATGATTCATCTTACAGAACACCATGTAGTAATTATTCATCAGCGCGCCTGAGTGCTTCTAGCAGAGGCGGCGAGTGTAGCTAATTTAGGTAATCTCAAATACTCAAAACTTTAAAATTCGATATCTCTGGAACGAAACATATTCCTTTCTGTCGATAAGTGATTCTTATGTAAAATCGGACGGGGAATACGATGGTGAGGTCAAATTTAAAAAATAAGATGGGCTGTTTTGAGATACGGCCATTTAAAGTTTTCAATTGCGCAATACAGGTAGAAAACATATTTTAATCTAAATTTTGATCACATAAATGGATTCTAAGTCCAATTTCCTTCAAAATTGAGTCTAAGACCGACCCTCTAAGATTTGTGGTTCCTGAGTTATCGTCGTTTGAAGATAGGGGTTTCGCTCAAAAATCGTCAAAAAGTCGATTTTTTGGGAGGGTACAAAAATGGAGGGGGTGGTCCGATTTGGATGAAATTTAGGATTTTTGCATGTTTTGATAGTCTCAACAGCTCTGCCAGATTTGGGCAGAATCGGAGATGGTAATTTTCAAGTGCTGTTCCGCTTTAGATGGAATGACCCATATGTGAACCGCACTCTTGAGACTACCTATATCATGTCTCTTTTTTTTCTTTTACGGGCCGCCTAAATTCGATATAAAACACACACTCACGTTGCCAATTTGTTTTCCCGCGACTCGCGTAGAGGAGTGGGCCTCTTGGCGGAGCGAAGATCCTTTTGAAGGTGGAAAAACGGAAATGATTCTATACCGCGAATCGCTCTCCACTTCTCTTGGCTCTTGTCTGTCAATATTGGGTTTTGGCTCCAACAAGTTTCTCGTTGGCGGTTGTTGACTCTTATCGATGGTGTCGTTTTTCTTGGGAACTTGTTTTTAAGGGTGGGTGTTTGTTTGATTATCTAAATTTGTCTTAATGAGTCAACAAGTTTGAAATCAAAAAGGTTGCGGTAAAATTACAGTAATTTTCACGAATTGATCAAACCGAATAACTCTAAAATCCACCATTCGCACTTGATTGTAACCCTTCCGAAAAGCTAATCCCAAACAGTACCTTCAAAGGCCTTTGTTGAAATTTGTTTGCGAGCCAACTTCCGGCGAAAATAATCAACAGCCCAAAACGTTCCCCAGTCTATTCTGCTCCACGTGCTATCCAACAGTTCTATTGTCAGCCTTCAGCATCAAATAGAAAAGCACCCCCTCCTCACACACTCACAGCTGATTTCATCAATCATCGTGAAAATCAAATCAAGAGGAAGCAAATCGCTTTGGGGGATTTCATGTTTTCCCCCGGTGGATTTGGCGTATTAGAAGCGTTTTCATTTGAGCGACTTTTGGGGACTCATTTCGTATTTTTGGTTGGAGCCCCGAACATCAAAAGCGAAAAAGGACGACGGAGGATGATTACGAGACATTTCCCGCGGGAGGGAGCTTTTATGGCTTTGCTGTTATTAAAAAATGGAACTGTATATCGTGAGAACTTGTCACAATTTACTATTTTCTTCGAAAATTATGATGTTATTTTTTTTTCAGTTTTGCCCTCTGATTTTTTGTGGGAAAATTTTGAAGGGGGAAGACAAAAACAAATATTATTTCAATTGACCTTACGTTTTAATGTTTTTTAATAATTCTTTTTTCATCGAAAATACACAGTGAGGTGGAGAAACATGCAAAAAAAAGTAAAGATTAATTGCAGAAGACTTCAAAACAATCTTTTTTGTTTCCTTTTTTTTCTCCAGCATTTCTGGATTTAATTATCTCTGCATATGTTGAACCAAAAATCGACGCCGTCGTGCTAACTTGTCGTACGTCTCTTTTTTACGTTCCGAGAAAAACGCACTTTAATGTTTGACCTTGAATATACAAAAACGAGAGCACGTAATGTAAACAATAACAAACACGTTTTGTTTGGTTGATCATTCTGTGCATCATCCTGAAGTTTGGTTGAATTTGGTTGCTGGAGTCCAGAGTTATAATTACAAATGTTTACAGTAGTCTAACTTGTACGTGCGTCAAACGCGTTCTGACCTGAAATCCCTTTGGCCAGTTGTCGCACTTACATAAATGTGTCAAGATAGCACGACAAGGCTTAAACTTCATTCATATGAAAAGTGACAAAAATGCACGGAGTTTTTTTCGATTTTTATTGAATATCTCAGGATTGAAATCGGATTTTGGGGATCTGTGAAGGTCAAAAGGTGAGGCATTGTGAGCTGCACAGAATGACGTTCTTAACTCAATTTGGCCCAAAATGCACGTGCGACAAGTTAGTACGACAGCGACGAATTGATGCTTTTTTTAGGGAAATTGATCTGGAAACTGTTCTCTAGAATCTGATTGAATTGAAAATACTTTAAAATGTCATTGTATTACATGGCAGAGAATGAAAAATAATAATGTTGGGAGCCTTTTGGTTAATAAATAGCTATTTATTGAAATACTCTACGTTTAGCAGTGTTTTATGCTCAAATTTGTATTCGGGCAATCCATTGCTGTATTTTCATGTCAAATTTACTAAGAATAGATTTTTATTTGGTCGTACAGGGGCTTATTTCAAAAAAAGCTAGATATTTGGTAAATTTGGTTCGGACATTTTTTAATTGTGGTCAAATATGTAATTTATAATCTCTCAAGGCATATTCATAAGAAATTTGGCGGATATTTCTACTAACTCCGCTAAATGTCCAGAAAGAGCCCCACTTTCATGGTGCCAAATATCAGACTTGTAGAATTTTTAATCCTAAGTTTGTTTCCGCATGGTGTAATACCACAAAAAGTTAGTTTTTTGCAAAAAAAAAAATATATATATATATACATTCTCCAGCGACAACAACGACACCTTTTGGCTGATAGGTCGAACATTTTAATATTTGATTCGTTTAAAATATCTAGAATATGACTTTTTTATTTGTATGAAACCAAAAAGTGTCGAAATTTCACTATTTCTCACTCCGTTGCAACGTCACGGAGTGATCGATGTGTCAAATGAAAAGTTCGACTTGGTATTAGTTTTCCATAGTCACTATTTGTAGAAAATTCAATTTTCAATCCAAATCTGTAATAATAATTATGTTTGGGACAGGTTTTGATTTCATACGAGACATATTTCGAAATAGTTTTTTATGCAACAAGTTGCAAAAAGAGGAATTTTTCAGCACGAGTCGTACATTTATCCAACGAGGTTCACCGAGTTGGATATATACGAAGAGTGCTGAAAAAATCAAGTTTTGCAACGAGTTCCATACAACATTTTTTGCAATTCTGAAAACACCCATTGAGTGATATTTTAAGTAAAATTTTCATGTATTTTGTCAATAAATCGTTTAAATCAAAAAAATGTTGAAAAGTGTTACTTTTCAAAACAAGTGCTGAAAAGTGTTGCTATTCGATTCTGTTTTTTTGGTACAGAAAAGGAGGCTATTTCGTCGTTCAAGAATGACAGGAAAAGTAAGTAGTTTCACGACGGAATTGCATAAAAAGAATCTTGACGTTGTAACGCCGGAATGTGTCAAATGCATTTTACAACTTTTTTTTCATTGAAATGTTAAAACCATGGAACAATTTTTTTTATCTCTTCTGTTTCAAAATTACAAAATAATTTACAGTTATTTAATTAGTTTATACAAAAATAAAGAGGATTTCTTTAACATTCCAACGCCCAAGGCTCCAAAAAAGTTGGAACGCTAACTTTAACTCGCTGGTTCTCGGGCATAACTCAACCAATGAAGATGATTCTTCTTTCCAGTGATTTGTTAGGATGTCTAGATGATTCTAGAACTTTGCAGAACTTAATTTGATCAAATCTGTAATTTTTGCGATCAAAAACATCGTTCCAACTTTTTTTTTTGGGTGTAAAAAAAAATTCGCCAAAAATTCCGCGGAGGCAGTTGTTTTGAAAAAAGGTGGAACGATGTTTTCAGTCACAAGAAATTACAGATTTGTTCAAATCAAGTTCTGCAAAATTTTAGGATCATCTAGACATTCTTACAAACCACTGGAAACAAGAATCGTCCCGATTGGTTTAGTAATGCCCGAGAACCAGCGAGTTGAAGTTACCGTTCCACCTTTTTTGGGAGGCTTGGGCGTCCGTGTAAAGCTTGATCTACATCGGGAAACTGCTGCGATCCTACGCTGCGCCGCGATGACAGATGTTAAAAATTTTCGTTCTAAATACGCAGACTTTCCTGCGAGTATCTACAATGGGCTGCGCTGGTTGCTGTGATTTCCCATTTGGAACTGTCAACGCAGAAATCCTGCGAAAATTTTCATATATTTCAAAATTTAGAACATGCGATCTGCGGTCTGCGTTTTTAGTACAGAATCGCAGCATTGTCATTGTAGAAGATCAGATTGATTTGCATGTGTTTAAAACTTGCGCTTGCATCTGCGATCCTGCGAGTTTCATATTGTAGACCAGGCTTAAGTTCGACATGCGTTGGGCGTTCCAGTGTTAAATAAGCTAACGTCATGATTCGAAATCCGGACACTTAGTAACATATCATTTCTGTATTAGCTGGCAAAAAATCCCCAAGTAGTACACTTTGTTCGCCAAAAGATTTCCGAACTTGTTGTTGAACTCATTTACTATGTTTTCCCAACGTCCCTGAGAACTCTTGAACGCTGGAAAAAGCGCACGTTTTTCTGTTGTTGTTGTTGTTTTTAGAACTATCTGTGCTTGTTTCGTCAACATGTTCTTGCTCGGTTTTTAAAACACAAATGCAAACTACACATAAACAACTTGTTTACGTGAAATCTCATCCGAAGCCAGAGGTCAATTCTACTATGTTATCATGTTTAGCAAACTGAAATGGAACATCATGTCTGCAAATGTCATTTTGCTTTTCGAGTTCTACAAGCATGTTCCATTTGAGTCAGAATGAACTTCAAACTGAACTATTCGTAATCTGTTGCTAGATTTGGCATTTGTGTTACACAACCATGTTGAACAATGGTTTTTTGATCAAAATGAGAACAATTGACCAAATTTTATGACACTTGTTCAATAATTAACGTATAAAATGCTTGTGCAGCAATTGTTCAACAAAAAAATAAAAGCGATGTTTTACTTGCTACTTGGGTCATGTAATAAGTTGTAAATGTATAAATTTCATCAGGATGTAGCGTAAACAGTCAATTTTAAGAGAAATCATGCAAAATATGTCTTTTCTAACAATTTTTCATCAGAATTTTACAATTAAAATGAATTGATGTGCTTCGAATCACGGACACTGAAAGAAGCTGATTCGAAACCCGGACACTCGTGTTTTCTTACGAATCGCACAAATTTGTATTGAAAATTTAGTGAATGGCATTCTTTAGATCTCAAATAAGCTGTTAACATCAAAACAATCGAAACTTTGTATAGAATTTTACTAGAATTTAAAGTAATCAGAACCATAATTTTCTGCTTTGCCTTCCCGGTGCTTCGCACGCCTCTGAAATATTTCAAAGAAATGTTTCTCATTTTTGGTAAACTCGTATTTTTATTTTATTGTTTTGGCATTGACTGCAGCGTCCAAACCAAATTGATATGAAAGTTTATGTTAGAATTCATCAAATAACACAGTTTTGACAATTGTTATGCAAACTTATATTCAAATAATTGATAAAACAAGATGAGGCGTCCGTGTTTCGAAACGTCCGGGAATTCGAATCATGACGTTATGGAAAACTTTTTTTGAAGACACTTCGGCACACAATTCTCAGGATTTGGAATACACTTTTTTCTTTAAAACACAACTTGACATTTTTGACGTTGATAAATTGATGTTTAGTGAATATTAAAAATATGTAAATCTTTCCCAGTTCCTGAAGGGAACACCCTTGAAGAGTATCGGGGCAGGCATTTACAAAGCGGATTCAGTGGCAGTTTTCAACTCAACTAATGTTAACATATTAAGGTTAATGTTAACATTCCATAGGTCGCCTTCCTAAGGTGTCGTTGGTAAGGTCCAGCTTGTGATGATGCACTACCTTCCCTTTACTAAGCAATCGAATCCAGAAGAGAAACGATCACCAGTTGTGTTGGTCCGAGCCGGGATTTGAACTCCGATCTACCGCTTACGAGGCGGAAGCGTTACCACTAGGCTACGTGACTCGGTCTTTAGGTTAAGTGTTCGGGTATAATTTCTGCCCAAATCTATCACACCTTGACGAAACTGAAGCGTTTACTGACATCAATTTCAAACATTCATTTGTGGACCACCAATCAGTGAGGTACTCCTGGATATTAGCTCCTGAAAAGTGCTTAAAAAGTGCAAAAATGCCTCACGGCAAGAAAAAGAGGCGGTCCTCACCAGCAGGATCGGCAGATTTGAAGAAGCTAAAGAATGCCGAAGCGCTACCTGCAAAGCCAGGCAGTTTGAGCAAGGACGCTCAAAATTCGTCTGGAAACCAGTTCGCTACCCTTCCTGTGAACGTGAGCGAGAAGGAAGAATTTGAACGACGGGAAAAGTTGCCACCCATTTTTGTGAAAACATCGTCATCGGATTCGGTGCGAAAGTGGCTGACCGGGTTTATCAAATCTGGTGCTTTACGAGCTTCCATTCGCTTGTGTGCTGATGGACTCAAAATTCTGCTACCTACCAGAAAGGATTACAACTACGTTCGGGATTTCCTGAACAACACAAAGATTGAATACTACAGCCATGACGATCCAGGTAAACGCCCCATGAAACAGGTCCTCCGAGGCCTGTACGACATGGATGTGAGTGTGCTGAAAGAAGAGCTCAAAACTCTTAAGTTGAACGTGATTGAAGTCTTCAAGATGACGAGACACAACAAGGACATCAAGTATCGTGATCAACTGTACCTGGTTCATCTCGAGAAAGAATCGACAACGCCGTCTGAGCTGAAGGCAGTTCGGGCAATTTTCAACATCATCGTGACTTGGGAACGTTATCGTCCAGTGCACCGTGACGTGACACAATGTTCGAATTGCTTGCAGTTTGGACATGGTGGAAGGAACTGTTTCATCAAGAGTCGTTGTGCAACCTGCGGAGGTGAGCACAAAACTCAAGCTTGCGAAACAATCAACGAGAACATCGAAGCCAAATGCTTCAATTGTGGTGGCGACCATTCTACCAAGAATCGAAGCTGCCCAAAACGAGCTGAGTTTGTAAAAATTCGGCAGCAAGCGACGACGAGGCACCAACCAAATCGTCGCAAAACACCACCAGCATACACGGACGTGGATTTTCCTGCTTTGGCGTCGCCAGGAGCAGGATCTGTTCGAGTGGTTCCAAATCTGCAGCCATTGCTGTTGAATCAGCGGCAAAGAGTTGCAGAGAATACAACACCTCCAGGCTTCAGTCAGCAACCGAGGGAAAACCAACCAGCATCAACGGGTGAAGGCAGTAGTGACCTGTTTTCACCACAAGAACTTCTGAACATTTTCATCGAGATGACAACAACACTGCGTGGTTGCAAAACTCGTGCGGAACAAGTAAGAACGCTTGGAGGATTTATCTTAAAATACAGTTCGTAGTTTACTCGTTCTAGTGATTTTGAATATTTCAATGAATTTACATTTTTTAGTTTTAAGTTAGGATTAGTTGTTAAAGTGATTTTTTTTTCTTTTTTACCCAAATGTATTTGATTCAATGCAAAAATGTAAAACAATTTGAAGTAAATAAAATAAATGTGATCAGTTAATAAGAAAACGAAAAATATAACAAAGATGAAGAGCATGTAGCCATACCACTTAGCATGTAAAAGAAATGTAATTATTATAAGAAAGTTCAATAAAGACATATTTAATTTCAAAAAAAAATTTCAATTTCAAACATGTCGAGTTGTGTAATTCTCAACAAAAACAATAAAAGTGTTAAAAAAACAGGAGCCGATTGCCATCATTTATATTTTTTATGTTATTTGGGTACATTTATAGAGATTTTTTGTTCGGACATGCTAAGGTTTTTTTTTCAAATTAAAAAAAAGATCTACTCGTATGTCAACGATAAAGATGGAGCCGCATGGTGCAGCATAAAATTTCAAACCTCCCACACGTGTTCTCATGTCCATGCTTTTTTCCCTCCCCTCCCCCGCAGATTAACGGCTTCCACTTTGACAAGTGCGACGAGGAGGTGGCGACCGCATTCTCCGTGTACTGCGGCATCAGCATTATGCACGCGCTCGTCCACAAACAGGTCCAGAAGGCGGAGGCCCGCTACAAGCTGTCCCAGGAGCTGCTGCTGTATCATATGAAGGTAGAGTAATTAATTCCGCGTCGCAAACGAATGCCATTTTTCAAGCTCATGCAATTTTATCCTCACGCGAACAGGTTCCGGACACCGAAATCCAGCATGTCCTCGAGGGGGTCAACACGAGCGAAACGGACCAGCTGCTGGTGGAATTTCCAAGGTTCGATTTTTGCCCGCGGGACGTGCGGAACTTTGCCCTTTCGGTGCAGCTTTCGATGAAGATGTTTTACGATCTGAACTTTATTACTACGTTTCAAATCCCCGAGGATAAGCTGGCACGGTTCATCTTGCTGGTGCAACGAGGCTATCGGGACACGCCGTATCATAATTGGTGGCACGCGTTTTCGGTGGCCCACTTTGCGTACTCGTTGATGACCAATTTGCAGCTGATTGAAAAGGGAATCATCACGTAAGTCGCGTTAATAATGCAACTCTTACATAATAACTCAGTGTCAATCATTTCACAGTAAAATGCAAGGCTTTTCGTTCCTCATTGCCGCCTTCTGTCACGACCTGGACCATCGGGGCACGAGCAACACGTACCAGACGCAATCGAGCAGTCCGTTGGCCCGGTTGTACAGCAGCGAGGGCAGCGTCAACGAGAGGCACCACCTGTCGCAGGCGATCTGCATCCTGAACGACTCGAGCAGTAAAATTCTGGACGGGCTGTCCACCGAGGAGTTCAAAGAGTGCATCGACTATCTGCGCGATCTCATCCTGGCGACGGATCTGGCCAATCACTTCCGCATTCTGCCCCACCTGAAGCGGCTGCGGTCGGAGAACCTGGTGGAGCCGGCAAACCAGCGATTGCTGCTGTCGCTGATGATCACCTGCTGCGATTTGAGCGATCAGATCAAGTCGTGGAAAACGGTTCAGCATGTGGCGGTAAGTTGGAAGTTGGGGTGACTGGTTTCGAATGACTATGCGTCTCCATTGAGATACTCTACTCAAAGTCGTTTAAAGGAGACGCATGGTGATTTTGAATTAATTAAACTAATCAAATAAAGTCGAGATTTTTTTTTCTGCCGACAAAAAACTTTTAAGAATATTTGTACTAGCCAAACATAATTCACAAAAAAAGGATTAGAGTACTCGAAAATGACATTTGAGAAAGGCATAAGTTATTTAGATATTTTTGCAATCTGTAATTTGAAAATGGCTGTATCTTGAAGGCGTTGCATCGTACTAAGAGTGGTCAAAGACAAACTTGTAGGAAATTGGACGGGCTTTCTGAAAAAATACACTGAAAGAAAAATACACGCCACTTCTATGGGATTTTTAAATTTTCATGTTTAAAAGTTAAATTTTAATGTGAAGTCACAATTTTTTTCGTTCGAAATTTTTGAGGAAATAGCTCCCAAGTAACATTTTTTTCCAGGAGTTCTACAAGAGCTCTTCAAGATAGCTACAGCATAGCAATTTGGACCGCGGTAGGATAAAATTCTCTTCAAAGCTTCTTTGGAAGAGATCTTGAAGAGCTCTTGTAGAACTCCTGGAAAAAAATGTGACTTGGGAGCCTAAAATGTTACAAAAAGACTCACGAAAAATGCAGGATGGTATGTCTCCTCTAAAAAAAATACAAAAATCATTTACTAAAACTGTTTTTTTGAAAAGTGGACTAAACGTCAAAATTTTCAAATACCGATAGTGGGAATCGATTCTCCAGACAATTTTACATAAAAGTCTCCATATTGACCATTGTCCTAAGTCCAATCCTTGTGAAGATACAACGGTTTTAAAAATAAAAATGTTGAAAAAATAGCTTTTTTGGTGGTTTTTGGCATTTTCTATATGACAGACTTGATTTTTCAGTCTCGAAAATATTTTTACCGGAAAGCTCGTCCATTTTCCCATAAGTTTTCCTTTGACAGCTTTTCAATTGGATGCATGGGCTTACATCAAAAAATCAAATTATTCGCTCTACAGCATTGCCTTGGCGTTCTCGATTGCGAGATTCCTATTCGAAACTAGGTGTTCGAAGGCTTGATTGTTGAGGCAATTGCAAACCTCTTTTTACACCTTAGCTTCCATCCACCCCGGGATTCGAACTGACGACCTTTGGATTGTTAGACCAACTGGCTACCAGTGACTCCACCGAGGCAGGACCCAGGGAGACGACTCCTACTCCTGGACTGAGCTAACGACCTAACCTCTAGGTTAGACCGGGACCAACATTTACTTCCCTGTCCGACGGAAGGCGTGATCAGACAAATCTCGTCTCGAAAAATGCCACCGTCTGGGATCGAACCCAGGCCGACTGGGTGAGAGGCAACCACGCTTACCCCTACACCACGGTCCCGGCTATCATCTTACGTAAATATCAAATCATCTTACGTAAATATCAAATTGAAAAGCTGTCAAAGGCAATCTTAAGGGAAATTGGACGAGCTTTCCGGTAAAAATATTTTCGACATTGAAAAATCAAGTCTGTCATATAGAAAATGCCAAAAACCACAAAAGAGCTATTTTTTGACGTTTAGACCACTTTTCAAAAAAACAGTTTTAGTAAATGATTTTTGTATTTTTTTAGGAGGGACATACCATCCTGCATTTTTCATGAGTCTTTTTGTAACATTTTAGGCTATTTCTTCAAAAATTTTGAACGAAAAAAAATCGTTAATGTGAAGTACATTAAAATTTAACTTTTAAATCTAATCTAATCTAATCTAATCGAACACAAGCGCAGCCAGTCCGAAGAAAGCATCCTGGAAGAACTTGTGATTAGATTACGCCCCAAGTCCTTTCTTGTCAATAATAATGATTGCAATACATCCGAGTAACCCCGAACATGTATTGCAAAAATTAAAGCGGCCAGGCCTACTGCGTTGCATTAACCGCAGAGACAGATTCTGAGAACGGATCACATTTCACAGAATCAACAGGGGAGGAAGGATGCGTGGACATACCGTACCAAACGCTCCGAATGAGTTGTGGTTGGGTGTGTAAGTGTAAATTTTGCAGGTAATTACATTTTTTTTAGGAAAGGGAAGAGGGAGGAGGGGGTTGAATTTGGATTAAGGACATGGAAGATAGGGTGGGTAGGAAGGATTTTTCATTTGATAAATAGAATTTAATATAAATTATCTAGCTAAAAAAGTATGGAAAGATCTCACCAAGGTTCTTCAAAGCATTCTACAAACCGAATATACATCGAATGCGATGCTGTTGCTAGAACATCATCGAATCCAGGCATCCGCAGGTTGTGCACAGCTTCAAGCCTTGCCGGAATGGCTGGAACCAAACGGAAATCTTTTCCGTTACGCCACACGAAAAAAAAAAATCACGCAGAGCTTCGCTTTTGTCTTCAGCATGTAGATTCTTTTACAGCACAAAAAAATCCGAAAAACTCAGCAGAAACTTTCTTGGTATTTGCCAATAAAAATTAACTCTAAACCGAAAAAAAACGTCAAATTTTCGGCACCGAACAAATTTCACGTCCGAACTCGCGCATGGCTACTTCGATCCTCCGTACATTAAAATTTAACTTTTAAACATGAAAATTGGAAAATCCCATAGAAGTGGCCTGTATTTTCCATTCATTGTATTTTTTCAGAAATCCCGTCCAATTTCCTATAAGTTTGTCTTTGACCACTTTTTGGTACGATGTAACGCCTTCGAGATACAGTCATTTTTAAATAACAGAATTCAAAAAATATCTAAATAACTTACGCCCTTCTCAAATGTCATTTTCGAGTACAATTGGCTCCATATACACAAAAATGGCTTATTTAGGCCTAGGATAACATGTCTACTAAGTTTCATTGAAATCGGAGAGGGTCGGGTACAAAAGTACCAGAAAAATTCCTGATTTGAGATGGAATTGCTCTATATTTAAATGTTTTTATTTTAAATATTGATTTAAGAAAATTGTTCAATTTACGCTATCTTCGAAATCGTAAAAATTTACTGACCCTACTAATCACCATTCCCTCTTTCCACCCCTTCCCACAGCACCTGGTCTACGCCGAGTTCTTCAACGAGGGCGACCTGGAGAAGCAGATGGGCCTTCATCCGAACGCCATGATGGACCGCAAGAAGGCATGCATTCCGGTGCTGCAGATCGAGTTCCTAACGACGGTGGTGCGGCCCACGTTCGAGATGCTGGTGACGATCTTCCCGCAGACGGACGCGTTCCTCACGACCATCGACAGCAACCGGCACCAGTGGGAGGAGGTCAAGGAGTCGACGAGCGGTGCGTGCAGCGGCGGAAGCGAGTGCTGCGAGTTCCAGGGCGGGCAGGAGGATGATGGCGGCAGTGCGCAGGAGGGTTAGTGAGGAGGTTTGCGGTGAGAAGGAGAGGAAGCTTCATGATGCTAGTGATTAGACTTAGTTGGGGGGCGAGTGAGTGTTTTTTTTTATTTATTTTTTAGGGTTTAGAAAATACTTGTTATGAAGTTTTAGAAGTTTTTCACCTTTCACATGTTTTTTAAGCTGTACTGTTTGCTGGCAAACGATAGTAATATTCAAAGAAATCAGTCACATCGAATCTTGTAAGCTAGACCTTTCCGAGGTCATTAAATGGTGTTGCCCATCAGCAATAAAGAACCTATTTTTTAAACAGCACAACTTTTTTTTTTGAGATATAGTTAAGTCAACAAAACTACGAATAGCACAAAGTGACAATACAGAATAATTTGATAATTTCTGGTAGGGTTCTTGTAACATTGCTACTCTGCCGTTCTACGCATAATTGTCCCATGTCAGTTTTGGACGATTTTGACTTTATGACATTTTTAAGTTTAATTTGATGTGTACTTTAAAAAAAACGCATAAAATCTGGTACTTTGTTCGGAAACTCATTAAAAACAACACCAAGTCTGTTTGTCCCATCGTTAAACTTCTACGCATAATTGTCCCACCAAGTATTTTCTTACACGGAATCATTAGTTTTACTAAGCATTATGTCTTGTTTATCTGTTGTATAGCAAGAGAATCACAAATAAGGGTGATAAACTGCTAACTGGGGCGATTAGGGACACATAGGGCGATTAGGAACCCACGGGACAATTATGCGTAGAAACACAGAAATCGGTCGAAAAATTTCAATCGCGTTTTTCTCAGTTGCACTTTTTTGAACATGGGACAATTATGCGTAGAACGGCAGTACTAGTCTTCATACAATTTTTAGGAACACTCATTTTGGTAATGCAATTGATTCTAGCACAAAGAGACTTGTTTTGTTTCATAAATATCAATTTGATTTCATTGTTTTCGAAGATCTTTTTTAAATCCAACCTTTTGAAAATTGAAATTATGTTATAATTTCATCTCTACTCAATTTAGTTTTTAAATTATTTATTGGATTTTTTTTATGTTTAAGAAAATCTAAATTTTTCTCAAGGAAGGAATCATACCAACAAAGGCAAAATCAATCCTTAGGTTTAGAAATATTCGGATTGAGATACGGAGTTAAAAAAAAGGTTCTTGCTAATGCTAAATGTATTTAATTTTATTGTTTTGACTTATGATTACATACTTATATCTTTGTTGGAGAAACGAAATTATCATATCATCATGACGTCTGTTTTCAAGTAAAAGATTTTTTATTTATTCAAATTATATGAATAAAGTGTATGTGAGCATTCACTAAGAAATCGTAGGCCAATTATATGCGATTTTATTTTTTTGATTCTGCTCAAACTTTTTGGGGGACTTTAAATTTGCAATCGAAATGTTCTTTACAGAAATATCGATTAAGTGCAGCGTTTTTGAGATATAAAAATTCAATGTTAAATCAAAATTTTAAGTTTTTGTTTGTTTAGAGTACTCATAAGTGACCATTTCTAAAAACATTTTACACTTTCGGCTAAGAAACGTTGAAGATTGGATCAAATATTAAATATTACGCCTTTTTAAAATGTTAGTCTTGATTCATAATTTTTAAAATATTTTTTTTAAGATAAAAAAAAATAGAGGCTCAAAAACTTGAAATGCCTCAACCTTTTTGTAATTTTTTAAATCGGCCCATAATCTCCGTGTTGCTGTGTTTTTTGAATAGTTCTCACCAATACCTACAACTTTGCCGAAGACACCAAATTGATCAGAACATTACAGATACAGATACAGATTTTCGAATATTTACGTACCATTTTTGGATGCCAACATTCTATAGGGACTTGTATGGGTGAACCAATGAAAAGTTTTATGCCAACTAAAAAAAAATCCCTTTTCGGAATTCGGGGAGAACTCGAGCCAAACATTTTATTAGGGCACAAAATCAAAAACCGCGATTCGAGAAAATCGCTGACGGAAAGTGGACAACTTTTTTTTTATTCCTTTTTGAAAAAAGAGCTTGCAGGCCAAGGATTGATACCTAAGAGCATGCAATGGCACTGACCTTGTTGCGTGCTCTTCGGTTGACGTCCACGTAAGGAACATCCTGGAAGGAGCGTAACTAACTACATCCGTAGTTCTGTTAGATCATCCGAATTATCTTGATCAGAACAGTATAGCTCTGGTTCCTTGCGAGTGTCCTATTTTCTTACCTCCACGTTGGCTTGGTTTTCATGATGACCTAGCTGGTGGCCTGTGGAAACGGATCGTAAACCTTTGACCACCGCGGGTCAGAGTCGAGACGGCTAAAAGAAAGGGGCGCGACAATGTGGGAAAGGGAAGTAATTTGTGATTGTAGACGGTATTGTTTTGATTCGCAGTATGTTGAGTCAACTGCTGTGGATGTACCTGAGCATCGCAGAACGGGGTTTCTCTTCTCTTCATTCTCAGCTACCACCTATCTCCTATTTTTATTTTGCTCTACTGATTCTCACTTCTTCACTGATTCTTCTATTTAATATCCATCATTTGATTTTGATTTTACAAACTTTTGATTCTCTTATCTCTCAAAGCTTTTCCACTCTTTTTTACCAATTGATACTGCTGTAACAAACTTTGATTTTTTCCTTAAAAATATACGTTTCCTTAATGTACTAGTAATATCAAGTCTATTTATCATTTGCCTAATGTTTTTTGATTTTATTGCGAATTTATATATTTGATTTATTCTTTATCTGTCCTATAAATTATCATTACTATTATCTAAGCTTGTTTTGTATCTCTATTTATTAACTATTGTCTAATTTTACATCTAATACATCTAGCTTATCATTTTTATTCTTTAAAATACGTTCATCATTCTCTTATTATTGATTCTTTGTTTGCTATTGTTTTCACTCTTCACCCTTTTTCAAACAAGTGAGGTTTGAGCCCTTACTCAATTTATGGAATGGTTAAAGGATTAAAACAAATATTACTATTGTACTTTTGAAAAACTTTTATAACATGCTTAGGACCAAAAATTGTAACAAAACACCGCGACAAAAGAAATAGCTACATATAAACACGACTCAACAATAGGGAAGATTTCAGGAGAAAACAATACACAGTAAATAACAATTAACTTTTGAATTCAAACTAAAAATAAAACAGTTCTTGCTTTAATGAAAATTGATAGGAACACTATAAATGGATAGGCGCTTATACTTACATCAAACCCTACGTAATGTACCACCCCCGGCCGAGTTAAAATGCGTAACCGGAAAAGAAGGTGTGCATGCCTGGCACGAACACTCAAAGCGTGTTCTAGCGTGCTGCTCGTACTGACTCAGAGCAAGGGTGAGATGTAGGTGTAAGGGCAGTGCGTGTTCGTCGGGAACCTAGTGCATAAGATCGGTCAAGGCCCGTTCTTACACTGAAAATTGAGAATTGAGAATTGAGAATTCCTTTTTGAAAAAAGAGCTTGACTGATGGTTTTTTACTGGTCATTCGATAAAATAAATAATTTTCCACTACTCTGCTTTAGGGTGAAACGGAGCGCCAGTTCTTGGACAACTTTTGTTCAACTTAAATAAATTTGTGAACTCGACAGACAAAGCCTGTTTAAGCTACGGCGTTTTCATCAAAAAGGCTTCAAAACAGGGGTGACCAAAGTATGGCCCGCGGGCCAAACGTGGCCCGCGAGGTGATATTTTGTGGCCCGCGGACCCATTTCGAATGATCATGTAAAATGGCCCGTTTACTACTTGTAAACTGATTTTATTCTTTTTTTAAATTAAGGTTTATTTTACACTTTTATATGCTAAACTTTTTTATTTTTTGCTAATAAAAAAAAAACTTATGATTTATCATTATTTTGATTCCCACTTTAGGATACAAATAATTTGTTCAAATTTTTTTATAATTAAAACAATTTCACACGTTTCAATGTGAGTGAAACTAGTAAATATCGTCAAAACTGTCATCAAACATTTTTGGAAATATTTAAAAAACGTTCAAGTTTGACTTAGGTAGAATTATGTAATAGCAAAAATATAAAGCTTCTTTATTAATTTGCAAGTCATAATGACCCTTTTATGAACTGACCCTCAAACTTACATTGCACTTCCTTTGGGATTAGAACTCATTACAGTTAGATGATGAAGTTGATTCACTAACAACTGATTCAGGCAGACAAAATGTGGAAATCGGAGGATCAAGTTTGTTGCAAATATTTTACAAAGCTTTAAAAAATTGGCAAGAAAAACCAGGAGCAAAAATATATTTTCAAAAAACTTTAAAACTTGAAAAAAAAAAATAAATTTAAGTGCAATCAGCTGAAATTAATTAAATATGCATTTCTTTGCATTTAGAATCATTTGTGCATGTTTGGGTTTGTTAAAAATAATTTTAATTTTAATGAATTTTCGATCAAATAAATGTTGAAATTTTGGCTCTCAACGATTTTTCATTAGCCACACTTAACTTATATATAAAATTACGCCTTTAGATGAATTGTTCAACATGTAATGTCACCATTTTCGGAATATATAAACAAAACTTATTTTTTTTAACGCAAGTACATTCAGCTAAAAACTTTTTTTTCAAATACCTGAAACAATAGAATCAACAATAACGACAGAAAATCGTTATTTTGTGGTTTTTATTATTTTGAATTGATTTTTTTTAAATAACAGAAATGAAATCTCTTTAATTAAAATAACGTTATTTTTTTTAATAACCTTTTCTGGTAAATTTGGCCCGCAAGCTCATTTGAGCTTCAAAATTGGCCCGGCCTCCAAAAACTTTGAGCACCCCTGCTTCAAAACCTCAATTGGTGGTGTCAAAATGGCGCTGCCTTCCCGTTTCACCTTAATGCTTTTTGATTTATATTGATTTCGCAATCTTTATTTTACAGATTTTTCGATCCCAAGAATCACAAAAATACAGATATTTTTTAAATGTTTATACAGTAGTTGTTCGGTAACTGGGCGTTGTTTAACTGGGCTGCTTTTTAACTGGGCGCTCGATAACTGGGCCGTAGCCCAGTTAAAAAGCAGACAAACGTCAAAAAACCAAAACAAACCGAAATCTCCGAGGGGTTAATGGATGCAAAAATCATGGTCAACAAATAAAAAAACTTTTTTCAAACTTTTATGTAATTTCAAGTCACAATTAAAGAAATACGAAAAGTAATCATTGTAAACAAATTTGAGTAACTTTTATTTTAATATTTCATCAAATAAAAATTATGCATCGGTAGTCCCCTCGTTATTTTTCGTTCAGCCCAGTTAGCGAACAGCATTCGATGACTGGGCTACGTTCTCAGCCCAGTTACCGAACAACTACTGTATTTAAAAATTATGCTTTAATATGATTAAAATGCTTAAATCTGCTTTCAAAAATTCAAAAATGTCTTCTATGGCTTCGAATTCGACATGCTACAGATAAAATACAGCTTTATTTAAAAAAAAAAAATGCAGAACTCTCATCAAATAATCTGGCATCGTTGCCACAATTTAAAAAAATCTCATTATTAGGCCCTTTTATTATCAAACTGTTGTTTATAATGGGCCCTTTTCATAAGCAATTGAGTGTAAAGAATGTATGAAAAAATTACTTCATAACACAAAAATATCCTCAACTACCGTCATCAGGGGTGACTTTGGGTTTGGGAGTGAGATTGGGTCATACAAATTACAAAATACAAAAAAAAAACCCTGATGACAGTCGGAAAAACTAACAAAAATGGAAGGGCACATCTGATCCAATTTGTGTGATTTGGGGTAAACGTCATTATGTGCCCTTACGATTTTTTTCATTTTTTCAATAGGAAATTGTTTGCTAACAGTCTGATTCTTGGAGGGCATGTAGGAAATGTACTAATTGATGGATCCCGAATGTTTACATTTTGATTTTGTGCCCTAATGAAATGTTTGGCTTGAATTGCTCATGAGTGCCTCTCAAAATTGTATGAAGACTTGTTTGAATGAACCAGTGATGTTAAAAAAAACTTTGTTGGATATAAGAAAACAATAAAAAAAAGGGAAAATCTAAATCAGAAAAAATCATAGCGAATCCAATTTAGGTTATCAGACTAGCTCTAAAACTATCTTCAAAATATGAAAGAACCAGGTGGAGAGCTTTAGAGACGAAGAAGTTTTCTTTCATTTCATTAAAATAAAAACAGTACAACTTTAGTTCCTTTTGTTCGCACAAATTAGTTTATTTCTACGTTTATTAGCATACTTGTCACGAAAGATATTTTACAACAATCGATTATTATGTAACGTGTCCTAGACAATTTGCAACGCATTTAAACCGTCGATCTCAGAAAAAAAGAAGGTTATATTGTACACACAATACACATTAGAAAGCCAACTAGAGCGTAACTGGTCTAGTTTAGATGGTAAATAGCGTAGAGAACTAGCTTGGTAGAAAGTATCTGTGCCCCGAAGACGAAGATGTTCCCCCACATTTTGCTACAATCTTAGATGCTTAGACTTTCACAAAACAACGCATTCGAGACTCACAATCAATAAAAACCAAAATCTGAGTGTGTGTAGCCCCTCACTGGGTTAGTTGATAATAGTACTTGAGAGTAACATTAACCGCAATGTTACAAATGTGCTCTAAATTGTAGATCAATTTTGTAGATAACTTAGAGGAATCGCCACGGCGTAGATCTTTCAGTATGTATAAGTAAGTGCATGCAGTGTGTGTTTAGAACTATCCAAAATGGCAAAATAAAACAAAAAAAAAATCTAGTAACAAGTGTAGAACACTAGACTTTCAGACACAGAGAGTACGGCAAATAAAGTCAGGATCATCAGAAAAATTAAAGTAAAAACAAAGAAAAGAGATTGAGAGAGCGAGTAAGCGCGACAAAATAAACCTAAAAAACTGAGAATGTGATGTGGTTACCCGTGTCTGCTATCGTTTTTTTTTTGCTTTCTAGACCGAACGACTTCCTTCCTTTTCTGTGCATGGGTATCTACTCCGAGCGGGGCGTCAGATTGTTTTTGGCCGGTTCGAGCAGCTCCTCCACGATGGCGTCCACCATGGTGCGAAGGGTGGCTCGGGAGGCGTTCCAGTCGCTGAAAAGGTTAACAGAGAAAAGGGAAATTAGTCTGACGAATTTGTGGGAGTGTGATAAAAAAGCAAGTGGATTAAGGAAGATTTTCGTGAATTCTTTAAATAAGCCGCTTCCATGATAACATGGAACCATTTCTTATTTCACTTGAGCATGAGCATGAGCATGAGAGACCACCCATGGTTGTCCTTCTCCGTTGCTGAACAGGACCATAATATCCCATCAGCACAACCGGTCACACGCTTCAACGATCAAATGATGTTTCCCTTATCAACAGCATGCATGAATGCGCTGAAAAGATAAAACATCACGATCATCAAAACTAGAGCCGGTGCGAAAGGAGAACAGTCGTTGGCCACCAACGGCGCCCGCCATGTCAGTTTGTAGATCTCGAGGGAATGGGACGGGAATGTTAGTTAGCACAGGCTGCTACCAAGGGTGGGTTCTATACGATATCCACACCCCCGCGTGTGCCGGAAAACTACTTCTACTTGGGATTTTGTTAGTGGGAAAGGGTAATGGCCAGGATTCATCATAAAGGATGATGATGCGACCCAATAATCAATAAATTTTGTTTAATGATGTGATATATTATGCATTCTCAAGGCAAACAGTCGGAGGATGCGGATGAGATTATTCCCGGTTATTTGGTGTTGAGTTTAGCATAAATGATTCAATCTTAGACAGCCGGCTGTGGAAAGATAAAACCAAATAAAATGCGAAAACGCGAAACCGCTCGGACCGAAAAACACACACAATCGGGGGGGAAACAATAACGGAATCGGCAACGAAAATCCGGCGTGTTTACCGCGACGCGAACCGTTCAAATTCTCCAAAGCAACTCGGAACCATTTCTTATTTCACTTGTGAATATAAATATCTGTTTTCACTTTTAGTCAATGTTGAGCACTAATTCATTAAACTCTTCCTCACCTAACCTTTCGGAAGCCGCTTGTTTTGGCGTTTCATACAAGTGCCAAAACAAAGTGTGTACAAAGTACACGTATGCGACTGCCGATTCCACGTCAAACAGGAAGTCTACAAATCAAAAGTGCTCTGATTTGGCTCAAATTTTAAATGGGATTTAACCCGTAAAAAAAGATTTTTTCAAAAATGTCACTTTTTGAAGCATTTTGGCCACTGAAGCGTTTATTTTCAACATCATTGGCGTGTAGGCCAGATCCTTGCGCATCTTTTGATATATATAACATTGAGATTTGGAGCACCCTGGAGCTCGGTACAGACCTTCAAAGTTTGGCATTTTTTCGAAAAATCGGCCCCGGCAAAATCAAATGGCGTCTAGGGCGTCGCGAGGCGCGACGCATATCTTTTTTGCCGGGACCGATTTTTCGAAAAAATGCCAAACTTTGAAGGTCTGTACCGAGCTCCAGGGTGCTCCAAATCTCAATGTTATATATATCAAAGATGCGCAAGGATCTGGCCTACACGCCAATGATGTTGAAAATAAACGCTTCAGTGGCCAAAATGCCTCAAAAAGTGACATTTTTGAAAAAATCTTTTTTTACGGGTTAAATCCCATTTAAAATTGAAGGGCGGAGCGCCAGCTCCTGTTACGTCCGATCAAGCTCATATTTTGGATTTAGGCTTAGTATGCCCACCGGAACAAACCCTTGAATGCCCGCCAAAAAGTCATTTTTGTTACACTCTAATATCCATAACATATGACTTTTTGAACTTAAAAACTGTGGTTTACGACGCGCCGCGCGCAAAAACGGGAAAAAACAATTTTTTTCACGATTTTCAAAAAAAAAAATTCTCATCCTTTGAAAATATTTTTTTCTGATGTCGTTTTCTTTTCAAAATTATTCATTAAACTCAAAAAACCAAAAAAAAATTAATACTTAAAAGCACCTGTAACTTAAAAACGGCACATTTTATCAAAAAAAAAAAATTAAGTCACTTCGATTGCAAATTCGAGTTGCTTTAAAACATGATTTTCAATATTTTTTTGTCCAGATTTTCGATATTTTCCAACAAACTATAATAAAAAAAATCGTATATCCTAAACCATCACGCAAAATGGCTCAAAACGTGTCTTTAATTAGTACCCAAAAATTTCAAAAATAAAAAAAATACTGTTTTTTGGGAATACAACTTTTAGTGATAAAAAGTTAAATAAAAAAGGAGAAATTTTCCGTGTTCCTAGTTTTTTTCTTCTGAGAAGTCCTAATCTTACGACTTTGTGGAAGAAACCAAATCAATCAGAAAATTCCTTTTCAGGATCCGGAATTTTACACATTTACATACCCATTTTGTATGACCAGCCCCCATTTTTGTGTATATGGAGCCAAAAAATTTTTGCATTTCATAATTTCAAAATTACTGTATCTCGAAGCCGTTGCATCGTATCAAAAAGTGGTCAAAGACAAACTTGCAGGAAATTGGACAAGCTTTCCGAAAAAATACACTGAAAGAAAAATTCACGCCACTTATATAAGATTTTTCAATTATTAAGTATAAAAGTTTAATTTTGAGGTGATGTCACGATTTTTTTTCATTCAAAATGCTTGAGAAAATAGCCTAAGATCTCCTGAAAAATACAAAAATCATTTACTAAAACTGTTTGTTTTGCAAAGTGGCCTAAATGCCAAAATTTTTAAAAACCAATAGAGCAACTCTCTACGAAATCGGCCGATTTCGATTATTTTTATTTTTTGTATTTTTTGATTTGGCTCAAACTTTGCGGGGGCCTTCCCTATGACCAAATAAGCTATTTTGTGTCATTGGTTCACCCATACAAGTCTCCATACAATTTTGGCTGCTGTCCATACAAAAATGGTATGTAAATATTCAAACAGCTGTAACTTTTGAGTGAATTTTCTGATCAATTTGGTGTCTTCGGCAAAGTTGTAGGTATTGTTGAGGACAATTGAGAAAAAAATAGGTACACGGAAAAAAAAAATTGCAGATTTTTTTAGCAACTTTTTTTTCACTAAAACTCAATTTCCCAAAATACGTATTTTTTGATTTTCGAGATTTTTTGATATGTTTTAGGGGACTAAAATCTACAACTTTTGAGCTATAGAGAAACATGGTCAAAAAATCTGCCGCCAAGTTATGAATTTTTGAAAAATAGTGATTTTTGGAAAAAAAATCCAAATTTCATGCAAAAACAAATTTGAAGTTATTTTTTAATGCAAAATTGAATTTGCAATCGAAAACTACTCTACAATTTTTTTTGATAAAGGGCTTCGTTTTCAAGATATAGCCACCGAAAGTTTGATTTTAGCAAAATATTTGCAGTTTTTCAATTTTTAAAAATAGTGACCATGAGCGAGCATTTCTAAAAATATTTTTTTTGAAAAGTTCAGAAAATTTGCTATAGAATTGTATAAGAGACATTGAAGATTGGACCTCGGGTTGCTGAGATACAGCCGCTTTAAGAAAAAGAAACACGAAAATTGAAGTTTTCTAAGTCTCACCAAAACAACCCACCATTTTCTAATGTCGATATCTCAGCAACTAATGGTCCGATTTTCAATGTTAATACATAAAACATTCGTGAAATTTTCCGATCTTTTCGAAATAAATATTTTGAAAAAAATTAAATCAAGACTAACATTTTAAATGGGCGTAATATTCAATGTTTGGCCCTCTAGAACATATCAAAAAATCTCGGGAAAATTTGGGAAATTGAGTTTTAGTGAAAAAAAAGTTGATAAAAAAATCTGCAAATTTTTTTTTCCGTGTACATATTTTTTTCTCAATTGTCCTCAACAATACCTACAACTTTGCCGAAGACACCAAATTGATCAGAAAATTCACTCAAAAGTTACAGCTGTTTGAATATTTACATACCATTTTTGTATGGACAGCAGCCAAAATTGTATGGAGACTTGTATGGGTGAACCAATGACACAAAATAGCTTATTTGGTCATAGGGAAGGCCCCCACAAAGTTTGAGCCAAATCAAAAAATAAATAAAATCCATTTCCGGTTTTGGTAGAGAATTGCTCAATAGTGGGAATCGATTCTCCAGACAATTTTACATAAAAGTCTCCATATTGACCATTGTCCTATATGTCCAATCCTTGTTGAGATACACTGCCATTCTACGCATAATTGTCCCATGTTCAAAAAAGTGCAACGGAGAAAAACGCGATTGAAATTTTTCGACCGTTTTTTGTGTTTCTACGCATAATTGTCCCGTGGGTTCATTTTCACGCTTTAAGTCCTTTATCATCCCAGTTAGCAGTTAATCACTCTTATTAGTAATCCTCTTGCTATACAACAGCTAAACATGACACAATACTTCGTAAAACTAATGATTTCGTGAAAGAAAATACTTGGTGGGACAATTATGCGTAGAAGATCAACGATGGGACAAACAGACTTGGTGTTGTTTTTGATGAGTTTCCTAACAAAGCACTGGATTTTATGGATTTTTCTTAAAGTATACATCAAATTAAACTTAAAAATGTCAAAAAGTCAGAATCGACCAAAAATGACATGGGACAGTTATGCTTAGAACGGCAGTACAGCAGTTTTAAAAATAAAAATGTTGAAACAATAGTTTTTTTTTGCGGTTTTTTGCAATGTCTATATGACAGAATTAATTTTTCAGTCTCGAAAATATTTTTAACGGACAGCTCGTCCAATTTCCCAAAATTTGCATTTGACAGCGTTTCAATTAGATGTATGGGCTTACAGATATAAGCTAAATTACATTGCTCATAACTGAAAATAGAATATTTTTTCAGTGTGGTAGAAACCTGGATAGTAAATAAGCCTACGTAAATATTAAAACAAGTCATGTCGAAACTATGGCTTGTAACTTAATGTTTTATATTCTTTTATTTCAAAAGATGAAATCTCGGGGGAGTTTTCAAAAAGCCGTAAGAGCCACAGTGACCTTTCATTTGTTTTAAGTTTAGGGCGATTGAAGGACGTGTAGATGAACAATCTCAAGCATTTTTGAAATTGGTTTTTCGTAAGTAAGTCGAATACCGATGCAAAAAGGGCTTTGTTTACCAATGGCTCTTACGTCTTTTTGAAAACTAATCCGAGAAATAGTGAAGTACCTACTAAAAGAAGCATAACAATAATATGGAAAATTGCGTTTTGGATTTGATTTCAATTTTGAAAAACAACGCTAAATTTAAAACAAGCAATTTTTCAAACTTCTGCAATTATTTATGATATTTAAATTGTATGAATTATTTTACATAACAGATCATCCATTTTGTACAACAGATCTTCTGGTCATTCCTATGATCAGAACAGAAGACAACACTATCCCTAAGGGTAAGACAAACAAAATCAAATGCAAAATTCTCTCTTTTTCATCAGATAAATGAGCAAAACAATCAAATTTTTACAGATAAATCTCCACCATGCTAAAGGCGCATCAGGAGTCCTCTGTCAAACATTTACAAAAGAAAATGTTGGTGTCGCTCTAATCCAAGAACCATGGGCCCATAAGGGACAGGTTCTGGGATTAGACACTAAAAAAGGCAAAATTATTTACAATGATACGTACGAAAACCCAAGAACAGCGATTTTAATAAACCGAGATTTAAAATTTGTACCTGTAACAGAATTTATACTCAAAGATATAGTTGCGATAAAACTACAAATTCCCACGGCACGGGGTGAAACGGAAGCCTACATAGCTTCGGCGTATTTTCCCGGAGATGTGAGTGAAGTTCCTCCACCTGAAGTTGCCTCTTTCATAAAATTTTGCAAACAAAACAACAAACAGTTTATAATTGGGTGCGACGCCAATTCACACCATACTATTTGGGGAAGCACCGACATCAATAACAGGGGTGAAGACCTTTACGAATACATATCTACGAATAACATCGATTTATGTAACAAAGGAGATCACCCTACATTTATTACAAAAACGAGACAAGAAGTGCTTGATCTTACAATGAGTAGCCCTTTCATAACAATACACATCAAAAAATGGCATGTGTCTGATGAGGAGTCTCTCTCAGATCACAGACATATAGAGTTTGAATATGATCCCGGAGAATTAATGACACTATCATACAGAATACCTAGGAAAACAAACTGGGAAAAGTACAAAAAGAATTTACTATTTAACAACCTAACATCATCACAGAACATTGAAACAAAAAACCAATTGGACAAAGCAGCACAGAACGTTACTGAGGCCATCATGTTAGCGTTCAATGCAAGCTGTCCAATCAAAAAAGGAAAATTGAATCGAGATGTTCCGTGGTGGAACGAAACGCTTAGGAATCTTAGGAAAAATACAAGAAGACTATTTAAACAAGCAAAAAAATCAAAACAATGGGATCAGTATCGAAGTGCCCTAACAACTTACAACAAAGAACTGAGAAAATCGCAAAGGAAATCTTGGCAATATAACTGTGAAAAAATTGAAAAAACTCCAGATGTAGCAAAGCTACAAAAAGTTCTTTCAAAGGAACATTCTAATGGTCTGGGAAGCCTAAAGAAAGCAGATGGAACATTTACCGAAAATAATACGGAAGTATTAAAAGTTATGATGTAAACTCACTTTCCAGGCTCTAAATTAGTATCCAGTAATGTTGGTGGTGGTGAACATGAGGATGACCGTGGACCAACAAGGACTACGTTTACAAACTCTAATTTACCAAATAGCATATTTACTCGATCTAAAGTAGCGTGGGCAGTGCATTCTTTCGAACCTTTCAAATCTCCCGGATTAGACGGTATTTTTCCAGCTCTTATACAACATGGGGGGAAAAAACTTATTGAACACCTTTCAAATATTTTCAAAGCAAGTCTCACTTTGGGACACATTCCACAAATATGGAGTAAAACTAGAGTAGTTTTCATTCCTAAAGCTGGAAAAAAAGATAAAACAATCCCAAAATCATTCAGACCAATAAGTCTCACATCTACAATGCTTAAAATTATGGAAAAAATCGTTGATGAATATATAAAATCAAAATTCTTAAAAAAACGTCCTCTTAGCAGGTTTCAGTTTGCTTATCAATCAAACAAATCAACAATCACAGCCTTACATGAGCTGGTAACACGAATAGGAAAATCACTGGAGATTAAAGAAATAGCTCTTGCAGCATTTCTGGATATCGAAGGTGCTTTTGATAACACGTCATTCAATTCTATAAAAAACTGTATGATTAAAAGAGGTTTTGATTCCTGCATCGTGCAGTGGATTATGGCAATGTTAGATAACCGAATTGTCTCTGCAGAATTGGGAATATCAACTTTAACTGTTAAAACCACTAGGGGATGCCCACAGGGAGGTGTATTATCTCCGCTGTTGTGGTCACTGGTTGTAGATGATCTTCTCAATAAACTGACAGATGATGGATTTGAAGTTATCGGTTTCGCAGATGATGTGGTTATACTAGTACGTGGAAAGTTTGATCTCACTATCTCCGAACGTATGCAACATGCTCTTAATCTCACTTCCCAATGGTGCAGAAATGAAAAACTTAATGTTAACGCCGCAAAAACAGTCCTGATTCCGTTCACGCGCAGAAGGAAACTGACTCTTAAAACCTTAAAAATTAACGGCTTAGATTTACAATACTCAAAACACGTAAAATTCTTGGGCGTGTTGTTGGACGACAAACTGAATTGGAACATCCATTTAGAGCAGGTGATTAACAAAGCCACAAATGCTCTATGGATCAGCAGAAAAACGTTTGGGAAACATTGGGGTTTGAAACCAAAAATGATACAATGGATTTACACAGCTATTATAAAACCTAGAATAACATATGCCGCTCTTGTATGGTGGCCAAAAACAAAACAAACAACAACTCAAAAAAAATTAGAAAAACTACAACGCTTAGTTTGTCTCTCTATAACCGGGGCAATGCGAAGTACACCAACCAAAGCCTTAAACGCATCTCTTCACATTCCTCCCTTGTACCAGTTTGTGCAAATGGAGGCTGCAAAGAGTGCGCTGAGGTTAAGGAAAATACAAAGCACAGTGGAAAGCTCTAACATTGAGCATCTAAAGATAATATCTTTCATAAAAATTAACAAAAATGTATTTATGACTAGTGACTGGATGGAGAGCACGTTGAAATTAGACGAACCATTCAAGGTGATTGAAACAAATCGCAATGAGTGGGAGTCAGGAGGGCCTCGCGTTTCACTAGGATCTGTCATATTTTACACAGATGGTTCAAAAATGGGAAATAAGACAGGTGCAGGGATTACGGGTCCAGGAGTTAGTGTATCGATTCCAATGGGTCAGTGGACAACAGTATTTTTGGCAGAAATTTATGCTATCTTAGAATGTGCATCCATTTGTCTTAGAAGGAATTACAGACTTGCAAAAATTTGTATTTTCTCAGACAGTCAAGCTGCGTTAAATGCTCTAAAATCACCAACATGCCAGTCTAAGCTAGTATGGGAATGCAGAAAACTTTTAAAACAATTAGCATCTAAAAATCAAGTACATTTGTACTGGGTTCCGGGTCACCGGGGTATAGATGGAAACGAAAAAGCCGACTTTCTTGCTAGAAATGGGTCAGAAGGGCACTTCATTGGCCCAGAACCCTTCTGCGGGGTCTCAAAAAGCGTATTAAAAATGGAGTTTGTAAAATATGAGGAAAAGACGATTCAGTTGAACTGGACAAAAACACAATTACTGAGACAATCTAGGGAGTTCATCACTCCCTCTACTCAAAAATCAAAAAAAAATACTCAATCTGAACAAGAAATATCTAAATATCTATATCGGGCTTATAACAGGACACTGTCCGTCTAGATATCATTTGAAAAAGCTAGGTCTTAGTCAAATAGATATCTGTCGGTTTTGTGACTGTGAAACCGAAACATCAAAACATCTAATATGCGACTGCAGCGCACTATCTGCAAGGCGAAGGCAGATTCTTAACAGGCCTATTTTAAGCCCTAAAGAGATCTGGCAAGAAAACCCCAGTAAGGTAGTTGATTTCATTTTAGAAATTATACCTGAATGGGGCATACCGCAACGTCAGCCAATGACCGCTACCCTAAATGGTAACGTGTCATCCTGAAGTCTGCGATAATAAAATGGGTATACCGCAATAGATCAAAGTCATGGTCGCAGTGGTCTCAACCCAACAAAAAAAAAAATCCATTTTGAATATCAAATTATTTTCAGAGATATTCCATTATTTTTCTCAGCTGTGAAAATACTCCAACCCACTGTTCACCTGCTAAATTATAGCAAACTATCTCTATATTTATAGCACACTACTTACCGCTGTCCCGGTTTGGCACACATCTCGGCGTAGTACTTTATCTTCGGCTCCGTCCCACTGGTCCGCAGCGTAATGACCGCACCGTTCTCGAACGAAAACGTAATCATCTGGGAACTCTTGCTCGACGGCAGAATCGCCTTCCCGTCGGGTTGACTCGAATCGTACCCGGTGGTCAGATCGCGAATCGACTCGATGGCGTACTTTCCTCCGACGCCGATCGCTTTCGGGTACTGGTCACCCTCTAGGTTTCGGATTCGGTTGAAGATCCGCTCGATCACCACTGGATCGTAACAAAAGTGGTACGACGTGATGGTGTAGTGATAGCCGTAGATTTCGTACAGTTCACTGAGTTTGTCTGAGAGAGTTTGGCCGGCTGTCGCACGCAGATAGCAAGCCATCGTGGCCAGCTGGCACGCCGCACTGACGCCGTCCTTGTCCAGGACTGTGGGGGAGCACATGAACCCGATAGCCTCTTCGAATGCAAACAGAACGGTTTTTCCACTTTCCATTAGTTCGACAGATTTGTTACCTGAAAAGATGGACAATTGGGCATTTGAAATACGTCATCCCCTCCTTGTAGACAACTCACCCATCCACTTGAATCCGGTCAACGTTTCGACAAAGTTCAACCCGTCGATGCTCGCTATCGATCGGCACATTTTGGAGCTGACCGTACTGGCCAGCAGATAGCAATCGCTCAAACTGGCATCCGGGAACTGCTCGCGATAGCATCGAATCGACCACCAACCCAGCAGCGCACCCAACTCGTTCCCGCTGAACACGCGCCACTCGTTAGTGCTTCCGTCCTTTTCCGCACACGCCAACCGGTCCGCGTCCGGGTCGTTGGCCAAAATCACATCGCTGCCCAGCTCGTTCGCCAACCTCATCGACAACACCAGGGCGGATTTGCCCTCCTCCGGGTTGGGGAACTTTACCGTGGGAAACTCCGGGTCCGGATCGCGCTGCTCCTTGACGGCCACTACCGGCTGTAGGCCAACGGTTTCGAAGCCTCGCTCTACGAACGGATAGCCGACGCCATGCATTGCGGTGTACACGAATCGGAGCGGACTCTTGCGATTGTAGTCCGTCACGAAGCTGCGCGGGACGTTGGCGGAAAGTTGCTCGAAGTACAGCTTGGTCATCTCGTCGTACGGGTCCCGAACGGAGGAGCTCGCCAGCGCGGACAGGTCCCAGGAGGATTCAAGGGGGCTAAAAACATATGAAACTTGGTTAAAATAGTTTGACTAAGTGTTGGTGTTTATTTCACTAAGGTGTTTCAACCAAAAGGTGATAATTCATCAACCATTTGAGTAATTTGCTCGAAAGGGGATACATATCTTTTAATTTCATTAAATATGTTCAAAAAGTGTCAAAGAACCCAACAGGAGCATGAACATTCTAGGAGTAAATTAAAAGCAAACATATTGGCAGTAAACGAAACGAAAAAAGAAACACCTTTGTTCGCCGTTTCATTAAACGTGAGCAAACAAAACCGAAACAATTAAACTTTACCCTCATTAGCCGCTGGCAGCTATATAGCATATGAAATTACACACCTAGGTACACTATATGTACGGAACACGGGAGGACTTACACCAAATGCTGCAGGATGCTGGCCTGGATGTTTTTGTCGTGGGGCGAAATAATCTGCGCACTGTTGGTCCAGTACACCTTGTAGCCGTTGTCCTCCTTGGGGTTGTGCGACGCAGTCACCATGATGCCGGCCAGGCAGCGCAGTTCCCGCACCGCGAACGGCACGAACGGGGTGGCCACGGTCCGGCCGTACAGCCACACGGAGAAACCCTGCGCCAGGAAGATGCACGCGCTCAGCTCGGCGAATCTGGTAGTTTTTGGAAACGGAATGGTTAGCTGGTTAATCAATTTGAAAATTTATATTTTTGTTTGTGAGGTTTTTTGCTTCTGAGTAGGTATCATTAGAACATATGGAGCGAATTGGGATAGCTTACGATTACCATTTTATGTACGGTTTTCTATAGTTGGTTATTAGTTTTATAAAAATTGCACCAAAAGCAAGCTAGGGGAAATATACCCATTTTAATCACTCTAAGCCGTTCGACCAATTCTCATCACTTTTGCCGTTTTCCGCTATTAATTCAACATTTTCAGATGTATCAACAATGGAGAGTTGCTTGCTCACTTCTATTTGAGCTAATCATTACTTTGGAACAATCAAAAACACTTTATGAAAGCTGTAATTCATGATCAAAGTGCTGATAGGCCGATAATAGAAATAGGCTGAAAAAGGGTATAGTTCCCCTATATCCCCATAAAATAATGGATCTTTTCCATTTAATTGTGGCCTTCAGTCCCATGATTCAGTATTGGCCCCAAAAAATAAATAAATTCTTTGAAGGTATCTTAAAGGAAACTTCCCGTAGAACATTTCTTCAAAAGAGGTTAATTGTGATAAAAAAGTATAGTATAAGGGTTTTAAAGTTTTTGTTGGAGATTTGTTTTATATGACTTTACTTTTAGTTATGACTTGAACTTAATCTTTTTTTATTTTATTCTTTGGGGGGTTTAATTTTTCAGTGTTTTCACTAACAAACCTTTGTTTTAGTCAAAAAAAGTATGCAAATAGCTACCAAAGTTTACCTGTGAAAATCTGTCTGTAAAAAAACTAATTTGAAAAAAACATACTAAATTTGTTAAAAAATAAACATGGAATGCAGACATTTTCAAAGTTGAAAAAAAAAAAAACGCTCCAATTCAACCGATTTTAGCTGACAATTCTCTACGAAATCGGTCGATTTCGACCATTTTTTTATTTGGCTTAAACTTTGTAAGGGCTAAAAAGACCAAAGAAGTCATTGGTTCGCCCATATAAGTCTCCATAAAATTTTGGTAGTTATCCATTAGGGTGCCCAGAATATGGGACTTTTTCTCAAAACCTCACTCCACAAGCTGAATATTGTTCCTTGAGCTATGTTAGGACTCTGGGCCAAATGAGCATTAGCATTTCGAGGACGCCCCACCACCGGAAGGCTCCACAACGCTTATCCCACTGTTTGGTCTGGTTGTATTAGATCCTCATCCGGAACAATAATCCAACACAGGAGATACCATGTCTTCATCTTTCGTTCATATTCATTATTTCAAATTTCTGTGTTCTTAACTTTCTCGTTAGGAGCAGATGGGAATCGAACCCAGAACTATTCGCTTACAAAGCTAACACCGTTATTTTAGGACTCTGGGCCAAATATGAGCAAAATCGGTCAACATTTACCCATTAATACTCGGAGATGAAGTTTGTATGGGAAAATCGAAAAAAATGTATGGAAAATCCAATTTTCTTACGGTTTGGTCTGCATGGTGCGCTACTTCAGTCCAAATGTTCCCAAAAGTGAGATTCTCATTGAAAATTTAATGTTCTACAATTTTTTACAACATACCAAAGGTAAAAAACGCGATCCTGAAAAGTTATTAGCGATTTAAAAAAAAGTCATTTTTGTATAAAACACATTTTTTTCACCAACTTTAGGCTCGGGTATCAATGGGTTAATCTCAACCAATTTTGCTCAAAATTTGCACAGATGCTTGAAATGACCCAAAAACCCGTTTTCCTCTTGTGGAGCAGGGGGTCATTTTTTTCTGGGCACCCTACTGTCCATGCAAAAATAGTACGTAAATATTCAAAAATCTGTAACTTTTGAAGCAATTTTCTGATCAATCAATCGACAATCTTTTTTTAATTTGATTTTGTTTTTTTTTTTGATAAATTGCCTCGTTTTTTGATAAAGTTCAGAAAATTTGCTATAAAATTGACTAAGATACAGTGAAGATTGAACCTCTGGTTGCTGAGTGTATCTCGGCTTAAAGAAAAAGAAATAGGAAAATTGAAGTTCAACCCAAACAACCCTCCATTCTCTAATGCCGATCTCTCAGCAACTAATGGTCCGATTTTCAATGTTGAAATATGAAACATTCTTGAATTTATTTGATCTGTTCGAAATAATATTTTTTTGAATGAAGACTAACATTTCAAAAGGGCGAAATATTAAATGTGAAAATTTTACTATTTCTTTAAGGCTCTGTATCTCAGCAACCAGAGGTAAAATCTTCAATGTCTCTTAGATAATTTTATAGCACATTTTCTGAACTTAAAAAAAAACAATATTTTCAGAAATGGTCATGATCTTTTTTTGGCTATACCTTGAAAACGAGGCACTTCATCAAAACATCTGTAAATAACTTTTCGATTGAAAATTCGAATTTAAATAAAAAAAAATGAGATCAAAAATGCATAAAATTACCAGTTTTTCTAAAAAAAAACGATACTTAATCCACCTTTAGGTGGTTGCTGCCTTCCTCGCATTCATAGAAGTGAATCACTACACAGCCACAGCCAAAAAAGTGTATAAATAACACTTATTTTTATCAAAATATCTTAGATCCGGCCTCAAAAAAGTGTATTGAAAACACTAAAGTACTTATAACTTTTGATAGGTTTGTCAGATCTTCAATCTTTTGGGCTCGTTGGAATGATCTTTTGATTACCTATCAAACGATGGGTCGCATGATAGATCCGGACAACTTTTTCAACAAAATATTTGAGATCCGGCCTCAAAAAAGTGTATAAATAACACTTAAGTGACCATAACTTTTGATGGGGTTATTGGATCTTCAATCTTTTGAATGCGTTGGAAAGGTCTTTCAAATACCTTTCTAACAATATATAGCATGACGGGGTTTCTTACAAAAACCACCCTTTTTACAATCTTAAGAAGTTTAGCTAAAATCGTTTTTTTAGCATAACTTTTGAAGTACTTTACTAAACTTCATAATATTAACTAGGGTCTTGTGGGACTCCAAGACGGATCGAATGAGACCAAAACGGTCCAAATCGATTCAACCAGTTCGGAGATAATCGTGTGCATATTTTTCGGTGCACGGACTCACATCCAGACACACGCACAGACATTTGTTCAGAATTTGATTCTGAGTCGATAGGTATCGTGAAGGTGGGTCTACGAGGTCGAATAAAGAAGTTCATTTTTCGAGTGAGACCTAACCTTCTCTAAGGCTCGAGTTGCGGGTTTTGGTCTCGAAAAACAAAAAATACGGATTTTGGGAAGACATACAACACTTTTTAAACCAAATGATGCGCTTTTATAATGAAAATTTACAGTACATACTAGAGTGTAACAAAAATGACTTTTTAGCGGGCATTCAAGAGCTGGTTCCGGTGGGTGTACTGAGCCCAAATCCAAAAAGATATGCGTCGCACCTCGCGACGACCGAGACGCCATTTGAATTTGCTGGAGCCATTTTTTCGAAAAAATGTCAAACTTTGAAGGCCTGTACCGAGCTCTAGGATGCTCCAAACTTCAATGTCACACGCCAGTGATGTTTTTGGTAAACTTTGGCCACTAAAGTGCCTCAAAAATAGACATTTTTGAAAAAAAATATTTTTACGGGTTCAATCCCATTTAAAATTGAAGGGCGGAGCGCCAGCTCCTGTTACGTCCAATCAAGCTCATATTTTGAATTTGGACTCAGTACACCCACTGGAACCAGCCCCTGAATGCCCGCCAAAAAGTCATTTTTGTTACATCCTAGTACATACATTTCGGCATGGCTAAATCAGAACTACGAAAAAATCTACAATACAATAGAAATAATATCTGCTATGTAGGAAAAAATTGTAAGTAGTCTACATAACCTTGACGAATAAACAATTGTCAATGCATATTAAATAGTTTACAATCGATTGTACATTTTTTTGTTTGTTGAAAATTTCTTGTCTTAGCTCTATTTTCTTGCTCCATGATATATTCTAAGAAGAAAAACATAAATTAACAAATAAAATTAGCATTTTCATAAACATAAACAAGTCGTCTTTTTCACAATTAAGATACACTTAAATAAAATTCAAACATGGTAAAATACATTGGGAGGTCACTCATTTATTTAGACCGTTCAATCCAGAACGCGGAAACCCATATTTTATAAAGGGAATGCAGGTGGTTTATATTTGTGATTAAATTGTTATGATACTTCGTTGAAAGGACAAATTTACCATGCAGCCAAATTCTACTCATGCATGTTAACCATCGCTACCAGGAATCATTCATCGCTGTTTTCCAATGCTGTTTCAATATGGAACGCTCGATATCGCTCCATTAAATTCCCCTTCGTAACAATAGAAACCAATCACAAAAGTTACCCAACCGAGATTTACGCTCCGTTAGAGCATTAGTATTATTCATCAGAAGCACCGATAATTGCATTTACAATCAATCCTCCAATAAACACTCATTACCACGGCACGAGAATAAAGCCCCTCTTTTGATGAGCTGTGAATCCCACTCCCTCCGCCCTTCCATCCAAATCTCACCTCTTGCTGTTGTACCGCCCGTCGAATCCCAGCACGATGCCCCGCTTTCGGTCCGCTTCCGCCGGGTAGCATTCGGCCAAGTACTGGCAGAGGCCCTGGGCCGACTGAATCACCACCAGGTCGTTCATCGCGTTGAATCCGGCCTGCATGACCCCGCGCAGCCCCGCCGTTCCGAAGGCCAGCCGCTTCTGGAGACGTTCGCCCAGCGCGCTCCATTCGGCGCCCTTTACCAGCGATTTGATTTCGTTCAGGGTGTTTTCATTCTGAGGAAGAAAAGGGAAAGAGATTTTAAGGAATTCTTCAAGATTTCAGTCAGGATTCAGATTGTTCCATTTTTATAAATTCGTTTCAGTTGTATTTTGAAAGCAAACGAATTTTTTTTAAATTGGGATTAATGATTTTCAAAAGTTTTAAATTTTTTATTTACATTTTATTTTGAGATCTTCCATTTCCTATTATAGGGGAACTATACCCTTTCTCAGCCTATTTCTATTATCAGCCTATCAGCACTTTGATCATGAATTACAGCTTTCATGAAGTGTTTTTAACTGTTCCAAAGTGATAAATAGCTCAATTAAAAGTGAGCAAGCAACTCTCCATTGTTGGTACATCTGAAAATGTGGATTTAAAAGCGGAAAATGGCAAAAGTGATGAGAATTGGTCGAACGGCTTAGGGTGATTAAAATGGGTATATTTCCCCTACTCTCTTTTAAAAATTTGCAATGCAAAAAGTCGTAATATTAATTTCTTTTTTTAGCGTTTTATAAATAATGTAATATGAAGAATATTACGCTCTTTCTGGAGAATTGTTCAGAAACAGTACAACGCATCGAAAGCCAACTGGAAAATAAATATTTCTTCTCGAGCTCAAAAGCTCAATCAGCCGGAAGTAAACGAACCCTTCCCTCCGTGTACGGTACGCACTCGCGAATAAGCTCAACAACCGTGCATGAATATTCAACATTATTGTTATTACCTTATCCCACTGGAGCCACTCGGAGATTTTCTCATTCAGTTCGGCCGAGCCAGAATCGAACTGGATTCCATTCACTTCCATTTGATGCAAATCCACGTGGTGTCGCCAAAATTCAATCCAATTTCTTTAAGGTGAGTCCTGATCGTGCCAAGTTCAAGCTGCTACTGGGGAGGCAAATCTGTTGACGAGCAAGTGGGAGAAACATGTATACGTTAGTCAAATCTCGGATTAATTCGATTACGGCACACAGTTCAAGAGACAATGGCAATCAGCTCGTTCGGCTTATCAGCAGCGTAAGTGCGCGGTTTGGTATAGTAATTGAATCATATTCGTAGTCAGGGCTTGATTCGCAACATAGACAAACATCATCGCAGTGGTATTTGACTTGTTTATGGTATATAGGGTAAAGTAACCAAGAATTATTCTTATTAATTCTTGAGGTATACCAAGAATGTTCATAACATGACACTTGAGCAATTCTCTGAGATTTCGGTCATTCGATTTTTTTTGTATTTTTTAATCCGGCTGAAACTTTTTTGGTGCCTTCGGTATGCCCAAAGAAGCCATTTTGCATCATTAGTTTGTCCATATAATTTTCCATACAAATTTGGCAGCTGTCCATACAAAAATGATTTGTGAAAATTCAAAAATCTGTATCTTTTGAAGGATTTTTTTGATCGATTTGGTGTCTTCGGCAAAGTTGTAGGTATGGATATGGACTACACTAAAAAAAAATGATACACGGTAAAAAAAATTGGTGATTTTTTATTTAACTTTTTGTCACTAAAACTTGATTTGCAAAAAAACACTATTTTTAATTTTTTTCATTTTTTGATATGTTTTAGAGGACATAAAATGCCAACTTTTCAGAAATTTCCAGAATGGGCAAAAAATCTTTGACCGAGTTATGATTTTTTGAATTAATAAAGATTTTTTCAAAAAATCGAAATGTTGGTCGACATTTTTTTTCAACTTCATTTTTCGATATAAAATCAAATTTGAAATTAAAAAGTACTTTAGTGAATTTTTGATAAAGTGCACCGTTTTCAAGTTATAACCATTTGTAGGTAACTTTTTTGAAAATAGTCGCAGTTTTTCATTTTTTAAAATTAGTGCCCATGTTTGCCCACCTTTGAAAAAAATATTTTCGAAAAGCTGAGAAAATTCTCTATATTTTGCTTTATTGAACTTTGTTGATATGACCCATAGCTGCTGAGATATTGCCATGCAAAGGTTAAAAAAAGGAAAATTCATGTTTTCTAAGTCTCACCCAAACAACCCACCATTTTCTAATGTCGATATCTCAGCAACTATAAATCCGATTTACAATGTTAAAACATGAAACATTCGTGAAATTTTCCGATCTTTTCGAAAAAAATAAGACTAACATTTCAAACGAGCCAAACATTCAATATTACGCCCATTTAAAATATTATTCTTGATTTAAAATTTTTGAAAATATTTTTTTCGAAAAGATCGGAAAATTTCACGAATGTTTCATGTTTTAACATTGTACATCGGACCTATAGTTGCTGAGATATCGACATTAGAAAATGGTGGGTTGTTTGGGTGAGACTTAGAAAACATGAATTTTCCTGTTTTTAAACCTTTGCATGGCAATATCTCAGCAACTATGGGTCGTATCAACAAAGTTCAGTAAAGCAAAATATAGAGAATTTTCTGAGCTTTTCAAAAATATTTTTTTCAATAATGGGCAAACATGGGCACTAATTTTAAAAAATTAAAAACTGCGACTATTTTCAAAAAAGTTACCTAAAAATGGTTATAACTTGAAAACGGTGCACATTATAAAAAATTCACTAAAGTACTTTTTGATTGCAAATTTGATTTTACATCGAAAAATGAAGTTTGCGAACAATATTTCGATTTTTTGAAAAAATCTTTATTGATTCAAAAAATCATAACTCGGTCAAAGATTTTTTGCCCATTCTGGAAATTTCTGAAAAGTTGGCATTTTATGTCCTCTAAAACATATCAAAAAATGAAAAAAATTAAAAATAGTGTTTTTTTGCAAATCAAGTTTTAGTGACAAAAAGTTAAATAAAAAATCACCAAATTATGTTTTACCGTGTATCATTTTTTTTCAGTATAGTCCATATCCATACCTACAACTTTGCCGAAGACACCAAATCGATCAAAAAATTCCTTCAAAAGATACAGATTTTTGAATTTTCACATATCATTTTTGTATGGACAGCTGCCAAATTTGTATGGAAAATTATATGGACAAACTAATGATGCAAAATGGCTTCTTTGGGCATACCAAAGGCACCAAAAAAGTTTCAGTCGGATTAAAAAATACAAAAATTAAAATTAAAGAAAAAAGACCGATTCCGTAGAGAACTGCTCACTTGTATTACAAAATTAGTTTTTATAGCAAGAATAATATAAAAAAAAAATTATTCAAATTTAATGGCATAACAACGCTATCTTACTTTAATTGGGTTTATTTATTCAGTTTTCAGTCAAGAATAAATCCGTGTACAGATTTACTTGATGTTTGAATTATTTTCGCTAACCAAATATTTACAAATATTAATCGAATGTTTTGGTTATTTGGAAAGGATTTGTACAACATTTAACCCTCTTCAACCCAACCCCGCCTTTAGACGGGCTTCGATTTAAAAAATCGCCAAAAATCCATTTTTCAACCAATTTTTGATTTTTAAAAAGCATTGGAAAGAAGAACTCTTAAAATTTTAGAAAATTTATGGGTTGGAAGTTTTACTTGTTTTATGTGACTTGTGTTTTTAAAAATTTACTTTTTTTAGGGGTCAACTTTGGCTGTGTGTTTTACTAACAATTCCGTTATTTTAAGTAAAAAGAAGTATGCAGTAATTTTTCTAGTGTCCCAGACTATGCCTCTACGTATTTTTTTACAACTTAAATGATAATGGTATCATTTATAGCAGCAAATGTAAAAAACAAGCAAAAATTGAAAAAGTTACTGTAAAAACATGAAAAAATTAGATAGGCAAAATGTAATGATAGGAGGTGGTAGAAAAGGCCAGAAACTACCAAAACAAACATAAACTAAGCAAGATAAATGCAAATAAAAAAAAATGGAACAAGAAAAACATAAAACAAGAGAAGTGAAGTTTTTCGTAGAACAAAAGTTGCTCAAAATGACCTCCTGAACACGGGAAAATTAAAAAAATCCGAAAAAATGTGGGCAGTAGAGGGCTAAAATGACTGAAACTATCGAAACGATTTTTGGTTGATTTTCTGAATTGCCCAGAAAAGCATAACTATCTGTTGAGTTTTTCCAAAAAAAAATATTTTTCCTTTTCACCCTAATGTTCATGCATGCCAGAAGAGCTCATTACAAACTTTTCAAGCAAAATTCCCCATGTTATTGAGTTTTCATATCGAAAAATGTATTCAATATAATGTCTGCTGTATTGCTTTTAGCTAAAAATAAAAATGAATGCATTTTCTACGAAAGGATTTACAGCAAAGGTTAACTGTTTTGTACCCTTAGTATCGATTTCAAGGGTTTGTTAAATGAAAATTGTCTACAATTTAGGAAAATTGCTTGAGAATTTTTAATTTGGACACTTTGATTTGGATCCAACTTGGTCCATGCATTCCTTATGTCAAATGATCCATTTTGCATTAATAGTTATTCCAAACCAGAGCTCCATATATTTTTTTTCTTTTCTTTTTTTGTTTTAACCATCAAATTCGAGTTCTGCGACCCCATTTTCGTCAAATTTGAATAGTTGATTACGATTACGAAATGAACATTTTCAATATTTCATCGCCGCCATTTTGGCCGCCATCTTGGATTTAAAATGTATAAATTTCTCTAGAGTAGATTGAGGGTCATACTTAAGCTCGACAATAAAAAATAAGGCATCTCGTATTTTCTGGACGATTTGGATACTTCAGAAAAGTTGCATGTTCAGTTATTTGAAATTTAATCATACTGTATCCGGGAAACATTGTTCTAAGGGGTAATTTTGGTCCGTAATCACCCTTTCATTTATTAGTGTTCGAAGAAAGACATGTTTTCAGTAAATTGCTGCTCAAAATTATGATTTGTAATGTTGGTGTCAAATAGACTTTTATGTAAAATTGGACACTCAATTTGATGGGGTACAGTCCAGACTCGATTATCAGAAGCCGCGATTATCCGAAGTTTCGATTATCCGAAGTTCGATTATCCGAAAGTTTTTATGGGACGTCGTATTTTTAGTATTTTCTTACTTTTAACATCAAATTCGAATTCTACGTCTCATTTTAATCAAATTGGAATTGCCAAATCTTTTTAGATTAGTTTAGGAGGGTCATATTAAAGCTCGATAATCAAAAATAAGACAGCGTATAATCGAGTCTGGACTGTACTAAACGTTTCGAAAATACGTTTTTACAAAATAAAAAAAAATCAAAAGTTTCATTTTTATCATTGGAAAAAGAAACAATAGTTTCCAAGAAACCGCGCATTGAAAAATGAGAACTGAATAGATGACACTGAGATAAACTATTTTTTACTAATTAATAGAGGTGGGCAAAACCGCTCTTTTTTTTGGAGCCACTCATTTTCGCTCGCTAATTAAAATGAGCGGCTCATTTGAACGGCTCTTTCGCTCTTTTTTTTTAAGGAGAAGGCTATTTTAAAAAATGGTGTGTTTTTGAGGATTTTTATAGGACTTTTATAAATTATATATTTCTTTAAGATAAGTTGTGTATTGGAAAGTTTTTTTTATTTTGTTTACAAAATCATTCGATTTTAGCGTAATTTAATGCTATTTATAGTCTTTCAATGTATATTGATAAGAAAGTTAGAATAGACATCACAACGAAATGTGTTAAATCAAAGTACCAGAAAAAGTACACCGAGGGAAAATTTTGAAAAATTTAACATTATTTTAAAAGCTTCAAATATTTTAAATTACATTTTCATTTCTTAAAAACAAATTTAATACTAAAAATTGTTTGAAATTTAACGAACAATAGTTCAAATATCATTACATCTTGGAACGGTTCTTTCAAAAAAGCAGACTTTAAAAAAGAACCGCGGTTTTTTTTTTGTTAGCCATGGTTCGTTCGCTCTTTTAAGTGAACCGGCTCGCTCTTTTTTTGCCCACCTCTACTAATTTATTCTTTAAAATGCTGTTTTCCAGCAACCAGTCAGTGGTCCAACAAAAAAAAAGTTAAAAAAATTTAAAGTTTAGTAAACTTTTCGAAAAAAAAAAATTTTTAATTGCAAAAAAAACTGAAAATGTTCCGAAAAATTTCACCATAAAATGCCTATAATTTGAAAATGTTTCTTTTTCGATTTTCTTTTTCAAAAATCTCAATTTTTCAAAAATGTATAAGAATGTAAATGTATTGGGGGGAAGGGGTAGGGTTTTTGGAGTATCCATTCGGTTTACGGATGGCCCTTTCAAACATTTTTTGACTTTTTTCTTAGTCCATAGTCACTCCCAGCGACGTTATTTTTTGACTTCAAAAATAAAAAGGTGTTATTTCAAATCGTTTATTTTGCCATTACTGAATTATTTCATAACCTTCACTACAAGCATTTCCTCAGCTGCTGCAGTTGCGACTTCAATTTGCTCAAGTTTGCCCGTACATTGTTCACGCACGCCTTGGTTGTCGGTGCATTGTAGTTCCTGATCGCTCGAACATCCCCATTCACTTGCCCGGCAAATGTCTTAAAGCAGTTCCTCACACGCTTCAATGGAAAGAAAAAATAGTTATTTTAAATATAATTTTTTTCTGGTAGAAACAAGTCAAAGCAATACTTACGGAGTTTGCGGCCTCACATGAAATCACCAATAGAAGCACTAAAATAGCTTTAAATGCGACAAGTTTCATCTTTCTGGCGTTTGAAATGCTTCTGCGAAACAATTGCGATCGGTCGCTTTTATATGCAAACTTTTTCTTTGAAACGATTCGGTGCAGGGAAAATGCAAACACAAAATTAAATATTTATTTCAAAATGAATATTTATGGGCGAAAAGTGGAAGTTTACATTGTATCGTAATGTTCGTCTGCGTTTGAACTAATTTGAATAATAAGAAAAGGATGTTTAATCGTTCCCAAAATTTATCTTCAAATTTTCCAAAACATCGAAGACCAGGTTGATCCACCTACATTGTCAGCAACATAAAGCCCCATCCAATATCCTGATCCGATCCGTCCACTTGAGATTGGTGAATTTCCTGTCGGCTTTCCAATTTTCCCGTGCTTTCCAACCCCCTTTTTGGGTTAAAATTTCCCCTCTAGTTACGACACAAAGTGAATTATGCAATAGCACTTCTGGCCACAGTAACACCAGGCCTGGGCCTGGGAACGACCACATCCGTGAAGAGTGCCTCCTCCGGGCGATACTCCAGGTTCAAGTGCAAACGCCAAGAGCTCTCTCGCCATCATTGGCACACAGCAGTGGGGAAAAGTGCTTTGAATCCAGCTGGGCTTTCGCTTCACGCTTGGGAAAGTGTCCGCCGTCCATCTTTGTACGGCGATAGGATCTATTTTGTGCCACGATGGCGGTGAGACCCTCTCGAGATTTGTCCTGCCAGGCTGGGGACAAGGACGGAAGACCATAACCTCAATTTAAAGCATTTTTTTTGCTCTTTGCGGCAAAAGTTGAAAACTGGAGCGAAAATCCTAGGGTGAAAATTGAGTCCAACACGTGCCGTCACGATTTCGTTATGTTTCCGAGAAGTCGGGAATTGCTCTAGCTGTGTAAATTTATTCATCGACGGCTAATGAATTTCATACAGAACAAACTGACGCTCATTTTGAGCTTTTTCTCGGAAGCGGAAAGTGGTTTCCATTTCAAAGATTTTTTTCACTCAGCATCAAAAGTTCAACTGAAACATGGCAACACGAATGGCGAGAGAGTAAATTGTAATGCGAAAGTTTTACATTTACAGTGATTCCGAGGAGGATAGAGAAAATTGCCAACTTACTTCAAACTGCAAGCTCGTTAAATTTTGATATCTATACTGTTTGCGTTTACCTCCATGAGACCGGTTGGACGATGGAATTGCAATTTTACTCTGTTCCAGAGGGCAGATGTGGACATTTTACGTTTTATGAGATTTCCTTTATTGCATTCTATGAAATTGTCTATATATGCCGACATGTGACCATCGATGAAAGGTTATGATAGATGTACGAGTTGAACACTATAGTATAGATTTGAAGAGCTTGTTTTAGCAACTTGATTGGCTTGTTTAAATTTGATGGTTCTGATTTAACTGTTTTTTTTTTTACAAAACATCAATTTTGAACATGATTTTTGTATAGAAAACTAGTTAACCTTCTATAGTTTAGCCGTTGTGAATATTTTTCAAAGTTTCTGTCACCCCTTTCAAATAGATACAAAAATCAAGCTGGTTAAAAATATTATAAATAACTGCGTTTTTTTTGTGTGCACAGCATCGAAATAAAAAAAATCATAGGAACTTAACTTTTTTGGAAATTAATTATTGTGGAAAAACAGATGATGATATTTGGCACCGTAAAAGGTGGCTCTTCTCCGTTGCCATTTATTTTAAGGAATTTCTCATATCTCCGATTATTTTGAACAAAACTTGAAAAATTTGGCTTCTGATTTGTCTTGCCAATATTGACATTAACATTGAACAATATTTGAAACGGCATAACGAAAGAAAGTCACTCCTAAAAAAAAAATTGAAATGCTGAGAATTTTTTTTTGAAGTTTACTCCTTGCGACTCTGAAAATCGGACAATTACATACTTTTTGATATACAACCTCACAAAGAATTCTTAAAAAATAATTTCAAAAGTTTTAGATTTGGTCTTGAAAATGAATTGAGGAAAATGATCAATTTGTAGTATATAGACCTTTACGAATGTTTTTTGGGGACGCGCAGTCCTATTTTTCGCGATAATTTCGTCTCTTTTGTGTGGCTGTTTGTGCGCATGGAGTGATTGGTCAGTATAATTGAATAATGCCGTCATAAGTTCAGTGCTTCTGGGGACGCGCAGTCCTATTTTTTCGCGATAATTTCGTCTCTTTTGTGTGGCTGTTTGTGTGCATGGAGTGATTGGTCAGTATAATTGAATAATGCCGTCATAAGTTCAGTGCTTCTGGGGACGCGCAGTCCTGTTTTTTCGCGATAATTTCGTCTCTTTTGTGTGGCTGTTTGTGTGCATGGGGTGATTGGTCAGTATAATTGAATAATGCCGTCATAAGTTCAGTGCTCCTGGGGACGCGCAGTCCTGTTTTTTCGCGATAATTTCGTCTCTTTTGTGTGGCTGTTTGTGTGCATGGGGTGATTGGTCAGTATAATTGAATAATGCCGTCATAAGTTCAGTGCTTCTGGGGACGCGCAGTCCTGTTTTTCGCGATAATTTCGTCTCTTTTGTGTGGCTGTTTGTGTGCATGGGGTGATTGGTCAGTATAATTGAATAATGCCGTCATAAGTTCAGTGCTTCTGGGGACGCGCAGTCCTGTTTTTTCGCGATAATTTCGTCTCTTTTGTGTGGCTGTTTGTGTGCATGGGGTGATTGGTCAGTATAATTGAATAATGCCGTCATAAGTTCAGTGCTCCTGGGGACGCGCAGTCCTGTTTTTTCGCGATAATTTCGTCTCTTTTGTGTGGCTGTTTGTGTGCATGGGGTGATTGGTCAGTATAATTGAATAATGCCGTCATAAGTTCAGTGCTTCTGGGGACGCGCAGTCCTGTTTTTTCGCGATAATTTCGTCTCTTTTGTGTGGCTGTTTGTGTGCATGGAGTGATTGGTCAGTATAATTGAATAATGCCGTCATAAGTTCAGTGCTTCTGGGGACGCGCAGTCCTATTTTTTCGCGATAATTTCGTCTCTTTTGTGTGGCTGTTTGTGTGCATGGAGTGATTGGTCAGTATAATTGAATAATGCCGTCATAAGTTCAGTGCTTCTGGGGACGCGCAGTCCTGTTTTTTCGCGATAATTTCGTCTCTTTTGTGTGGCTGTTTGTGTGCATGGGGTGATTGGTCAGTATAATTGAATAATGCCGTCATAAGTTCAGTGCTTCTGGGGACGCGCAGTCCTGTTTTTTCGCGATAATTTCGTCTCTTTTGTGTGGCTGTTTGTGTGCATGGGGTGATTGGTCAGTATAATTGAATAATGCCGTCATAAGTTCAGTGCTTCTGGGGACGCGCAGTCCTGTTTTTCGCGATAATTTCGTCTCTTTTGTGTGGCTGTTTGTGTGCATGGAGTGATTGGTCAGTATAATTGAATAATGCCGTCATAAGTTCAGTGCTTCTGGGGACGCGCAGTCCTGTTTTTTCGCGATAATTTCGTCTCTTTTGTGTGGCTGTTTGTGTGCATGGAGTGATTGGTCAGTATAATTGAATAATGCCGTCATAAGTTCAGTGCTTCTGGGGACGCGCAGTCCTGTTTTTTCGCGATAATTTCGTCTCTTTTGTGTGGCTGTTTTTGTGCATGGAGTGATTGGTCAGTATAATTGAATAATGCCGTCATAAGTTCAGTGCTTCTGGGGACGCGCAGTCCTGTTTTTTCGCGATAATTTCGTCTCTTTTGTGTGGCTGTTTGTGTGCATGGGGTGATTGGTCAGTATAATTGAATAATTCCGTCATAAGTTCAGTGCTTCTGGGGACGCGCAGTCCTATTTTTTCGCGATAATTTCGTCTCTTTTGTGTGGCTGTTTGTGTGCATGGGGTGATTGGTCAGTATAATTGAATAATGCCGTCATAAGTTCAGTGCTTCTGGGGACGCGCAGTCCTATTTTTTCGCGATAATTTACGTCTCTTTTGTGTGGCTGTTTGTGTGTAATGTTCCGTCAGTGCAAGCGGGTGGTTGTGTTTGTGTGCAAAGTGCCCTTTTTTCATCATCGCTGGTTGGAAGGCAATTTGACGGTTTAGTTCGTTAGTTTTATCGCGTAAAATAATATTTTGATTCATCAAGAACGTTGTGTGGTGTGCGAGTCTTTTTTTTTGTGTTGAAAAGACCTTCCCATAGCTCCGTAGCTCGGAGGGCTCGACGTCGGTTGTTTGTGTGTTAAGCCCTCTCCATAGCATCGTAGCTCGAGAGGCAACGATTCCTCATCTAGCTAACAGAAAGAAGATCGGAAGGCACTTGATGGTTGAGTTCGTAGCGTCGTTTCCGTAACAAATTTATGAATTAAATAGTTATATGATTAAAAATCAGACTACGCTACCATTGCAGCATTGCGTTTAACACCTCATTCTATAAATAAACTTTATTTGGCTTTATCTTTCCACAGCCGGCTGTCTAAGATGAAACCATTTCATTTAAAATTTAACAACAGTTAAACGGGAAATGTCTCATCCGCAGCATCCGATTGTTTGCCTTGAGAATAATATATAAAACCTTTCAACAAACACTATGATTTTGGGTCGCATCATCATCTTCTATGATGAATCCTGACCAAACACCCTATCCTACTAACAAGTTTTCAGGTTCCTGGCGCTCGTGGGGTGTAAGCACAGAGTAAATCAGCTGCCCTAGTAGCAACCTGCGCTAACTAACATTCCCGTCCCTTAAAATCGAGGTCTACAAACTGACATGGCGGGCGCCGTTGGTGGCCAATGACTGTTACCTATTCGCAACTGATCTAGCTTTAGCAATCATGGTGTTTTATCTTTTCAGCGCATTCATACATGCTGTTGATAAGGGAAACACCACTAGATCGTCGAAGCCTATAATCAGTAGTGCTGAAAGGATATTACGGTTCTGTTCAGCAACGGAGGGGCAACCATGGGTGATCTCTCATGCTCATGCTCATGCTCTATAGACCTTTACGAATGTTTTTTGATTTTCAAATTTTGCAATTATTTTTATTGAAAAAAAAAATGAAATTTAACAAAAGTTTAGTTTTCTTACATTGAAAATCGAATTAAAAGTATCCGAGGTCCGTAGAAAATTACAGGCTTATTAGATGACACTAAGGAGCAATTCTCTACCAAAACAGGAAATGGATTTTATTTTTATTTTTTGATTTGGCTCAAACTTTGTGGGGGCCCTCCCTATGACCAAAGAAAAAAAATAATCGAAATTTCATACAAAAACAAATTTTGAACTAATTAATTTTATGCAATGCTGAATTTGCAATCGAAAAGTACTTAATAGATTTTTTAAAAAGGGCTCCGTTTTCAAGATATAGCCACCGAAAGTTTGATTGTAACGAAATATTTGCAGTTTTTCGATTTTTTTTAAATAGTGACCATGAGTGACCATATCTGAAAATATTTTTTTTTTAAGTTCAGAAATTTTGCTATAAAATTGTCTAAGGATCATTGAAGATTGGACAGCTGGTTGTTGAGATACAGCGGCTTAAAGAAAAAGAAACAGGAACTTTTTTAAAAATAATGTTTTTCAAAAAAATAGGAAAATTTCTTTTTTTTTACATTGAAAATCGGACTATTAGTTGCTGATATAACGACATTAGAATATGGTGGGTTGTTTGGGTGAGACTTAGAAAACTTCAATTTTCCTGTTTTTTTAAGCCGCTGCGCTGTATCTCAGCAACCAGAGGTCCAATTTTCAATGTATTTTCAGAAATGGTCACTCAAGGTCACTATTTTAAAAATCGAAAACTGCAAATATTTCGTTACAATCAAACTTTTGGTGGCTATATCTTGAAAACGAAGCCCTTTTTAAAAAAATCTGTAAAGTACTTTTCGATTGTAAATTCAATTTTGCATAAAAAAAATTAGGTCAAAATTAGTTTTTGTATGAAATTTCGATTTTTTTTCCAAAAATCACTATTTTTCAAAAATTCATAACTCGGCGGCAGCTTTTTTGACCATCCTTCTCTATGGCTCAAAAGTTGCGGGCTTTGGTCCCCTATAACAAATCAAAAAATTTCGAAAATCATAAAATACTTATTTTGAGAAATTGTGTTTTGTGAAAAAGTGATAATTAAAAAATCGGGATTTTTTTCCGTGTACCTATTTTTCTCAATAGTCCTCAACAATACCTACAACTTTGCCGAAGACACCAAATTGATCAGAATATTAACTCAAAAGTTACAGCTGTTTGAATATTTACGTACCATTTTTGTATAGACAGCTGCCAAAATTGTATGGAGACTTGTATGGTGAATCAATGACACAAAAGCTTCTTTAGTCATAGGGAGGGCCCCCACAAAGTTTGAGCCAAATAAAAAAATACAAAAAATAAAAGTGGTCGAAATCGGCTGATTTCGTAGAGAATTGCTCTAAGGATTACGAATTTTCATCGCTTCAAATTCTTTGTATGCTCGTACCTAAGAAACAAATGGTCCTATTTTCTCAGAGTCTCAGAGAAAAAAAAAATGCAAAAAAAATGTCTCAACTTAAAACTGGTTTTCTTGTCATAAAGTTTTAAAAATAGGAAAAATATTATAATTTCCAAAATTCTAACCTTAAAGTGAGTATATTTTTAAAACGGTGAGTTCATCCAAAATTCTGTACCGTAATCTAGTGCGAGTCGGCACTACAATCTAAATAGGGACAGCAGGATTTAGATCACTTGAAAAGTTAAAATTCAGCAATCGATGCACTATTTTTGCAAATCAGGCTAGATTTTTATGTGATTGACAAGCTACATTAAGCTTGATAATGGGAGGATGAAAGAGAAAAGGTGAATGTCAAACACGAGTAGGTATGTAAACACAAAAATGTGATAGGCTCTTTTCGGCGCTGAGAATTTCAGGACTGAAAGATGAGCAATTATTTGAAGCATGAGATTTCAGGAATGATAACTGTAGTCACTGAGAACATAAAGTTTGATATTTATATGCATCTGTGCTCTCTTATGCTAAATAGATAAAAATCCTGGCAAGATTAGTACAAGAGGGCACAGAGGCATCGATTTGTACAACCCTGGAATACATGAAGGTTCACGGGTTGACGAAGTTTTTTTCGAAAGTTAATTTTCCAAATGATATAAAAATTATATGACTAAACTAATAAAAATTATTCGAGTTCAAATTTAAATGGTGCTCGATATCAATCATTCAGAGTAGATTTTTTTTTCGATGAACAGAGGTCGGTGCACATGAATGAGAATAAATTTGAATTCTTTTTTTTTTTGTATCGATGAATGGAATAGGCCGTTTTGTAACCATAAAATTTAAATATTTACTGTATGTCTAAACGGACGCAGTCTATTGAACAAGCATTTTAATTACCATCACAAAACAATTCTATTGAGGCATCGCCTATAAAAGCCCCCCCGGCGAAATATCACAAAGTCATAAAGTGCCGAGAACGTCAAAATGGTCGCAAACAAATTTGTAAAGGTAGCACTTTTGCTGATCCTGATAATAGCGTCAGCGGAGGCAGTTCCCGTGAGTACCGCACAGGACCCCGAAAGGTAATTTAAATTAATTGATTTTTTGTTCCCTCCCTCCTGACAACAGGTGCTGTGCGTCGCCAAGTTTGCCCTTCATCTGGAGCACCTGATAGCGAGCATCGTACGGTACGAGCGCAGTTCCAACAAGCAGTGCGTTTCCTTTGCTGGCTCGGTGGCAAAAGATGTCGTCAAGCTGGTCAATGATTTGCGCAGTTGTATGTCGGTTTGAGGTTTTGGATGGAAATGTGCAATAAATAACTTTTTAAATTTGGATGTTTTTATTTGCAAAATATATTTTTGTATCGTAGCATAATTTAATTTGAAAAGTTTTCTTTTTTAAAGTGAACACACGATGAAGATAAGAAAAGTCACGTTAATTTATTTCAGCAGCAGAATAAATTAAAAGTCCTTGGCACAGAACGTTGCAGCAGTCTTTAAAATAAATTTCAATTCAACTAAGAATATCAGGACTCTCTTAAAATAGATCGATACAACTAGATATAACTCGAAAGTTTTGTTTTATCTAGACAAACAAGAAATGCACTAAGTTACATGGAAATCCAAAATAAAATATCGGCTAAAAATATCAAATATTAAAATTAAAATTAACTCATTGATATCAGATGTTATTTTTTTAAATGCATAAATATTTTGTAAGGAGTCACTGCTCTTCTTATAAAAGAAACACAATGCTTATGACGCACCTGAAACCATGGTAGAAGCAACAGGACGACCCTGACATTGTCTCCTTCTGCGAAGGATTTTTCGTTGCCACCGCAAAACATTTGTCTTCTTATTTAGGCTTATTTTTAATACGTCTCAAGCATGAAATTCAATTTACTCGCCGAGTCATGCTTCCCTACTTATTACACACAACTCACGCGACTATTTCGGCGAAGGCAACGTCAGGCCCGACGAGGAAAATCAATCGCAACTAAGGTTCAGCGCTTTTCCGTGGAGATGTTGTGATAAAGTGCGTGCGTGGGTTTTATTGGGGGCTTTATGATTTGGGCGCGAAGCATTGGTTTGAGTGTGGTTTTGTTCCTGGAAGTAACATCTTCATCCGACCGTTACAATTACGAGAATTATAATGGAACATCGTTTCAAGCATAATCGTGAGTGCTAGGACATTTTTTTGGAATATTGGATGTTTTTCAATTTTATAAGAACACAATAGGTGAAAACCAAAAAAAAGTTCTTCGAAGGATAACATGTTATTTAATCTCCTGATAAACAATTAGACAGAATTGTTGTTGTCCTTATTTACAAGAGAAAAGCCAATTTCAAGATAATCATTTTGAAGATACAGTCGACTCTCTGGTTGTCAATATCCAAGGGACCGTCGAGGAAGAGAATCATCAGTTTACAGAACGATGCAAAATGAAGACTCGATTGAAAATATTTTTTTCTTGATACCCAGCTATGGGAGAGAGACATGGCAACGTCCATCAAACAAAAACAAACTAATGTCAAACACCCTTCAAAGCTTCGTTTCGTCAAGAAAAATGTCTATGCAAGCCATGAGAAAGTGAAATTATTGACAACCGGAAGAGATTTTTGAACCAAACAGAATCCAAGGGACCGTCGGGGAAGAGATCCTTCATGCAAGGGAAAATATCGAGGAATGAAGATAATTGAAGTATGCAGATTAAAGGGACTGAAGAATTCATCGATAGATGGAGAATTATTGATATCGAGAAGATCGACAGCTAGAGAGTCGACTGTATATGCTTTACTTGTTACGAAGGAAGAAAGATAAACACGTTCACACTCCGATTTGGATTCAACGAGAAAAAAACCACTTAAGGTAAAGCCATCATCAAAAGATCGGAAAATTTCACGAATGTTTCATGTGTTAACATTGAAAATCGGACCATTAGTTGCCGAGATATCGTCATTAGAAAATGGTGGGTTGTTTTGGTGAGATTTAGAAAACTTCAATTTGTGTTTCTTTTTCTTAAAGCGGCTCTATCTCAGCAACCCGAGGTCCAATCTTTAATGTCTCTTAGACAATTTTAAAGCAAATTTTCTGAACTTTTCAAAAAAAATATTTTTAGAGATGGTCACTTTTTCTAAAAATTGAAAAACTGCAAATATTTCGCTAAAATCTAACTTTCGGTGGCTATATCTTGAAAACGGAGCCCTTTATCAAAAAAATTGTGAAGTACTTTTCGATTGCAAATTCAATTTTGCATTTAAAAATAATGTCAAACTTATTTTTTGCATGAAACTTCGATTTTTTCCAAAAATCACTATTTTTTCAAAAATTTATAACTCGGCGGCAGATTTTTTGACCATGTTTCTCTATATTTACATACCATTTTTGTATGGACAGCAGCCAAAATTGTATGGAGACTTGTATGGGTGAACCAATGACACAAAATAGCTTATTTGGTCATAGGGAAGGCCCCCACAAAGTTTGAGTCAAATATAAAAATACAAAAAATAAAAATGGTCGAAATCGGCCGATTTCGTAGAGAGTTGCTCATGGATAATTGGCCCCGACCCCTCTTCGATTTGCGTGAAACTTTGCCCTAAAGGGTAACTTTGCATTGCATTTTCCGTTACTCAACTGTAAATTTTTTTGAACATTTCATTTTAAGGAAAATTTAATGCACTTTTAGAATCTACATTAACTCAGAATGGTAATTTTTTCATTTAGAACATTTTTTTTTCATTTTTAAATTTCATGTTTTTTCTAACTTTGCAGGGTATATTTTTAGAGTGTAACAATGTTCTACAAAGTTGTTTCTGAATTTTCATTAAGCAGGACGTTCATGAAAAATTAACAAATTTTAGTATATTTTTGATAATTTTGGTTGAAAAATTGGAGAATGGCAATTATTATAGAAGGTTAAACAAACATGCAATAAGACTGTTTCTTATAAATCAATGCATGCATAAAACATGAAACCGGTAGGCATAATATTTATTCCAGAAGGTCACGACAGTTGTGTTTGTATTCTACCCAAAGCTTGAAGTCACTATAGTATGATATTGTGTACAGAATTTGTTTAGTAAACTGCTTATTGAATACTTTCGTTTACAGATTGTTTTCATGTCAATTGTTTTTTCGTGGTCCGTATATTTGTTGATCACGAAAGAAATCGAAAGTGACTAAATAAAATAAAAATTTTAGCTTGTTTTTTCACCACCCAAGAACATAATTAAATGTCAACTATAATCACATATGCTGCCACCATAAATTTTCACCGCAAACGTAAATATTTTGGTCACAAGGTAGGCAATGTCACAGGGTCATCCTAACAGTTATCCCGGAAAGCAAAAAATCTTCTTAGTTCCACTCCAAAGTAACACTTAAGCATAAACCACTTACAAATCACCGGCAAAGCTGGAACGAAACCGAACCTCGAAAACCACAACACCACAAATATATCAAATTGATTTTTTACTATCGAAAACACGGCAAGTCTGGGCGAAATCGAAGAAACATCTAGGGACGCACTCATACACAACGAACGAAGCAAGAAGCGTCAAATTGTGGAGCATGCGCCGTTGGTTCTGTTTGTGTTTTTCTGTGCGATAGTGAATGACTAGAATGGCTGACAGTTCGCGCTCAGGTGGTTGCAGCTTCAAACGACCTAGTTGCCAGTTTTCTAAGCTAGCAATATTTTTTTTAATTCTTTATTATAGAGTTTTTCAGTCGGAGGCTTGTTCAACTCTTTAGCTAGCAATATTTTTTTTTATTAAGTGTTACCTTTTTCTAGGATTTTTACAGGGTTTTAATTTTAGCGGGGAAAAAATAAGCACCTTCAGGCTATACGAAGGGAAGCAAAACAAAGTCATTGAAAGCAAGGAAAGTGATTTTTGGTTCAAAGACCAACAATCACTCAATCAGTGCCGATCAAAGCGCACAACCAATCGTAAGCACCACGATTCGTAAGCATCTAGCGATAGATCAGATAACTAAACAAAGTCTATAGACATGATACATAATTAGCCTGCACTAGCACATTTAGCCGTAAATTTGAATGTTTCAAAAATATCTATTATGTTCCACGTGTCTTTCGAAATTAGTTTTTTTTTTCAAATTATTGAAAAGTTTTTTGAAATAAAACTGATTCGACATTGTGAATAAGAACATGAAATGCCTTCGTTCTTGAATCAATCCAAAAATGTTTTGGATCTCTACGTTTTTTTTTGTAAAGCTTAATTTATTTTAGAAATGATTGATGATTGTTTTTGATTGTTCTTTTGTATAATGCAATTTATAAACCTTTTTTCCATGAAAGTCGACACCATGATTTGTTATATCAATTTTTAGTTATTTTTTCGCCTTGATATTTAATGTTTTTGATAAACCGATAAACAGAAATGACATTGGGTCTGGAAATTTAAGCATTTTTGTATGACCCAATCTCACCCCTCAGACCCAATGTCCTGATGACAGAATCTGTTAAATGCAATTTTTTTTGAAAACCAACCCTGATACTGACTTGAAAACAGTGCTTCTTAGGCCGTTGCAGATATTATTCGAACTTTTCAATGCACCCTTCTCCAACAACCCCGTAAAATGAATGCAAAAAAGCCAACAAAATTAATGAAAAAGGAAAAAGTTATCAATAAGAAATTATTTAACTATTGTTTTTCTGCGTTGTTTTGCTGTATGCTGGATTTATTTTTTTAAATATTTATTTTTTAACTTTAATATGCAGTTTCACAAAAAAGTTTTTTTATTCAATTTTTGTTCCGTTTGAGCTTAACAGTTTTGCTACAGGAAATAACATCTGCAATTCAGATATTTGGGAAACCTTTCAGAAAAAGATCTTTTTAAGTGCCTTTGAAGGTACATATTTCTAACTTAAGAATTTACGAGCCGATCGTAGCTCTTGTAAGAAAACAGATTGCAAGTTTTTTTTTTCGTGAAAAAAATCGTTAGGAATAGGATTGTTTAAACTGATAATTGATATACAGTTGATAGTCATATAAAATGCAATTTAATTATTTGTTAAAACATGGTTTAAAAATTTAGTTTCAATTGCACTTCTATTTCGTTGAAAAAAAATCTCTAGGCAACAAAAAACATTATTTGGACATTTTTGAGGGAAGAAAGTGAAACATATTTGTAACGGCCTAATATTTATAAAAGATTTAAATTTTAAATTTCAATTTGCTAGATCTAAAGCTTGTCAATTCATTGAACGACTATTGAAAAAAAAATCAATTGAAAAAAAAAATCAATTTCTTAGAAATTTCTTCACTGTATAAAATTTAAATAAAAAATCAATTTTAAGACAAAAAAATCCAAAATTCTAACTATACAAATGCATGGCAGCTGGCAGTTGATAGTGCGGTAGCTTGTAGCAGTAATTCATTAAATAAAAAAAATAAGTCTGGATTGTTTGAATATTCTCGGCTATGTTTTTTTTTTTGCAAATAATAAGTCATTTTGAAAATCCTATCGCAGCAAGCAACCAATTTTTTCCAAAATTCAAGTGAATTTTCCTCGTTTTTCGGTTACCCTATCCATCTCTACACCGGTGGGAGAGACTTTTCCAGCCCGAAACCCGACAATGCTCACGTGCACACTGGTGTGCGTGCTCGCTGCTACTGCTTCACCGGAGTTTTCCCCCGAAGGGAAAGCCAGCCAGGTTCGAACCTCGTGGACTCGTGCCAACTCGGTCAGTACGAACTGAGCTTTTCCCCTTGTCGCTTGACATAGTTTCCGCGGTGCTCTCTCGCTTGCCATTAACGGTCGAGATTTCTTTTTTTGTTTTTTCGGGAAAATTCAGTTTTTCGTGTCTACTTTTGCGTAAAGAAAAGTTTCGGGGATCGAAAAATTGAAAAGCGTGTGCGTGTTTTTGCTTTTGGGGCAAATTTTACTTTCGCAAGGAAGAGGCAGCAAAAAAAGGTTCAAACTGGGGATGATGCTGAAGTCATCTGGTGTGATGGTCTACATTCAGGGGCATTCCCCATCCCCAACGGAATCGGAAAGCTGCACATTCAGCAGAATGTAATTGAGCTATAAAAAGAAGGCAAAATACGGCATTGAAAAACCGGAGCGAAAGAAGTGAGGCAAGTAGCAAAAGAAAAAAAAAAGGAAAAAGAAGCAAAAATGCAGCAATAGTGCAAAAGTCGCTGAATGGCGTGAAAGTTTGTGTGTGTGTGCGTGTTTTTTGTTAAGGAAAGATTCCCGACTTCCCTTCTGTATTCATTCACCTGTAAATTTACGCCAACCCAGGGAGGAAAATCTCCCGTGGAAAGAGGCACCACGTGGTAGGGCAAACGTACATCAAAATGCTAAAAAGTACATCGTAAGCAGATTGACTGCTGCAGTGTATCGTAGTTTGACATGCGTGTGAGTGTGTGTATGTGTTTGCATGTGTGTGTGTATGTGCGTGTGTGCTTTATGTTGTCGAATTTCATTAGGAAAAGTGCTGCATTAGCGAAAACATGCCGTGTGTAGAAGAGAGCAGAATTTCCACGCGCCGCACATGTGTGCGATTTCATTCGTATGTGTATGTGTACAAACATTGTTGCTATTGTTATTTTAACGTGGGAGCATATGTGTGTGTGTTCGAATGTTTCACGTGGTTTGTTTGTTTTCTGCTCTTCGCACAGCCTTCTCATCTTAATGCAGCGTCGGTCGGTCGCAACACACTCCTGTATTGGCAGTCAGTCGGGCTCGTCAGGAGCTATGAATTAGTAGCAAGGATGTCGTGTCACGGTCGTGAATGAATTTTGAATGAGTACAGAGTGGATGTGTGTGTTTATTAACGTCGAACAGGATTAAACGTTGTGCGATAGCTGGGTACGTGGAACTTCGCGAATTTAACGTGTTGAAGCTAGTGAGTTTGTTTTAGTTTTGAATTTTTTTAGATCTCGTTATATCAAACAAAACGTTTTTTTTTCTTTCCATTAGATAGTTTAAAATCCCATTGAAAATATTGTCAAGATGAAATTTGACCTTTTTCGATTGAGACAAGTCAAATAATTAGGTATCACTGACCCTCTACAGTCTAGACTCGAATATCCGAAGGTTTGTATGGGGCTTTGGAAATCGAATCATAAAAAGGTAGGGGAAATTATCGTATGTTTGGCAGGTTAAGCGCCCGCTCCTAACTCCATCCAATTTCCTATTTTCACTATTTAAACAACTTAGTTTATAATTGAGCTATTTATCACTCTAATTGCGTTGAAAACGCTTTTTATGAGCTATTATTGAACGTCAAAGTGCTGATATGGCAATATTAGAAGCACGCTGGAGTTCTGTAACCTCATTTTAGTCAAATTTGAATGGTTGATTGCCATTTAAGTTACCAAATGCAATTTCTCAATATTCTAATTAGGCCATTTTGGTAATTATCTTGGATTTAAAAAATTCTAAATCACTTCAGATTAGTTTAGAGCAAGAGTGTTTGGTATTTTCAATTACTTGGCAGTCAGGCGAAAATTACCAGAACTATCGATGTAAAGTAACTAATTACTTAATTACTCAGAACAAAATTAATTACTCGACACTTTGAAAAATATTCAAATATGTATAAGAATTTGATTGAAAAACTTTGGTGCCGTTATAAAGACATAAAATCTAAATCATTTGATTATTATCGACAATTTGGATTCTATAATTGTATATACTATTTGGATTATATAAAAGCAGATAAAATTATTTTTCATAAAGTTTGTTATTGGGCTCTGGCTGAGGATAGAGCCGAAAAGAATATACAAATAAATTTCAGGCCATATTTTTACAACAACAAAAATACGGTGATATATTTAACCCTCAACTGCCCAATTTTTTCGGTTTTTTTTTATTTTTCCCGTGTTCAGGAGGTCATTTTGAGCAACTTTTGTTCTACGAAAAACTTTACTTCTCTTGTTTTATGTTTTTCATGTTTCATTTTTAGTATTTTAATTTGCATTTATCTTGTTTAGTTTATGTTTGTTTTTAGTAGTATTTGGCCTATTCTACCACCTCCTATCATTACATTTTGCCTATCTACTTTTTTCATGTTTTTACAGTCACTTTTTCAATTTTTTGCTTGTTTTTCGCATTTTTTGCTATAAAACGGCACCATTATCATTTAAATTGAAAAGAAATGCGTAGAGGCATAGTCTAGGACACTAGAAAAATTACTGCATACTTCTTTTTACTTAAAACATAGGAAATATTACTAAAAAACACAGCCAAAGTTAACCCCTTAAAAAATGTCATTTTTAAAAACATTGACGAAGTCACATAAAACAAGTAAAACTTCCAACCAGCCATTGGCCGAACCGTTCATTGTTTGAACTTCTGTCAAAATATTCTCACTTTTGGACGCAGCAACTCTTTTCAGATTCCGTTTTGTGCGGATGTTCGAACACAAACCCAAGTTCACGCTGAGTTTCAAACTTGGGTTTGAACTCTGGTGACAACAATTGTTTAGTTTCCACGGGTTTCTCAGCTAAAAACGATTTTTTTGTCTGAAAATGACATGGATTTTAATAAAATTAACTTTTAAAACCTCAATCATAGCTCATGTTTTGCTGAAACCTTTTGTTTTAGACAAATGTTCAAACACGGGTTCAAACAATTGTTCGGCGAACCCGAAAACCCTGTTTCAAACAGAACAGTGTTCAAGGTCAAACACGAATGAAGGTTCAAAACAAAACACTGAAAAAAGGTAAACATTTTTGATGGATTATATTCTGTGTATACTTTCCCTTTTAAAAAATTATGTAAAAAAATAATTTATAATTTAAAAAGACAGGACAGGTTTTTTGAAAAAAAAACGCAAAACTTAATGGTGGTGCCAAAAAAGTAAGGGGTGCTCCAATTTTTTTTTTCTGAAAATCGGGATTCTTGCATGTTTAGATAGTAGAAACAGCTGCACCGTATGGAGCATAATTATAAAATGTCGATTTCGAATTTGTACTTTGCTGTGTACAGTTTAATGGCCAGAAAAAATGAACCCCTGCTCCACAAGCGGAAAACGATTTTTTGGGTTATTTTAAGCATCTGTGCCTATTTTGAGCGAAATTGGTTAAGATAAACCCATTAATACCCAAGCCTAAAGTTGATGAAAAAATGTTTTCCATACAAAAATGACATTTTTAAATCGCTAATAACTTTTCAGGATCGAGTTTTACAGCTATTGTATGTTTTACAAAATTGTAGTGCATTAAATTTTCAATGAGAATCTCACTTTTGAAAATGTTTGGATGGAAATAGAGCACCTTGCAGACCAAACCGTACGAAAATTGTATCAATGGGTAAATGTAGACCGATTTTGCTCATATTTAGTCCAGAATCCTAAAATGGGTCAAGGAACAATATTCAGCTTGTGGAACGGCGTTTTGAAAAAAGGCCCATATTCTGGGCACTCTAATGACCCATACATTATTTCCAAGCACTCTTCCACCGTCTCACTGCCCATCGGCAAACAAACGCCATCTCGGGGGGAGACAATTACTCCGAATCAACAGCCCTGTCAGTTGGCGACAACTTTAACAGATATTGTATTTACCCTCCGCTCCACGTCAAACACATTTTTCGTTCGAACGATTTTCCCACCCAGTTCCGGACACTTCCTGACTGCTGACTGCGAGAAGCGTGGGAGCCATTGGTGACTAATTAGTTACACTTTGGTGGCTAGCCAGTGTGTGGGTGGCGCCTTGACAGCAATTTGTGTAGGTACACACTGTTTACGCCAATCACCGTCACGGTTTGGTCATGTTGACAATAGGCCGCGATCTGTTGTTTGTAGTTTGGTGGATTTTGGTAGTTTGATTCCAGAAAGTTTACCCAAAAGTATTATTGGTATCTTTTTAAATACATTTTTCTATTTTAAGGATAAAATTTATCTCTTTAACGCAAAAATATTTAAATGTAAAAATACTTCAATTCAATAAAAAGAAATCATGTTGAAACGAAATTGTTTAACCTTCGAAACACATCAAAACGCTTATTTTTCTACCCTTTACAAACCAGAAGGCGTCTGCGTATGTCGGACGTTTTGATTATTATTTTTTGTTTCGTTTTAACTGCTTTTTATATATACGTGTCGGCAGCAGCTCACATGACATTTGATGTGAGTCTGCTTGCAGGCAGTGTCGCGTTTGTCCCCAGCCGGATCTGGTTCTGATTAATGACAAGGTAATTTATTTGGTTAATTGCACGTCAGACGCAACTGATCCGTTTCCTCGGGGAAGTGATCCGAAATAGGAAGAAGAAAGAACATGCGTAAAAGAGCCATTTTGGGACGATAATATCCGGGAAAATGAGCTTTCCCGAAGCAATGTATTGTGATGAAAGTTCATTAGTGGACACACATTACAGTAATTTGTAATTTTTGACGGGAATCATATTTCCTTGTAAACGTGCTACATACGCGCGTGAATTGAATGTTCTCTAATGTCCATGCATTCTCTTTGTCCTGAGAAACTGATTGATTTGTAATCTTCAACAAAATTATAATCTAAAATCAGGAATGTATGTTATTTTAAGCATTTGTACACAGTAAAGAAAATACGATGCCATTTTAAAAGGGCGTAATATTGAAAATTTTGTTTTCGAAAAGATCGGAAAATTTCACGAATGTTTCATATTTTAACATTGAATATCGGACCATTAGTTGCTGAGATATCGACATTAGAAAATGGTGGGTTGTTTTGGTAAAACTTAGAAAACATCAATTTTCCTGTTTTTGAACCTTTGCATGGCAATATGGGCCAACTAAGGGTCGTATCAACAAAGTTCAAAAATGCAAAATATAGAGAATTTTCTCAGCTTTCCAAAAAAAAATTCTTCAAAAGTGGGCAAACATGTGCACTAATTTAAAAAAAATGAAAAACTGCGACTATTTGCAAAAAAGTCACCTAAAAATGGATTTAACTTGAAAACGGTGCACTTTATCAAAATTTCACTAAAGTACTTTTTGATTGCAAATTTGATTTTACATAGATAATCGAAGTTGAAAATTTTTTGCGACGAATATTTCGATTTTTTGAAAAAAATAATATTTATTCAAAAATTCATAACTCGGTCAAAGATTTTTTGCACAATCTGGAAATTTCTGAAAAGTTGGCATTTGATGTCCTCTAAAACCTATCAAAGAATAAAAAAAAAATAATGTTTTTTTGCAAATCAAGTTTTAGTGACAAAAAGTTAAATAAAAAATCACCAAATTTTTTTTTACCGTGTATCATTTTTTTCCAGTGTAGTCCGTACCCATACCTACAACTTTGCCGAAGACACCAAATCGATGAAAAAAATCCTTCAAAGGATACAGATTTTTGAATTTTCACCTATCATTTTTGTATGGACAGCTGCCAAATTTGTATGGAAAGTTATAAGGACAAACTAATGATGCAAAATGGCTTCTTTGGGCATACCGAAGGCACCAAAAAAGTTTCAGTCGGATTAAAAAATACATAAAATAAAATTGAAGAAAAAAGACCGATTTCTAAAATTTTGGGTGGTAAGTTTGACTTATTTTAGAAATTTTAGGAAATTTTTGAACTTTAATTTTTGTTTGAGCCATCAGTACCTACAAATTTTCCGAAGACACCAAGTCGATCAGGAAATTACTATTTTCGAATATTTACGTATCATTTTTGTATGGACCGCTGCACGAAATTGTATGAACCAATGACGACAAAGTTTGAGCAAAATTAAAAAAAAACAAATAAATTCACTACTGTAATTCAGATAGAATTGATCACGTTGTTTAAAGACGAGCCTTAACACTTTGGAACTTTAAGGAATTAATTTTGATGAAGAAGAAACATTTTCAAATGGGAATCAAACCCAGATCCATTCGCTAGTATTCATCCACAACTACTCCCTGGAAAATTATGAAGCAAAAAAGCTTAATTTGGGAAAATATGATATGATTTGCTTTCAAGTTGCAAATGTAACGCACTTAAAATGTTTTATTTTAATGTAAATCCACTATTTTTAAAAATAACACCTTAAATTTAAAAAAAAAAATTTTTCTATTCTATGCCATATTTCAAAAACCAACATTCAGAATGATTGAGCACCCTTCAAATTTTTGAATTATGGAAAGCAAATTGTTCCACGCAAATCCACCAGGAAATTATTGTCCCCTCTTGATAATAGGGCAAAACAGAAAAAAAAGTTTTCCCATTGTCGACGCGTCTAATATATGCTAAAGGTATTCTGGTGGCGGGGTTTGAAGCCAAAACTTTTCGTTTCCGATTCCACGTGGGAGTTGCTTCCTCCTCCCAGATCCAGCCACCACCTTGCTACAGTCTCTTGGAGAAGACTGACAGCCCTCCAAAGTGTGAAGCCCCCAAAGTACGGCAAGACGGTACTGTGTCCCACTGCTGGCGAAACTTTGTCGTACCGGGTCGGTAGATTATCGATTTTGTATTGCCAGCCACACGGTGCTTCCCTTAATCGCGACCACCACCGCCGGAGGATTTAGCAAAATTATCACGAAACGGCAGAGTCTGGTTTTGCGCTTGGGGCCTGGTTTGCACGAGATGGGCAATTTGCTTTCGAAGCACTTCCGGTGTTGCTAAATATTTGTTCTGGAGCGGTTGTGTTGTTAATTAATTGTAAACAGGATGATTGTGTACGATTGCAAATGGCAATATTGACTTTGAAAAGAATAACAAATGATGTCAACGGCTTTTCTTTGGGCAAACTATCAGAACAAATATTTACTTTAACAATTGCTACAATTTCTACAGAGAAAAAACACTTGACTATAAAAAGCTGGTTAATCCAAGCACTAGAAACTTATAACAATTCTTAGCGGTGGTAAATTGCAATCGTTAATCATGTTTAAAAACGAAAGCGAGAAAAAGCTATGATGAAATTAAAACATACACTTTGCACTTCTTTCTGGTTTGAAAAATGGCAGACCACCCCTCCAGCACGAGAGTGGACGGAAATAGAAGAAAAGCCAGCGAAGAAAACAAACATGAATCATTTGACTTTTTAATTTTGTCGTGTTTTACCATTGCTATGGATTGCAGTCAGGGGTGAATATTGCTTTGAAATTGTCAATGGAGTCGCGTCGTAATTTGATTACTTATCGCCACCAAAAACAGCAGTACACTTTCCGACACTTTTTGAGTTGATCAAACAGACGAATGCCAATTTGAAGTTAGGAAAAACATTTTAATTTAACCATCTACAACACAACCCCGCCTCTAGACGGACTTCTATCTAAAAAATCGCCGAAAATTAATTTTTCAACCAATTTATGATCTTTAAAAAGCATCGGAAAGAAGAACTCTTGAATCTTTAGAAAAAATTTGGGTTGAAAGTTAGACTTGTTTTATGTGACTTTGCCAATGTTAAAAAAAACATGTTTTTAGGGGTCAACTTCAATTGATCATCACTCTAAAATGCACCAGTGCTGAAATAATAAAGTTTTACAACGAGTTGAATACAATATTATTTTTGCCATTCCTGAAAACACTCTTAATTGTATTTTTGTTTGTGGACAGTTTGTTTTGTTATTTTAATGTTATTTTTCGCAAGATTATTGTCAAACTCTAAAACAAAACTGAAAAAATACTATTCAATACAAGTGCTTAATAATAGTTTATGCAACAAGTTGCAAAAAGAAGATTTTTTCAACATGAGTTGTAAATCCAACGAGGTTTACCGAGTCGGATAAATACGACGAGTGCTGAAAAAAACAAGTTTTGCAACGAGTTGCTTACAACATTCTTTTTTCAATTCCGAAAAACGCTTCTTGAATGGAATTTTATGTCAAACATTCATGTGTTTAGTAAATTCACCCTTTTAAAACAACAAAAAAATATTGAGAAATGTTCCTTTTAGATACTAGTGCTGAAAAGTTCAACTTTTCAGCACCCATATCAGTGCTGAAAATTAGTACTTTTCAGCACTGGTGTGGAAAGGTATTAATTTTCCATTCAGTTATTTTTGGTAGGGAAAAGTAGGCCGTTTCGTTTCTACAGAAGAACAGGAAAAGTTGTCAGTTTCACTGCGGAATTGCAAAACGTAATTTTTGCAATTCCGTCGTGAAACTAATTACTTTTCCTGTCATTCTTGAACGACGAAACAGCCTACTTTTCTGTTCCAAAAATAACAGAATTTTCAAACAAATGCTGAAAAGTTCTACTGAAATGGATGCTGAAAAGTTGAACTTTTCAGCACTTGTTTCGAAAAGTTATACTTTTCAACATTTTTTTGAATTAAACGATTCATTGACTCAATGCATGGACATTCATCCTATAATTCTGTTCAAAGGGTGTTTTCGGAATTGCAAAAAACGTTGTATGGAACTCGTTGCAAAACTTGATTTTTTCATCACACGTCGTATTTATCCAACTCGGTGAACCTCGTTGGATAAATGTACGACTCGTGCTGAAAAAAATCCTCTTTTCGCAACTTGTTGCATAAACTACTATTTCAATACTATTTTTTGGCGATGAAAGAAAGGTCTTTTTGTTGTTCGAGAATTAAAGAAAAATAAGCAGTCCCATGACTTGCGAAAACTACTTCAGCATTTTATTTATTTCAAGTTTTTGACTCCGTTTTATAACGTTTTTTTTTTTTGTTATATAGATCAAATAGGGTAATTTGAGGGATTTTACAAATTATTAATTTTTCCTATCTGTTGCCCAGATTGGAAAAAATACCAAACGCTTTAGAAAAAAATCATGGATTCATCGATTTAAAAAAAATAACGTTTAATGCAGTTATACTTTTTGCTTCAAAATTTAGAAATTTATTTTTCTACGTTTCTATTGAAATCTTAAACAAGCGTTTAGAAAGAACAATTGAGTCCTAAAATTAAGCTTAAATTGGGGATATTCTTGTTCACAACAATAAAGCTTATTATTCTGGGTACAATGACCCTTTGTACGATAGCAAAGTATTTAAAACAGATTTTTAGATGAATTTAAACAAAAATACTTCTCGGCCCTTCTTGGCAGAAAGCATCCTACTTGACAGCTCGTTCCAAGGGGACCATAGTTGGTCCACCGTAAAATGTTGTCTTGACAATATTTTTGTTTGCGTAAAAATGATAAAACGTTCTTAAAAATGGTAAATGATTGCGTTTTTTACCGTTATAAATAAAAAAAATGACACAGCACTTTAGGACCCTATTCCGGAGAATTTTGGGGAAAATGCGTAAAAGAATGTTAAAAGCTGAAACTATTTTGTGAATTCCGTGACAATGAGTAACTACAGTGGACTCTCTCCAGGTAATACAGAATGATGTGACATTTCTATGATTCTAAACAGTTGTTAAGTTTGCTAAATTTTTGGCAGAGTTATTAACTTTGTAGTTAAAATAGCCCAAATTAAAGATATTTTTAACAAATCATTAGCCAGGACAAAAATCAACCTAAAGTTTGTTGGATGTGCCTTTAACAGTCTCTCCGTGCAAGTGATGCTTTTCTCTGGAACTCTTCCGCAATAAAACTTTACGTCCTGCGCAGTGGATCAATCCCGCACCAACTTAGCTCGTTATATTAAACCCGCCAGTTCATCCCATCCTAAAAATGTGTGTTTTTGAGCGTGTGCAAGTGCTGCTCATTTATGCAAATTTAATATTTCGTTTTTCTTTCGCATGGCGGCTTCGAGCTCAGTGGTCCGGAATGGATGTCAGAAGTCAGGGGCAGGGCAGGTTCGGAAGTGCCCGGGTGCTGTTCTCTCTATGAATGTGATGATGGGACACGACATGTCTGGGCGACTGGCTGGGGTGAGTGAGCTATGCGAAGTTATGTGGGATGGGACCTAACCGCGTTTCGGTTACAAGCGGTATAAGATTCGCGGAAAAAAGGAACACGCTGCGCTGGAAGTGGATCATGACCACGGCAGAATTGGTCCTGCGGCTAAACTGGAGATTCTTTCTGAAGCAGTGGTTTCTGGAGGGATGGAAATTCCAGGATAACAATAATTTGAATAATTTGTGTGAAAATATTTTTTTTTTTTTTTATATGTGATAAACAGTATTTTTTCATGAAAATTACTACAATGTCAGACCAAATAGCAACTTCAGACGGAAAAGAAACCATATGCCTTCTCGTGGTACGCCACATATGCCACCAGGTCTGTCTTTTTGCCAGACAGAGCATGGTTTATAGCATACGTGCTGCTAGCCGTTGTAACAAAGAACTGCAGACAGTGTCGGAGTAGTAGTTCCGTTTCAATAATTCTAACACTCAGCAGCAACATAAGAGTGGTTCAAAGTTGGCATCATAAATAACGTGGATTAGAAAAAATCTCGAACATCTTTAGCCAAATAATTTTTTTCACAAAAGGTCAAATAAATTGAAAAACAGAATTCAGAAAAGCTAAAGTTTCAAAAGTTATAAACTTGCCGTTGATTATATAAATAAAAAAATATTTTGTAAAACTTACAAAGTTTAGAGAATTCGGTCAACCTGCTGAACTCCTGTCAACTCCACTGATAACATTTTTATCCACCTTTTCGCTACCAATGGCAATTTTGACCGTTGTGTAGATGTTATTCTAGCTGCTAAATTGTAACCTTGGAAACCCGGCTGACGAGAGGTAGAAATAGGTGTACATAAAGTTGCAAGTTATGCTAGGGTCTACGGTTTTCCGGTAGGTAAGCACAAAATTGTTCTGTGCGGTTTCATCTACAGACGTTTGATGTGGATTGCTATGCCGGTGAGCCGGCATTCAGCTTTCCAACCCGCTCACGGAGAGGTAAGTGTGTTCGTTGAAAATTTGGCTAAGAGACATTGGCTGACAGTTTTTGTAGAACCTATTAACACTGGATGGTTACAAAAAAAATCCAGGCATAAATTACAAAAACCAAATTGACTGTTTTTTAATTCCAACATACTGACGTAAGTCTAAATCAAGCGTATCTATCGAAGAGCAAACTTGATACAATTAAATAACTCCGTCGAAATTCACTCGCCAACGAGCCATGTCAATGTTTGCCCACATACTAATTTAATTTTGGCAGAAAATCTCCTCGGAAGTCCGGCCCGCAGGTAATCCTCTTGAATGATGTTTTCTTTTCGTACCTTTCTCTTCCTCTCCCCAAAAAGGTTCGGCAATCAAAACCGGAAGTGAGCACTCACCCACACAGCAAACCCCAGGGCCGCAGCCATGGCCCGCATCGCCGAGGACAGTGACTTTGACGCGCTGAAGCGCCTGGTGGACGACCACGACGGTTGGACCCTGGAGCTGGCCAAGTCGGACACGCAAGTGTACACGCGGCCCGTCCCCGGATGCAACTTCAACATGGTGAAAATACACACCGAGTTCGGGGACGTGACGGCGGACACGCTGTTCGACGTGCTGCACGACCCCGACTACCGGAAGGTGTGGGACTCGCACATGCTGGCCAGCCACGAGATCGGGGTCCTGAACGTGAACAACGACGTCGGGTACTACGCGAGTGAGTATGCTGTATGGCTTGTGGGTAGATTGATTCGTGTGTTGGTGGAGATAATCAGTGGAGCGGAAATAGCTGCGCTATTTTCGAACAAAAAATAGGAGTTGACGTTTACGCTTTATTTACAGTACCTCATTTACTTCCTGGTTTGTCAATGGAACAAGTACACAGCAAAAAATTGTGTCTGACATTAAAGATGTACCCCTTCCCAGATGTAATATTACCATGATTTTTTTTCTGTGTATTGGCTCATTGACGCGAGATAGAAATATTCAAAATTCAATGTTTGTTCAACCAATTCAACATGTGGGAATATTTTAAAATCTGCTTTTAAAAACCATTATACATCATTAACATTTCCATGAGGAAGAAGGGGGCGGTGTTGGCGATTGTCCACGCTCCATACCAAAACGAAGTCCAAAATTTCCAAAAAAGAAGTGTTCGCGTGGTTTATGAATGGCCCCATACATGTCTCCCTCCATACATTTTTTGGGAAATCTTGATGACTAAAAAGAAAAAAAAAATTGCATCTGGGAAGGGGTACATCTTTTATGTCAGAAAAAATAAGTAATTTTAACTCTGAAAATATGTAATTTCACCACTTTTCTGGTGTAATGTCTGGTGTATTCTTGAAATCAGGAGGAAATCCAGTTTTTTCCGTGAAAACTTAACACGTAGCCTTATGTGTGGGACAAACTTCAAATGCGTTTTTCTCAGCTTGCTGTTTTTGCATATGGGACATTTATTCAAAAAATCATAATTTATTCAAAAATTCATTAATCCGGTTGTCCCGCCCGTGTGGATCAATCGGACCGCGCACTGGACTCACAATCCAGAGGTTGCTGGTTCGAATCCCGCGGCGGGCGCTCTAAAATTCTTTGTGTAAATATGGGTATTCGGCGCCGTCGCTTCGTGCCATACTTTCATACACTTAGGAGCCCAGGGCGGCGAAGTCCTTGTAGTTAAAAAGGAAGACACTAGTGGTTGGTACTAGGGTAATTCTCTACCAACTCACACGAAATCGGGAAAAGTTGCCCCGACCCCTCTTCGATTTGCGTGAAACTTTGTCCTAAGGGGTAACTTTTGTCCCTGATCACGAATCCGAGGTCCGTTTTTTGATATCTCGTGACGGAGGGGCGGTACCCCTTCTATTTTTGAACATGCGAAAAAGAGGTGTTTTCAATAATTTGCAGCCTAAAACGGTGATGAGATAGAAATTTGGTGTCAAAGGGACTTTTATGTAAAATTAGACGCCCGATTTGATGGTGTACTCAGAATTCCGAAAAAACGTATTTTTCATCGAAAAAAACACTAAAAAAGTTTTAAAAATTCTCCCATTTTCCGTTACTCGACTGTAAATTTTTTTGGAACATATCATTTTATGGGAAATTTAATGTACTTTTCGAATCTACATTGACCCAGAAGGGTCATTTTTTCATTTAGAACAAAATTTTTCATTTTATAATTTTGTGTTTTTTCTGACTTTGCAGGGTTATTTTTTAGAGTGTAACAATGTTCTACAAAGTTGTAGAGAAGACAATTACAAAAATGTTGATATATAGACATAAGGGGTTTGCTTATAAACATCACGAGTTATCGCGATTTTACGAAAAAAAGTTTTGAAAAAGTTACTTTTTGCGTTTCTCTTTGTTTCGTCGTCCGTGTCTGTCGCGGGTGACCATGAACGGCCATGATCGATGACGACCAACTTTTTCAAAACTTTTTTTCGTGAAATCGCGATAACTCGTGATGTTTATAAGCAAACCCCTTATGTCTATATATCAAATTTTTTGTAATTGTCTGCTCTACAACTTTGTAGAACATTGTTACACTCTAAAAAATAACCCTGCAAAGTTAGAAAAAACACGAAATTATAAAATGAAAAATTTTGTTCTAAATGAAAAAATGACCCTTATGGGTCAATGTAGATTCGAAAAGTTCATTAAATTTCCCATAAAATGACATGTTCCAAAAAATTTTACAGTCGAGTAACGGAAAATGGGAGAATTTTTAAAACCTATTTAGTGTTTTTTTCGATGAAAAATACGTTTTTTCGGAATTCTGAGTACGCCATCAAATCGGGCGTCTAATTTTACATAAAAGTCCCTTTGACACCAAATTTCTATCTCATCACCGTTTCAGGCTGCAAATTATTGAAAAACACCTCTTTTTTCGCATGTTCAAAAATGGAAGGGGTCGTACCGCCCCTCCGTCACGAGATATCAAAAAACGGACCTCGGATTCGTGTTCAGGGACAAAAGTTACCCCTTAGGACAAAGTTTCACGCAAATCGAAGAGGGGTCGGGGCAACTGCTGTGTGAGTTGGCGGAGAATTACCCACTAGCAATGGTGGCCGACAGCTATAAAGTCAACTTCGTTTCGTTTTTCATTAATCCGGTACCAGAGGACTGGAAAACCCCACTTTTCACAACATTTTAACATTAAGAGGCTGTATCTCAACAACCAGGTGTCCGATCAACAAAGTTTATAAAAGAAAATTGAAGTTTCCAATCCCGAGTTTTTCGCAAGGGATCTTTTTCCTCCATTAAATATGTTTAAATTGAATGAACTATTTTGGAAACTTATAACCGAAAAATGCCTATAACTTGAAAACAATGCAGTTTATCATCCATAAACCACGTGGACACCTTAGGGGGTTGGCGATTGTCCACGCTCCATATAAAAAAGATTTTATTTGCATGGAAACTGTCCACGATGGGAGGGGGGGGGGTTAGATCTCCAAAAAAAGTGTCCACGTGGTTTATGGACGGTCCCTAAAAGTGAAAAGCCATTTTGAATTGCAAATTTAATTTTGCTTTTAAATTTTTGTTTTTTTTATAGTTTTTTTCATGATCATAATATATTCAAAAAGTAATAACTCCGGTACCCTAATTGCGCCGTACTTAAACTCAAGAATATGATGGAACAACGTAAATCACAAATCCGCTTTTTACCCAAATGTATTCTGTTCAATGCAATAATGTAAAACAATTTGAAGTAAATAAAATAAATGTGATCAGTTAATAATGAAACGACAAATACAACAAAGATGAAGAGCATTAAGCCATACCACTTAGCATGTATAAGAAATGTAATGATTAGAAGAAAGTTCAATAAAGACATATTTAATTTAAAAAAAAACAAATCCGCTAAACAAATTTCAAGATGGTTCAGGTGGTGAAAATCTTTTATCAATTGTCCACGAAGGGAGGGGGGGGGGGGGTTGAGAATTTCAAAAAAGTGTCCACGTGGTTTGTAGATGGTCCCTTAACTGCGTATTTAATTGTTTGTGTACAGAACGCCGATTTTTTTGATCTTTTTACTGGTCTACACATTATTTTATAGTTATAGAAATGAAAAAAATAAATTTTGTTTAAGATTTGTACAAGATTTCTTGTGTTGCTTGTGTTTACCTACGCTAACAACCAAAATTGTTTACTCTGGCTTACTGTCTTAGTCTAACAGATTTTGCTGACAGCTCTATTTTGGATTTTTGTTCGGACTAAGCGAGGGATAGGACACAAGTCCCTCTTGACGCAAAAGATGCCTTTGTTAGTCCCCTAAAACGTACTAAAAACATTAAAATAAAATAGTTTTTAGTAATTAAAAAGCGAATAAAAATATCGAGAAATTTTTGTTTCGTTCATTTTTTTCTGAAACGTCATTATCATAACTTACAACCCACTGAGAATATTGGCTCGAACCTCGACTCGATTCAGGCTCGATCTCGAGCCAGATCGACTCGAGGCTCGAGCCAAAATTCTCAGTGGGAAGTCTGGAGTTTTTTTTTTTTTTGAAATGGTCCAATAAACCAAATTTTCAGTTTTTGCTTTTTGGGTGTTTTTTAATACCCCTGCCTCAAGGCGGTTTCAAAAACACCCAAAAAGCAAAAACTGGAAGTTTGGTTTATTGGACCTTTTCAAAAAAAAACTCCAGAAGTGAACAGAACAAACCAAATCGATCCTAAAATTCCTTTCCAAGATACAAGAATACAAAATTTAAAATATAAAAAAAAAATTAGAAATTCTAGAGAATTACTCAGAATTCAAATGTACTCTTTTTTGACACTGGATTTTTAGATAAAATACATCAGAATAGAAATAGCAGTTTTTCATTGTAACACAAAACTGAACCCAAAATTGGACCATTCTAGTATACGCTGAAATCATCACACTCCTCAACCATACGTTGGTTTATTAGGAGTGACAGACGTGGACGTCAATAAGTCGGAAACATTTACCCTTTCCCATCACCGGTCGAATGCCTCCTTAATCAGGCCAGTTGATCAGCTTTAGCACACCTTTTCTTCACCACACCGTCTCAGGCAGAGAATCCTAAGAATTCCTCGAAGATTGTGGCCATCGCTGGAAGGGTTATGGCACGGTTCGTACCATCAACACACACACAACGACGATGGTGGCCACCAGTTCCATCAGGGTCAGATCGTCGCCGTTGTGCTGGCCTGTCATAGGCATAATTTTGACCATTCTAAAAAAGTATGTTTCAAAATTTCAGCACAAATGATAAAATAACAGAGGATTTCAACATAATTGAATTGATCCAAAATTGAGGTGCGACGAGATAGCACTATGACAACAATATGATGTTGTTGAAGCATCAATATGGGGAAAATTCCATACAGCGGAAACGAGTGATCATCGTTGACTTCAAAAGGCGTCCCGTTGTGAAGTTTGATTGGATTGGTCGTTCTTTTTTTTTTGCAAGTTGAATCATCATTGATTGAAAGGGACAACGATATAGAAATGTCATGTTCATCTTGTTGAAGTTTTTTCATTCATTCAAAACATATCATTCAAATAATTTGAAGAAACTTTCTCCATTTGATTAAACTTAGATTTGTTTTAACATTCATGGACATGGAATAAAAGTCAGAGCAAATTTAAAACCAGCAACATTGCCCTTTACACATAATACCACCATAATAACATTTAATTTGAGTCCCACTCCCTGAGGGCTTCCATCCCGCGTGCGATATTCCCAGCCACGGGCAACCTTTATCAATAATACCTATATAATCAGTACAACAGTTGGTAGGGACGGCCCTTAGTACATGTCTGAGAAACACAACATTGCGTTTCCAAGGGATGTCGGACACTTTTAAAAATTCATGTGTATTTTCAAAATGATATTTATCCAAAATATTTCTTATTTCGTCTTAAAAATTCTGGAAGATATTTTGTAATCTTTTTTTTTACTTCAAATTTAAACATTTTTTTTCAGTGTAAACATCTGTAAGAAAAGGTACCACTGACTTACGTTTGTTTGCCGTTCGTTCGGTAGATTGTTCATTTGTTTGCCCCTCTCTGTCCCGGGGTTCGAGATCTCCCGGATTATCCTGCGGAAAATACGATGCCTGGATGGAAGAGCGGAAAACCGTTCGTTCCCGGGTGGTGGGGCTGCGCGTGTTTGTAAGCCCTTTCAATCCGGCGACCAAATGGCAACCCTGAAGTTTCCCAGGAGACACTTGAGATTTGTTTTGTTTTCTGGTTTGTTCGTTACATTCCATTGATTGGATTTTTAAGCGCGCAGCTTGTTCTTCAAGCTAACGAAGCGTATTTTAAACGTTTATTATTTTGCTGTGCCAAAAGCTTTTCTTATGAAAAGAAAAACACAAAAGAGAAATATTTACACAAATTACGAACCCCTCCCTATAAAAAAGGGTACAACTGCATAATTCATTACTCGCCCAGAGCTTATCGCACGAAGCGTTTTTTCGCCAAAAGTTGTGGGTGGTTGGGAGACCATCGTTCTTATCTGCTTTCTTTTGCGACCACCACCACCCACGCGGGAAAACCTCTTCGAAATTTGACCAAAGTCGCCGCCTTTGGTCAGTGTTTTGGCGCGGTTATGAAAGGGTTTCACGGGGGATGTTTGGTGGTGTTGAAAGCACTCCCCAGGGGGAACTGGGCTTCATAAATTTCCCTCCCCCCGAAAGGGAATTGTGTTTCGCAAATAAACGGTTCATCTTTCGGCAGTTTAAGGATACCACGTTGGATAAAAGGAAAATGAAAACTGATTAGTTCCATTAAAATTTGGTGTTTTAAACAAGGTCTTAAGGCTATTCTATTACACAATCATTAGTAAGCTTTCAAAACATACTGACAAGAAGATCAATTTAAAACAAAAAATATAAAAAATAGCACTTATGTCAGTGCTGAAAAGTACTTTTCAGCCCTTGGTAGAGACATTACACGAAAAATTAAGTAGTTTTACGAAATGGAAAAAAAACAAATCAAAGCAATAAACATAAAAGCTTTTTAAATTGTTCAAAAAACAATTGTGCATTTCACAACTTGTTGCCAAAATGACAAACACTTTTTAAGATGACTCGCAAAAAGTTTTCAAATTCAATAAAAATCACACTGTCAAGAGGCCAAAAAATTGTTTACCATTATTCGAAGAATTCTGCTTTTAAAGACGAGCTCCTTCTTAACAATCAGCATATCCGATAAGAATGATCAGGGAAAGGCAGATGAATGCGAAAGCTATCAATTGGAAGCTTTTGATGAGGCACAGAAGATAATCTTGTTTTTGTCACTGTTTGTTGTTCCACGCCAGAAAAACGAGCACCAAAAACGATGTTCCTATTAGAGGCGCGCGGAAAGATTTATGAACAGGCCCATCAAAGAGTCCCTAATCTTGTATATCGCATCGTTTTGATGTTTACGCAGATCGTACGACTTCATACCTCATACCCCATCGTTTCGTTTGTTGTATTGAAATTGGGAATACATCAATAATAAATGATTTAATGGATTTTGGAATGGGATAAACGGGAAATTCTGGGAGGAGCTTTTCTCCTAAAAAAACATGCGAAACAGTTCTATGAAAATTCGAACATCGGTTAGTGAATTTTCACGATTTCGCGGACAGCGTGAAATTCGTGAAATTGGAAGATTTCCGTGAAATCCCGTGAAATTTATCAATTTTCTCAAATCAATTCTTTGAAATAACAACATAATAAATATTTCACTCATAAAGACTTTTTAAGTAAATTTTATTAGTTTTCAATTAAAAAGCGTGATATAAACCATTTAAAAAATTGTTAGCAAAACATACATTAACATGAAATTGATACAACATTTATTGAAAAGTGAATACTGTGAATACTTAAAAGATGTAAACAAAAATCAGTCAAAGAAGAAAATATATTCTCGGAATTTATTCTTTATAAATTTTGTATTTTTTAGCCAAAAACTTGTTAAAATTGACTGAACAATTATATTGTGATTTTTCTTAAAAATTGCACACTTTATTTTTAATTGTATTGATTTATTTTTAGAAATCAATTAAAGCAAACATTCCTGCAAAAGTAACACTCAGTAAAAATAGTCGCTACTTCGCTAGTCTCTTTTCCTACGGTCAATGATATAACCGGAGGAGCAAAAAAAAATAGTTTGAAAAATTCAGTTCTATCAGAGCAAAGAAAAATTGCTATTTTCATGATACTCTAAATAATAGTTCATCAATTTTTCTAAGGAAACTAACTGAATTTAGAAAAAAAAATCATTCGCCGTAATAACAATTTAACTATTATTTAATTTGATATGTAAAAAATCAAATTTTAAAAGAAATTGAAAGATTCAAGCTTGGTTTATTCAAGATTAATTAAACAGTTTTTTTTATCACGTTTCAAGAAGATTCCAGATTTTATCTGAGTTCTGATTAATTTTCGCGATATTTGATTATTTGGGTGAATGGTTCCCGTGAAATGGTTCTGATTTTGACTCAAATTTCGAAAATTTCGTTACTGATTAAATTATTTTTGCCCATTGATTTTTAATTTGGTTTTCGAAAAGTGAGATAAAAACCTTAAACTATTTTTACTCGGCAAAATGTTGCGAAAATGTTTTTTTAATTGTTAGATTATTTTGCCAAATTTAACTTTGATATAAAATTTAATAAAATGTAAAAGGATAAAATAGTAGCAAATCAGCGAAATCTGTTTAGCTATATAAGTCGAACATTAAAAAAGCAGCTCAGTTATTGACAATACGCATGCATTAAAAAGATAAAATTTGGTTGAAATTTGGTGATTTGAAATCAAGGTCCCCGTGAAATTTACAATTTTTGAGCGTGAAAATCACTAAGCCTACTGAAAAAATTGGCTGCGCTGCTATAAAAGTCTTGACCGTCTTGCCTTAAAGCTCGGAAGATGAAATTTTTCTTCATTTAAAACTTATTCAAAAATATAAAATAAATCACCAAATAAGCAAGAGATAATGATCAGAGGGTTTTAGACTACGATTAAAATCATTAGAAAATTCTGAAAAAATGACAAAATGCGAATAAGTACACTGAAATAAATAAAAACGAAACGCAAAACAAGAGAAGTCACGATGTTTGCATTGCAGAAAGTAGCCTAATTTTAACTTCTCAACACGACATAAAATTAAAAAAAAAATCTGCAAAACTGGTCGTAACAGTGTGAACTAATGCAAAACTTTTCACACTTTATCTTATCAAACTTTGCCACTTTTCATCACAGTTCTCATCATGTTCCACGTTTCATCGGTTTAAAGTTCTGTACATATCAACTTAGCATCCTTCAGAATCCGCTTCCGGGCAAGAAATCTCCTCCACTGTGGTGTTATTAAATCATCCATCGAACACACTTACACACCATCAGCATATTAGATTTTCAATCGCCCTGAAGCCCTCTAGTCTCTGCCCCTTAAACTATGAACCAGCCCTAAAATGTTCTGACAACACTGCCGCTGCTGTTGGCTCAGATTTCTCTGTTGCACAGTAAAAAAGATTTTCGAAAAACTCCTAATTTTTATCTAATTTCTGCCTTGGATTGACCACCATAGAAAAATCCTAAATATTTCTTTAAATTCAATATTCTTGTTTCTACTGTGCCCCTACTCTATATGCATCGACGATCCGGCAAGATGTAATCGCTTCCTCAAATGGGCAAGAAAGGACTTGGTATGAACTCACAAAAAAAGAAAGTTGCCGGAAGTCGAGAACGGGACGTGCAATGAGCAGGGTTGCATATAAATCGCTTTTCCGAAGCTCAAATTCTCCACCCCCCGCAAAACCTTGCTTCCGGCAAGGATTAGGTTCACTTGAACGAAAATTGGTCCCGACACAGCACTACCCACGTCACTTCATCTTTCGTCCATTTTCCAAGTCCTTCGGGGAAAACACTCCCATCGTTGAAGATTGGTATGCTCTCGAAATGGTTGGTATGTTTTAATTAGACATCAATTTGTGGAAAAGGAAAATTAAGTTCTGGGAAGGACTATAATTTTCCTTTTCAATTATTTCAAATATCCGGTCAATTCAATCAAAATGCTAACTGTGCAATTTGCCACCGAAACAATCGACTAATTTCGAAAAGGCAGCTTCGAAGCAACTTTCAATCATTCAATATCCCAGTCCAATCTGTGCCTGCTGCGCTCCTCCCATAACCACATTGATTGAAGTTTTTGTTGGCGTCAAAAGCCGACGGAAAAACATAAATATTGCTTTTTATTCTCGACAAATCGGAGGAGCCTCCAACAAACTTCAGCATTAAAAGAGAGAGACGACTCCAGGGAGCAAAACTTGTTTCTGGAGGACTCACTTATCTGAGCGACCAAAACCAGCAGTCGTCACTCAGGGGTGAAGGTGACTGTGCCTTGATGGGAAATCTTCCCTGCTGGCCTTCGGGGAAAAGCTAGGGAAAACTTTTTGCCGTAATTGATTGGTTGATGTTGCTCACTTTTTTTTGCATTCTGACTCGTCCATCACACCGTCAGAAGTCCGGTTTGATCCGTCAGTCCAGAAGGCAGAAAGTAACATTTTGACGAGGGGCTGCGCAAGGTTGATCCCTCGAATGCTGACTTGACCCTAACTTTAAAGTATAGTGAATGCTACACGGTTGAGAGATGAAAATCGATGGAGTAATGTTCTTTTAGCACATGGGTCATTCTCCGCTAACTCACACAGCAGTTGCCCCGACCCCTCTTCAATCTGCGTGAAACTTTGTCCTAAGAGGTAACTTTTGTCCCTGATCACGAATCTGGATCCGTTTTATAATATCTCGTTACTTTTTTTCGTAAAATCACGATAACTCGTGTTTTTTTTTATATAACTGTCTTTATTTATTTAGGCTCATCTACCAAAGTTTTACGGAGCCGGATATCATTTTTACATAATTACTTAAAGCTAGGGTTAGTAAAGGGGGAAAGCCGAATACTCGCGGCTGTTTCGAGGTTAATAATACATTATGTTTAAGGACGGACTTTTGCTTCTATGCGGGCTAAGGTTCTAGTTTTCATCAGATGTTACTATTGCTAGGTTGCAGGGTGGCGATGCTTGCGAGATTGATGCTGTTACAGGCAGACATGCATTGGCACGCTCTGCACTGGCACTTCAGATTAGCACTTACCTCAAGTTCTACGCACACTGCGCATTGCACAGTGCTAGGGCTATTTTTGAGCACTCCCTTATAGCACGCCCAAGAAATTTCCCAAAAAATTTGGTTAGCACTAGCCTTGGCGGTCAATTGGGTACATTTCAATAAACTGCACAGAAAAAAAAATGTAAATTTACCCGACACTGAAACCATGTTTTAAATGTAAACATGCTTAATGTAATTTTGAATTCTCATTTAAATCGTTGAATTCCATTTAAAGACCCTCCTTTTAAATTGAGATTCAATGTAACACATGAATCTAATGTAAATGGAACTTTTGTTTCTGGCAAAACATAAATTTGAAATTTTCAATGGCATGTAATTGTACTTCTGATGTAAAATTTTCTGAATGTAAACTTAAAAATCATTTTTATTTCAACTGTTTTTCAAATGACAGCACAAGCAGCTACCAAAACAAACTGGTTCAGTGTTATTAAAGTTTGGAGCGCTGCGCAGTGAAGTGGAAGTGTTTTCGCAAGAAATGCCGGATTTTGCTTCGATGATAAATCAATCACAACAAATGTTTAAGGTAAATGAGATTTGATAGTAACAGGTAACGAAAGATGTTGTCAAATCTTGTTGAGAAACTTATTCGCTTTGAATTTAGTGAGCGTTTCAAGTACGTTAAGAAAGTAGGATTTTGGAAAAACTTTGTGCATGCTAGTATCAACTTACGTGAGCAGGATGCACTGTTTGTTACTTTGTTTTGCCTAATGTTTAGATTGACGACAAACGAAATAGGTTTGATTTTAAAATTTCATTTTCACAGACAATACAATAAGCAACTTCCGGAGCTGCTAGAGAATGCGTCGTACGAGATCTGCTCGGAAGACTTCCGGAATTGCTGGGTCTGCTAGCCGCGTTTCTTACTCACCGCGTTATGGCGTGATTTCGTCCAAGATTACAATGGCCTTCAAGTTCTTGTCGTTCCTTAGCAAGAGATCCCTGCAATTAGCCGTCGCCGGAAGATTGAGCTTCGTCATCTCAGTGTTGTCTATTGTCCAACGCGTCTCATTATTGGTTCGCGGTTGCCAGACGAAGTGGACCCATACTGCTTCTTGATGGCCAGAGTGTACTGCGTCGGATCAGGTGTGATGTTTTTGAAGGCGCATTGCAGGTTCAGGTGGGTGGTCAGGTGACACGATAGGAGTCTACAATTCTGGCAGGACATCCGCAGCAGGCCATAGTGCACCGGCAGCCAGTCCGCGAATCCTTGCTGTGGTGCGCAGAATCGAACGGTTCCGGTGGCCACGAGTGGATATCTCCCTCAAGGCGCGGAGATGTGGTTCTAGCCAAGGTCCTGATGATTTCGAGTGTTGCTAAAATATTGATTGGTAAATTTTTTGCATATCAACTCACCATAAACTTCTCCGTATTGGACACCAGACTGCTCTTCATCAGGTTAAAGTACTCCGTCAGCATGGTCGTGCCGTGAACCGGACACAACCTCAGCAAAAGGTTCAAGATTGTATGCGGGAGAAAGTTCTGAGATGAAACGAGCGCCACGCTTCAACCGTCAGCTAGTACCGTCGCGATTGACAACTACATCGAAATGAAAATAATGATTATTATAATTTTGTTAAGATAAATTTTAAAGAATCTCTGTTGAGATAAAACTTACCAAAACAGCAAAAACAATAATATTATGTATTGAGAGATTCGACAGAAACGTGCACGCATCCTGGTGGCGAGTAGAAGCACTACGCAACGATGTTCGGAATGACAGCGTGCTTGGAAATATTATTTTTTTTGCAGTTTTTGATTTTTATTTCCTTCAAATATTTTTTAACGTCGATGAAAGTTATTGTAAAGTGTGGCAATCGCATAAACGAATCGAATGATGTATACATCATAGGGGCTGAGTTAATTTTTCATGTTTTTTCCTCAAATTTACCAAAAAGATCTTTTGAAAAATTGATTTTAAAAAGATTTATTTGATTGATAATGCTCCTTATGTGTGTATTATTGATAGAACAAACTATAAGAGTCATATTACAGCATAATTACAATAATTTTCTCAAAAAATTGCTAGTTATTCGAATTTTTCCAAAAATTTCCAAAAAATTACCAAAATGCATTTTTGAGGTCAATATTTTGGTCAAACGGGAAGAAAAGTAAAGTTTAAACACTTTTACATAATATTTCATCATTACTTTTAACTTTTGCAACATTTAACTCAAGTTATCCAAATTATCGATCATCTTTTTAGAAAAATCGTTTAAATAAAATACCAGTCACAATTAATCACTACAAATCACCACGCATTATGATCGTTAGCGAAATTGCCACACTTTGCAATACCCCACTTTTCTGAAAATGCTTGATTTTTCATTATAAACGCGATTTTTCCCTAAAAACTGCTCAAACTGTATGGGGGCTGTCATTCCGAACACCGCTGGAACAACAGCGAACCTAGCGGAAAAAACGTCGTCGAATTCTTCAATTACGCAGCGACAACCACCGACAAAATTTGAATTTAATTTGATGGAACAGGCGATGTGTGAAATCGAGACATTGATTCCAAAACAACACGGTTTATACATCAGATGAGTAAAAACGACACATGTTGAGCGTATTTTTTATCTTCAGTAAAATCATTCGCCGCATTCGCCTTAGCTAGGACACCCACCTATTACACTCTAGGGACAAACTAGTAATTTAATTAGATTTTAATCCTTTCTCATTGTTTTATTTTATAACGAAATGGTTAGGATCCAGAAACGTGTAATGTTTTTGACTTTTCTCGTACAATATTTGTTTTGAATCGCTTTGTTTCGCCTTTCACCTACAGTTTTTCAGTTTTTCCCGCTAGGGATCATTCATTCAACATTGGCTGTAAAAGGCTGTGAAGTTTGAATTTTGGCGAAACGGTACCGTTCCTGTACCCGTTTGTTCAAGGCCATCATCGACCGGTTCGACGTGAATATCAAGGTGAGATGCAATTGATTATGGAATGTATGGAATTGAATAGACTCTAGGATTGATTGCAGGTCTTTATCGTCGATGGACCGAGTGATGCCGACAAATCCACTTTAGACCTGCGTAAGCTTTTCCAACATATGCCGCCGAACATGTCCGTTTAGTCGTAGGAAGCACCGAAACTTGGCCTCCATCTAGCTGCAGATGCTTATCTAGAGCTCCATCTTGTACATTTAACGTTGGACCATCTTCATTTGAAAGGCCGGGTGCGTTCTGGACCGCATGTTCATTTAGGCCATGTACAAGATCGCATACCTTCCGAAGAACATCCGCTCGGTGTAAAACGTCGGTGCCGGTTAAAGCGGAGCCAGTCGATGACATTATCTTCACGACAAACTAGGGCATGTCAACTATGGTCAATCGATGATTTTTCAGATTATTCCGTAAGTAGAAAAAATGTTGAATTTCGTCTGCGAAACGCTGTTAAATTAGATGCATTCACCGCAAGTTTAAAAGTTTAAAGCCCCGTTGAATTTTGAATTAGATGTAGATTTTTAACGCTTTAATGCACGTTTTTGTTTTGTTTTGAATTTGCATTGATTCAGTACAAAATCATGAGCATGCATTTTGAGAGACATTTGTGATTTGTGTACAAATCACAATGCTTTTGAAATTTACATCTAATTTTAGATTCGACGGGGGCAAAAAAAATTTACATCTTGGGTAAATTTACGTTGATTTCATCGGAAATTTACACGATTTCAAATCGTAAATTGTTCGGCAGGTTTACGTCGGATGACATTTAAATTTAAAATGAATTTAATGTAAATTCGCATCATTAATGACGTGCACTTTTGGTACATCATTAATGATGTAAATTTACCGAATTATTTTTTTCTGTGTGGATTAATTTTTGCGAGCTTCTAAGGCTACAAGCGGTTGATCCATTCACGCAAGTGGTCAACATCTAACCAATTTTCAGTTTCTCTTGCCATTCCGATTCCAATAATCTAAAAGAAAAAAGCTGGCACTTTAATTACACCAACATAAAAAAAAACTTTACCTTGTAGAGAATAGATCCATGAACCTTTCAATACCAAGTCTTGAATGCAAGCACTACACCAAACTTTCAAATGAAAGTTGATGAAATTATTTCCATAACTTTCGAGTGGTCGACGTCACTCAAATCCAGATAAACAAATGAAAAAACGTCTTAGTTACCAGTTTAGTTAGAGTGCAGGGGCGAGTGCTATGATTGAAAACGCAGTGCTATTCACTAAAATAGCACGCGTGCTAACCGCGCGCAGTGCCAATGCATGTCTGGTTACAGGTGCACTTTGATTGACTTTAGGAAGCGGTACAAGCAGAGAAGATGTGGCACATCTTGACTTGCCAAAATGTCACGAACAGGGAAGTCTGATTGTCTTCCTTGGGCCCTAAGGGAGTCTAAGAGTTGAGATCTAGCGTGAAGGTTCTCTGGACAGTTCCAAACAATATGTTCGATATCGTGATACCCTCTCCACAACCGCAGAGATTGTCATCTTTTAAGTTAATCCGACATAAGTGGGCGTTGAGTAAGTAGTGGTTTGACATTAATCTTGATATTACGCGTATGAAATCCCTTTCAACATTCATGTGTTTGAACCACGAAGTAGTAGAAACTTTTGGCCTGATAGAGTAAAGCCATCGACCCATTTCGCTTTTGTCCCATTTGGTTTGTCAGCTTACAAGAGATTCCTGACGAGGGATTGTAAAATATTCATCATAAGTGATAATACGATCGTAAGTGGATCCTTCCTATAATAACTCGTGATGATTGCAAGCAAACCCTTATGTTTATATATCATTTTTTTTTTTTAATAATTGTCTGCTTTACAACTGTGGAGAACAATGTTACACTCTAAAAAAGAGCTTTTTTCGATGAAAAATAGGTTTTTTTTCGGAATTTTGAGAACGCCATCAAATCCGGCGTACAATTTTACGTAAAAGTCTCTGTGACACCAAATTTCCATCTCATCACCTTTTCAGGCTGCAAATTATTGAAAACATGTATTTTCCGCATGTTCAAAAATGGAAGGGGTCGTACCACCCCTCCGTCACGAGATATAAAAAAACGGACCTCGGAGAAAATTCCACGCATTTGCTCAGAATTTGATTTGCTCAGAATTTCGGAGAAAATTCCACGCAAATCGATGAAAGAAATTTTTAGTTGATGTGTAAAATTGTTGTACGGGTTTAAGATTTTTTCCTAAATATGTGTAAAAGATTCGAAAAAATCTTTCTCTGTTATTACCAATCTTCATCATCGACATTCATTTTAAAAGCACCTCTGTAAAAGTCCGACTCGCAACTACGAAGATAATTATTGAAAAGCAAAAAGAATCTCATACAATTTACTTTTTTCGACTTAGTTGATTGTAGATTTGATTGAAAATGGTTTAAAAATATTTATTTTAGCATATGTTCTTAGGGTGACAAGAAAAAATGGCTCGACCTTAGGTAAAAATAAGTAACTGTGCCAATTTTGAGCCAAATCGGATAAGGGTTGAGGGTCGCTTTTTATCGTTAAAGTTTGTATTCAAAAATTCGAAAAAAATAATTGGGAAAAGCAAAAATTTCAAAATTCAGCCGGTGGCGTTAAATGAGTCGAATCATTGTCAAGTATTAGATCCTTATGTTTAATTTTAGTTCAAACAACTTTGTCGAAATTCAAAAGATTATTTCGAATGATCTGGTTTAATTTTAAAAAATAATGAAAAGGAAATATTGTTAGAATCAGAAAATCATCAGGCTGCACTGCAAAATAAATTTTGGCCTTATTGTGTCATAGCCGAAAGATTCAATGTCGTTATCTTAACTGTCCAGATATTTGGTCAATTTTGAGTTATTCGGATATTTTTTGATTATGGTTTCAATAAAATCTAACAGTTTATAAATTTAAAATTTTATAAACTTAGGCGGTAGGACAAGTTTGCGTTTTTTTTTTTTTTTTTTTTTGTTAATTTCACTAAGAAGATAAACTTTAAACGCCTTTTGCCTTCCTCACCTTACCGAGAAAAGGCTACAAAATCACTCAAAAAAAAACTTCTTAATTCGACCTTCTAGACGCACCTTCACGTATACATATCGACTCAGAATCAAATTCTGAGCAAATGTCTGTGCGTGTCTATGTCTGTATGTCCGTGCACCGAAAAAATGCACTCGATTATCTCCGGACTGGCAAAACCGATTTGGACCGTTCTGGTCTCATTCGATCCGTCTTGGGGTCCCACAAGACCCTAGTTAATAATATGAAGTTTTTTAAAATTATGCTAAAAACGATTTAAACCAAAATTCTGGAAGACTGTAAAAAGGGTAATTTTAGTTAGAAAACCCGTCATGTTATACATGTTTAGAAAGGTATTTAAAACACCTTTTAAATGAGTCCATAATATGGAAGATCTGACAACCCTATCAAAAGTTATCAGCACTTAAGTGTTATTTATACACTTTTTTGAGGCCGGATATCAGATATTTTGATGAAAACGTTGTCCGGATCTATCATGCGACCTCATCGTCAAATAGGTAATCAAAAGACCCTTTCAACGTGCCAAAAGATTGAAGATCTGAAAACCCTGTCAAAAGTTATGAGCACTTAATTGTATTTTTTTTACTTATCAGAGACTAGATTTCAGATATTTTGATGAAAATGTTGTCCGGATCTATTGTCCGGCCCATCGTTGGTGGGTATTCAGAAGACCTCTCCAACACCCCAAAAGATCACTTTGGCTTCCTGAGACCGGTATATCCGGAACATCCGTATCTGAAATTAAATATACATAATATACGAATGTCACAAGACCGCATAACAGAGACAAAAACAAGCTACGATGAAACTTCCGGAGCACACTTTGAAAGAGGATACAAACAAAACTTTGAGCGATTAGGGTCAAACGGTTGTTAAATCTTTTTACTAGCCCGTAAATGATTGATGCATGGTTTAACAGCCACCTTCCTACTAAACAAGAATGATAGCAGGTAAACGAGGATCTATTTTTTTAATGTTATTTAAACCATAATTTATTCTGTTTAAAGTTGTACGTCAGCTTAGAACTTTTGAAAAATATAATTTTTGTGGGCAATTGGGCATATATCAAAGCAAAATGCAAACATGTTTTTGAACAACAGTTTTAACAAGCTATCAAATATCAACAAATGACACAACAATTTCAACATCAAAGCCCTGCAGCCCAAGCTCGTCAAATTTCAACGCATTCCTTTTTTTTCAAGAAGGCGTGACATTTCACCATTTTGTGACAGAAAAACCCTTAGGAAAAAAAATACGGAAAAATCCAACAGATTCCTGAACATGATATCGCTTAAAGGGCCCCACCCACTCCTACAACATTCTCGCTTTAACAACAACGGTCGACAATTTTCGCGTTTTCCCTCGCGATGCAACGTACCCTACACAACAATATGCACAAAGGCAAATGGGTATATGGAAAGCAATCCAGAGGAAGGAAACGCCACCTAGCGGAGTGGTTTGGAGCCTTTGGTGCCTGATACAAACACGCACAGACGCAGACATACTAAAACCCCACCATCGGCGGAGACGCGTCGTTCACCGAAAGTGGTAGCGTGATTTGTTCCAATCGAGGCAAGGTATAAAGTCTGTATTTTGAGACACGGTAAAAGTGGAATGGATATTTGAGCAACATTGCAAATCGTGCAAATTATGCTGTTAATGTTTATAATTATTAAAATGGGCTCAAAAGTAATAATTCAAAGAATAATCTTTGAACATTGCAAAATGCACACAAATAATAAAAATGAATAAGACTTCGATTATTTTCAAATCAAAAGGAATTAACCAAAGGTCAAAACATTGTTTTTGATAATCATCTGTTGGAATCAAATCTATGTTAGTTGAAATCATATACCTAGTTTGAAAAATCAAGCAATATCGCATATGGCGTGTTTAAAAAAAATCTTAGAAAAATATTTCAAAAATAATATTTTTTCAAAAATGACTATGTTGCGGAGTTCTGATTTTTATTACGAAAAGTGAAATAAAAAACGGGCAATTTTTTAAATAAATCATCTATATTTCTTACCACCATCAATACAAACAACTTCATTGAATACACCAAATCAATTAGAAAAGCAATTTTGTATACACACAAAAAAAATATTTCCGAGTGTTACATCATTTATAATGTAACACTTTTGCACGTCATTAAACATTTAAAACTAAATGCAATTTGATGTAAATTTGCAACAAATTATACGTAAAAACATGATTTTACGTGTGATGCAACCGTTTACGTCAAATCTCACTTTTAAATCAACTGAGTTTACATGTGATTCATTTATTCCGTGCGAGTAAATTCACATTTTTGACAAAGAACTTTGTCCTAAGGGCACTGTCTACGGGTGTCAATCCAAAATTTCGCGAAGCGAAAGTGTAACGATTTGTGTCGTCTTTCAAATGCTTATATCTTCCCCCCCATTCAAACAATCATTATGTTTTACCCACCAAACGAAAGAGGAAGTCTTAAAGTACAAGTAGACTACCTCGTAAAGTTGATAAAACTTTGTTAAAGTACTTAAAAGTTAAGACGAAAATAAAAAATCAGACCGGAGTAATCCCGGTCGCTGATTGGTTGAGCGCAACCTTTCCCGAACACAATAATCAGATTCAAGTATCTAGCACTTAGAAAATTTTGCTCTCTGCCACTGCTTCGAAAGCGTCGAGCCGTCACAGCCAAGCGAGGTTATAAAAGAGCGCCGCGCCACCGGTCGAAGCTCAAACAAGTCCGAAGCTTTGCACGAGGAGGATCGAGAAGCAGCAGCAGCACAGCAGAGCTGCCGAGAGGAAGAAGAGAATTGTTCTGGAAAGAGGGGCAGAGCAGGCGCGGGAGGGAAAATTGCCGGCAACTTGGAGTGTCATCATCGCATGGTTTTATCAACGTCATAGGACGTAAAAATGGCCCTTTTCAGAGCCAATTCACACGAAAGAGTTTTCTTCAAAAATCTGGTTGAGTACGGTAGTGAGTGTTTGTGTGTGCGGAAGGGAAATCGAGAGGCAAGTTTGGTGCTTGAAAGAGCACCGAATTACGCATACACACAAACGCGGGTTGGAGAGCTTCATTTGTGTGCGAGTTTGCTTACACCTAGTGGCCACAATTCGGAGGGGCCCGAGTCCCCGGGGGGTGTTCCGATGAGGGAAAATTTTCCGAACCTTAAGAGTTGGGGCAATATGGGTATCAAACTTTATGGTTTTCGATACTGGACATGAACTTTGACATTTTGACAGTAGTGGCCACAATCCGGAGTGGCCGGAGGCCCCTCGGATGTTCCGATGGGGGGACATTTGCTGAACCATAAAAGTTGGGGCAATATGGGTATCAAACTTTATGGTTTTCGATACTGGACATGAAATTTGACATTTCGGCAGTAGTGGCCACAATCCGGAGTGGCCGGAGGCCCCGCAGATGTTCCGATGGCGGACATTTGCCGAACCATAAGAGTTGGGGTAATATGGGTATCAAACTTTATGGTTTTCGATACTGGACATGAAATTTGACATTTCGGCAGTAGTGGCCACAATCCGGAGTGGCCGGAGGCCCCGCAGATGTTCCGATGGCGGACATTTGCCGAACCATAAGAGTTGGGGTAATATGGGTATCAAACTTTATGGTTTTCGATACTGGACATGAAATTTGACATTTCGGCAGTAGTGGCCACCACCTGGAGTGGCCGCAGGCCCCGGGGATGTTCCGATAAGGGGACATTTGTGGAACCATAAGAGTTGGGGCAATATGGGTATCAAACTTTATGGTTTTCGATACTGGACATGAAATTTGACTTTTCGGCAGTGGTGGCCACAACCCGGAGTGGCCGGAGGCCCCGCGGTTGTTCCGATTGGGGAAATTTGCCGAACCATAAGAGTTGGTGCAATATAAGTATCAAACTTTGGGGTTTTTGATACTGGACATGAAATTTGACATTTCGGCAGTAGTGGCCACTATCCGGAGTGGCCGGAGTTGGGGCAATATGGATATCAAACTTTATGGTTTTTGATAATGGACATGAAATTTGTAAATTTCGGCAGTAGTGGCCACAATCCAGAATGGCCGGAGGCTCCGCGGATGTTCTGATGGGGGGGACATTTGCCGAACCATAAGAGTTGGGGCAATATGGGTATCAAACTTTATGGTTTCCGATACTGGACATGAAAAGTTGCATTTGGCCATTATCTAATGCTAAGCAGTAAAAATAAATTGAAGTAATAAATAGATTGCTGCGATGCATTGTTTTTGTGCCGCTGCGAAAATCTGTTTCTGGAAATTTAAAATAACTATTTTGTAATCAATTAGAACCCTGAAAAGGGCAGTTTTAATGTTTGCTGTTAAAATTTACTTTCCTGCCTCCGATTGCTTGCAACAGCCTTGCAAAAACATTTCAGCATCTTGGTAACTTTCGAGTGGTGAGTGAAAGTCGATTGATTTCACCTTGATTTCTATTTCAGCTCCACTTGCAATTTCCGTCCTTTTAGTTTGATAGGACGTAATTATATGGGAATCATGGGGAAATTTGGACCAGACATTCTAATCGAAAATATCAACAATCATCTTGCAAAGTTCTTTGTCATACTGGTCATGTGTAACATAACCACCTGCACCTTTTTTTTGTGTAGACAGTAGGGTGACAAGAAAAAAATATAATTTTGGAAAATCGTAAGAGATACTCCCTGGTTCAATTTTTTATGTTAAAATCTTGAGTTTTTCTTGAATAGGTCCTATAAACATATGAAAAACTATACCTTTTAGGACTTAAAAAAAACTCTGGAAATAAGTAACTGTTCCAATTTTGAGCCAAATCGGTTAAGGGTTAAGGGTCGCTATTTTATCGTTGAAGTTTGTATGGGGAAAATCACAAAAATGTATGGGGAAAAGCAACATTGTCGAAGACCGCAAAACGGTCTAAGTTAACCCTGATGAGTTATTGACGATTTAAAGAAGACATTTTTGTATAACAAGATTTTTTCACCAACTTCAACGATAAAAAGCGATTCTTAACCGATTTCGCTCAAAATTTTCACAGTTACTTATTTTTGCCTAAGGAATCGAATCAGGGAGTATCCCTACAATCTAATGATGCAACATTGCCTCATTTGCATTGAGAAAGTAAGGATCACAAAATTTCAGTCAAATAAAAAAACAAAACAAATTTCATAAAAGCTAATTCCTGGAAGAGTTTTTCTGCTTTTTACTGAAAGACTAGAAACAACTCACACAAATGCAAACAAAATATGTGACGCTATTGCAGCCTGCAATTTGCAGGAGAGGCATTGGATCTGAGGATGAGATTGGGGCTAGCAAAATTACAATAATTATTATCAAATAAAGTGAAAATTAATACACAATTTTGCATCTTTTGATAACCATATTATATTCTGTGTATTCTGTAAAAAAATAAGTATTAAAAGTTGAAAATCGTGATCTAGTGTAAATCTTTTACAGAAAATTCGTCGTTTGATACCCAATATGCCAACTGTGAAAAAATTCGCAATTCGCAATTCGCAATTTTCAGTGTAAGAACGGGCCTTGACCGATCTTATGCACCAGGTTCCCGACGAACACGCACTGCCCTTACACCTACATCTCACCCTTGCTCTGAGTCAGTACGAGCAGCACGCTAGAACACGCTTTGAGTGTTCGTGCCAGGCATGCACACCTTCTTTTCCGGTTACGCATTTTAACTCGGCCGGGGGTGGTACATTGGGTAGGGTTTGATGTAAGTATAAGCGCCTAACCATTTATAGTGTGCCTATCAATTTTCATTAAAGCAAAAACTGTTTTATGTTTAGTTTGAATTCAAAAACTAGTTGTTTTTTTACTGGGTGTGGTTTTTCTCCTGAAATCTTTCCTAGGGTTTAGTCGTGTTTATCTGTTGCTATTTCTTTTGTCGCGGTGTTTTGTTACAATTTTTGGTCCTAAGCATGTTATAAAAGTTTACCAAAAGTACAATAGAAATATTTTTGTTAATCCTTTGATCATTCCATAAATTGAGTAAGGGCTCGAACCTCACTTGCTTAAGAAAAAGGTGAAATTTCAAAACAATGGACAGTGAAGGAAATATACTATGTAAAGAATCAATAGTAAAAGAAAGATAGTAATTTATGAAGTAGATAAAGAAATTAACAATAGTTAATAAATAGAGGTAACAAACAAGCTTGGATTGTATTGAGGGCAATTTACAAGGAAGATGAGAAATTATTCAAATAGATAAATAAAGAAAAGGCACATGATAAACAACATTGACATCGCTGCCAAATTAAGGGAAAGCAGACAGTTTGCTACAGCAGCATCAATTGGTAAAATAGAGTGGAAAAGCGTTGAGAAATAAGAGAATGAAATAAGTAAAATCAAAATCAAATTAAGGATAGTAAACAGAAGCCGTTTTAGAACATCAGTAAAACAAAATAAACAGAAGATAGCTGTTAGCTGAAATGGAAAGAAGAGAAACCCCGTTCTGCGATGCTCAGGTACATCCACAGCAGTTGACTCAACATACTGCGAATCAAAACAATACCGTCTACAATCACAAATTACTTCCCTTTCCCACATTGACGCGCCCCTTTCTTTTAGCCGTCTCCACTCTGACCCTCGCTGGTCAAAGGTTTACGATCCGTTTCACAGGCCACCAGCTAGGTCATCATTAAAACCAAGCCAACGTGGAGGTAAGAAAATAGGACACTCGCAAGGAACCAGAGCTATACTGTTCTGATCAAGATAATTCGGATGATCTAACAGAACTACGGATGTAGTTAGTTACGCTCCTTCCAGGATGTTCCTTACGTGGACGTCAACCGAAGAGCACGCAACAAGGTCAGTTCCATTGCATGCTCTTAGGTATCAATCCTTGGCCTGCAATATGCCAACTGTGAAAAAATATAAAAAAAAGTATTATGTCAAAGTTGTTGAGAACTTATAATTTTTAACTAAGGCCGTTGCAAATATTTTTCAACGTTTATTTATTACAAATATATGAAAACCGACAAAACCATTAACGTCAGTACCAATTTCGATAAATTGACAGAAAAAAATGAAAATGCTCCAATTAAATTATGGCAAATCACAACTGTTGTAAAATTCAAATTGAATCAATTTATTCAATTATTCCTCTCTGCCTGTTCGAGAGTAAAACGTCAACAATGAACTCACCGATTGGAATTCCCACAACTGTCGAACGCTTAAAAAATATTGCATACATTGATTTTGCATATCTTTTTTTTCGCTGTGAATCCATGCCTCTATAAAACAGTGCAGTGTATTACAGCACATCCGCTGGCAATATTTGCTGTAAACGAGGAAAAACGAGGGAAAAGGGAATAACGCTTCCCCCCTTCTCTTTTATTCAGTTTTGATATTTACAATCAACGATGGCATGCTGCTAGAGAAAAAAATAAAGTTAGCTTCAACCACGATGCCAAGGGTATCCACCAGATTTCCCACCGGAAAGGGTGAAGCTACGTTACAACAGGTGCTGCCAGCTGTAATGTACGTCCAATTTGTGTCACCTCCTGTCGGAGGTACTCCTACCACATCAGCCTTTCTTCGTTTACGTTATAATCAAACTGAGCTTCAACGTGGGAAGAAGCTAGAGCAAAGATATTCAACGATATTGGTGGAAAAGTTGAGGGAAGACTTGGAGGGAAGGACAAATTATGGGTTTCAATCAAGCACACGCGAACCGACAAGTAAAATCAATCATTTAATCATATTTTTTCTATACTTCCTTCTTCTTCCAGTGTCCTGTCCACCCCCGCTGAAACCACGCGACTTTGTGCTGCAACGGTCCTGGCTCGACACCGGACCTCAAGGGGAACAAATGTTGCTGTCCCGCTCGGTGCCACACAAAAATTTTCCCCCTAAAAAGGGATACGTAAGGTAATTTCCCCGCTCACAAATCAAATTAAATGAAAATTGAGCCTAATCTTATTTTGTTGTCTCCCACTCAAATCAGGGCAATGTCCTACATTACGGGGTTTGTTCTGCAGACCAACGGAAACTCAAAGACTGGATGCTTGCTGAAGTACGTGGCGCACTGTGACCCGCAGGGGACGCTGCCACCGTGGCTGGTGAACAAGGTAACGCACACGCTCGGACCCCGCATGGTGAAGGACCTCAAGAAGGCCGCCCTTGGGTACGTCGCCTGGAAGCAGCAGCAGCCGCATTTGCGCAAACCGTGGCGCTTCCCCGAGGAGATCAATGGGCCGCGGATATCGATCGAGGATGTGAGTATTGGTTTGATCGGATCTTCAAGAGACTCGGCTGCATTGACTCCAATTACAACAAAAAACTAATCCATACATGAATTGTTGAAATCAACCGGCTCTGACTACCATTGGTGTGACATGATGTGACGAAGGGGGGAGCGGGGGTTTGCGAGACTGTGACGTCAAGCTAGATTTTTTTTATATGAATGCATAATATTAATTCGAATTATGCAAAATCAAATGTGAAGCTCTTTTCCATAATGTTTTGTTTACTATTATTTAGAAGTATTACATTACAATTGATTATATAGTCAAATTTAATTATTTATTTAGCTGGAACTTTTTTTTCTAAATTCTTTCTCGTTACAAACAAAAGCTTTGAGAGCAGGGTGTTTATTCTTTCATCTCGGGATTTTCCCAAAACTAGGAATAGGGTCTTAAAGCTCTATGTATTTTTTTTTTATTAAAACCGTTAAAAACACGACAAAAACCATTTCTTATCACTTTTTTTCGTTTAAAGCAAAAAAAATAAGATAGCAAGACATCATTTTTTCGATGGATCAACTATGGTCCCTTTGGAACGAGCTTTCAAGTAGAACATTTTTTGTCGAGAAGGGCCGCCAAGTATTTTTTTTAAATTGAATATAGGAAAAGGGGAAATATACCCATTAGGGTGGGTCATTTTTTTCGAAAGTGCTTGGATCCGGCTGAAATAAAGACCTCCTTGTAGAGGGTACCCATAGGGACTCTCACCTCAAATTTGAGCTCATTTGGTTGAAAACTGGCTTGTCGCTCGAGGGTTAAAGTTTACATGGAAATTACTATGGGAAATTTGTGATTTTACTTCAAACGCTTCTACAGGCTAAGCGACAAACTTTAACTCACACTTACACTAGGTAGCCGTGTCGGGGGTGGTCCAAGGAACATTTTTCTCTAAGGGTTCATGGTCATACGTTCAACCCTCAGCTTGCGCAAAGCCGAAACATCCGGTGACGCCGGAATTCTTCAAAATCTCAGGTTTAACGGTCGACGCATGCTACGAACTTTGAATGTAGCATTGTGTGAAATGGAAAACACGACGCCAAACGTCAACACAAGCAGGACACATCACGACAAACCTGTTGTAAAAAGTGTTCCTCATCGTGAACCTCGAAACTACCGTGAATCAATAAAATTAAGAAACTTCCGTTCCCGTAGGAGCTTGACCATTGGCAATTGGCCACGGTGTTGACCGAGAACAGGTCGCATTTTTGCGTGCACGGACTTCTGCGCAGCGAAAACAGTTTCTTAGATTTTTTTTAGTAAAACGTATTTTGTACTGAACTTTGATGCTTGTGAAGATGTTTACGATCATCAAACCAAATTTAGTGAAGCACCCCCAGCTTAGTGAAGCACACCCCAGCGATTGCGAGCTGGCAAGAGATCTTACCTGCAAGTTGGAACTTGCCGCCCGTTTACACCATCTCTGGAATTGTCGCTCGGCGTCATGTACTGGACATGAAGTGCCTTCCGGACATGGCCTTGAAGAAGGTGACAAAAGTTGCGACCCTGAATAAAATTTTGTAATTGATATTGGGAAATCGTGATTAATGTAAATAAAAAAATGCTTCAAATTTGTACTGAGAAAAGAAACATCAGAAAAAATACTAGTTTCGTATTTTCCATGCACAGAACATTTCGTACCTAAACAAGGATAAGGCACCAACTGTGCTCTATGTTTTCACAATGCTGACTTGTCAACCCGGTGCACCGGGTGGCGGACAGTTTCTGCCGACTACACGGGCAGTTGGCCTCTTTTGTGACCCACACGTTGAGGCACTACCGGCAGATTGGTTGTGAGTACTGGGGGCTGAAATTGCCGTGTGAGGATTGACGAGGAAGTTTTATAAAATGTGTCTTACCATAAAAGGATAAATATTCTGTTATATTTCAGCAAATGAAAGATGCAAGCGCAACAAAAAACTTAAAAAAGAAAATAGAGAAACTATCTTCAGTTGTGTCGGTCCGAGTCAGGGAAGCGTAACCACTACGTTATATTTCTCGATATAGGAAATTAAAGCAAAAAAATTTCATACAACAAATACTTTAACCACGAATTTTATTCATTACATTCATAGAACCATTTAACATTTAACTATTTTTTATGAATTCATTTTCATTGGAGAGATGGCTTTCCTTCGGCGTAGACAATCCCCCATTTATCTGCAACAGAATTTCGTGCTTATGTCGATTTTGCTTGATTTGTTGCCGCTCTTGAATACCTTTTTTATCATTTCCGCTGAACCGTATTCGAGATGTTTTCCTTTTCCACGGAAGACCAAACTGATCGGGTTATTTGCGTACAGGACCTCCACCAAAATAATATCACACACCACGTCCTGAAACCGAGTATTTTTTTTTAGTTCCGGATTAACTGCTGGTTATATTCATACCTTTGTGCGTTAATTGGGGCTTAAGCTCCTCCTTGCGGGCCAGCAAAATCGAAGACGAACCGTTGTTTTCTGAGTCCATTTTAATTTGTTGACGTTTGGCGTCGTGTTTTCCATTTCACACAATGCAACATTCAAAGTTCGTAGCATGCGTCGACCGTTAAACCTGAGATTTTGAAGAATTCCGGCGTCACCGGATGTTTCGGCTTTGCGCAAGCTGAGGGTTGAACGTATGACCATGAACCCTTAGAGAAAAATGTTCCTTGGACCACCCCCGACACGGCTACCTAGTTTAAGTGTGAGTTAAAGTTTGTCGCTTAGCCTGTAGAAGCGTTTGAAGTAAAATCACAAATTTCCCATAGTAATTTCCATGTAAACTTTAACCCCCGAGCAACAAGCCAGTTTTCAACCAAATGAGCTCAAATTTGAGGTGAGAGTCCCTATGGGTACTCTCTACAAGGAGGTCTTTATTTCAGCCGGATCCAAGCACTTTCGAAAAAAATGACCCACCCTAATACCCATTTTAAGCCTAATAAGCGGTCGTGTTTGAATGTTGCTGGATAATCTGAAGTGTTCCTTGAAATTCACTAAAACCAAATACACCAACGAATAGAGCAACTTTTTGTGAACATTTCTGTTTATTTTCACTTTTATTAAAAGTTATGCTATTCCTTTTACAATCATTTAAAAAAAATATTTCAAAAATGCATTCTAATCAGTCGAGTACATTGGGCCACGCCCATTTTTCTATTTTCAGCTTAGTTCTTTTTTTCTTCCAACGCTCTTTTGGGTCTGCTTAGTGCTGCCAATTGTGATGAAATTTTAAACGAACACTCACGAAAAGTAGCATTTATAGAGAAAGTTTCCTGGCAACACCACAAGCGCTGCTGGTGGTGTTGGTGGCCACCCTTTGTTCTTTATTTGCCTTCGCTTCTCGCTCGGTTTTCTTCAGCCTTCGATTGGAATGGGTGGTCAAAATTGAAACGTCAAAAGACTTAGCGCGTTTGTTTTTTTGATGGCGCTTGCTAATTATTTACATGTTTCGGGATTATTTTGCAAGTAAGTGACTAACTAATGTGCAAAAGAACATGTTGCCGGTAGTTGGAAGCAATTTTATATCTTAAGCGCTTTGAAATCTTTAGTGCAAGTGAAAGAATATTGATGGCGACTTTCGTTAAGCAGTTAACCTCTCATCTTGCGTGTGGATGTGTGTGCCACCAAAATGATGAGAAATGGTCTCGCAAAATAGTAATTATGATCAAAAGTGCATTAAATTTGATCTTTTTGGCCAGTAAGTGGCATACATTTGCCTGCTCATTCGAGGCGGTGCTGTTGCTGGTAAGTTTATAGCCTAAATAGTATTTTTGGAGCTTTAATCGAGCATCAAACTCTCCATATGACGAAGATAGGTGTTTGATTAGAAAGGGTATATTTCCTCTAAGTCCTTTGCGGTCGTACAAAGGGTACTCAGAAAAATAAGCTTCATCGTTGTAAACAATAATAGCACACATTTATGCTTAATTTTAGGACCCAATTCCCGTTTTTTTAAGCTTCGTCTCGGTTTTCTCGAAATTGAAAAAAAAAAAACATTGTTTGGTCTGGAAATTCAAATTTGGTTGTGAAAATAGTTTAAAAGTTTTCAATCACTTTTGTTCAGCATGAATTTGACTTAGCCCGTTAAAAAAAATCTTCAAAGTTTACGTCGCCAAACCGACCAATAAAATCAAAAGGAAACCAATTATATTTGAAGTTTCTTTTTTTATAAACTCAAATAAAAAATGCACTTTTAGATGCATAGTATCAAGCTGCAATTTTAATCTTCCAAAATGTATTAAAATGATTCAAAATGTTCTGCAAAAAACAAAATGTTTTTTTTATGAAAAAAGGTCAAAATAAGCTATTTTGCATATTTTGTTTCTTAGTACAAGTCTCCATACAAATTTGGGGGTTTCCATAGATAAGTTAAGTCTCCATACAAATTTGGGGGTTTCCATAGATAAGTGCTATGCAAATATTCGTGAATCTGATCGGGATTTGCTGATCGATTTGGTGTCTTCGACAAAGATGTAGGTTATACAGATTACCTACTATTCGCAAAAAAGGTGAACTGAAAAAAAAAATCAATAAAATAAATTTCATTACAAAAACTAGATTTTGACAAACTTAACACGCTTTAATATTTTTAATTTTTGATATATTTTAGGTGACAAAAAGTGCCAAAATTGAGCTGAAAGGTATTACGGACGTTTGTTTTATCGCCAATTAATGATTTTTTGAAAAAAAGCAATTTTTGAAAAGAATCTAAAATTAACCCGCAAAAGCTTTTAATAATCTATCTTAACTGATGAATGCAATTTGGAATCAAATAATACTTTTGTGATTTATTGATGAAATGCATCGTAATCGAGTTAAAGCAAATGGCTTTTAGAAAAAAGTTTTTTTTTATGTTTTGAAGCACTAGCGTGCCCAGATCCTCAAGGAAGGTGGGGCAAAAATATTAGCGTTTTGAAAATTTCGTCGTTTATGGACACCCCATGACCAATTTTAGAACAAATTTCTGAGGATGGTGGGGCAACAGCCCCATGTTGCCCCACCCTGTGCACGCTAGTGTTTTGAAGAGTCTTTCCTAGTCCATCTCTGAAAAATATATTTGGAAAGCTGAGTAAATCCAATTTTCTTTTTTTCAAAAAATTTAAATTCCAAAAAATATATATCCATTCGGCTCTCATTTTCAATCGATGATATCATGAAAACTATTGATCCGATTTTAATGTTGAAGAGTAAAACTCATGTTAATTTGAGGATAATCCCATGTGACATTTTAAACTCGGAAATTTCCATCATTTTTTTAACCCCTGGCCGATCATTTTGTTCTTTGTATTTAAAATAAATTCGAAGTGGACATTTTTTTCATGTTAACATGTTTAAATTTTTTTATTGATTTCTTTAAATTTCACATTTTCCTAATCGTTCTACTTTTTTTACAGTGCCTGGACGAAACAACGCGCCCCATTCCCATACCTCGGCTGCTACCCCAAACTCCAACCACCAGCAGCAGTGCCCCAACGGCAAACGGAAGAGTTGCAACGGGAAAGGTGACTCCGAGGGGTGCCGTTACCCCCGTGACTCCAATCTCCCAAAGTCCGAGCGTTTCATCCCTGAACAACACCGCCGCCAGCAGCCCGGTGGGCATCAGTGCATCGACCAGCAACATCAACAACAAAAAGGAAGACACGAAACCGGAACGACGGTGGCTTCCGAGGAGGGAAAAATCCGAGGCGAAACTAAACCTTAACGGAACTTCCAACGGTGCCGTCAGTAAAAAGGAAGCAAAAGAAGCCAAAAAAGCTCTCAAAGCTGCAAGCAAAGACGACAGCGAAGTGAAGGAGAAGAAAAAGGACAAAGAAGGTGGGCTGAAGAAGCGAAGATCACTGTTGAGTTTGAAGTTCTAGATAGTTGAGTAATAAATTCTAGTTATGTAACGAAACGGCGGAGGCAACACGGTGAAACATCTACGCACAGCGCAGAAACAAGAATAGATAACACAAATTTAAAATTCTACAGTTTACTATATCTTTGAAACAAACCAAAAAGTACACTTCCTAGCACTTTACTCACACAAACACGCATTCATATCAACAACAGACAAAAATCCTAATCAAATTACAGAAAATAGTCAACAATGGTCAAATTTTGTGACTTAACTTAGGATCGACACAATACAAGCTCAATAATGCACACACACACAAGTAAGCGCCGTTTTAAAGTACAGTTTTATCTAAAATCTCAAACAAATCCAAAAAAACGTTGCCAGAACTGTAAGTGTACATTAAATTTGTAAATAGAACTGTTAAATTACCACTATTTGTTAACGTTGAAAAATATTAGTGGCTGTAGTCTGTTAGAAACCCCCGTTAAAAAAATCTCTAGAACATATAACAAGTTCTTTTGAAATTATGTTGATTTTATAGGTTCTAAACTAATCTAGCTTTCCACGCCTTTCCTTTTACAAATCGTTTCTATGTATCAAAGATTTCTTATGTTCGTGAATCCGGAGGCCTTTCCCTAGCTATTTCTCAGAAGATTAGAAAACCCTAAAATCGTCTAAGAAATCAATTGTAGGAGTAGAATAGTTAAGTTAACAAATTCGTATTGAGAAAAAATATTAGAAGGAGAAATTAAAAACAAGTTTACAATCAATTATGATAAATCGATAACAATTAGTTAGACTTTGAAGCTCTTTTTACGAATGTGTTTAGCATATGCATATGCAATTGTAATATGTGTTGTGACTCTTTCCTAAACGCAAGTTAAGGCAAATTTAATGATAATTACCAGTACTGACAAAATTGTAATAATTGTATACATTCCTAAAAGTGAAAGGCAAAACATGCAAAAGTAAAACAATACAAAGAGACTATCCTGATTTAAGAAAACAAAGTTAGCGTAAGAAATTATTATTGTTCAACCTAGCTGCTACAGTAAAAGTGACAAAACACAATTATTATTATCCCATTGCCGTTGCGATGATTGTAATTGCAGACAAATCTCTTGTACTCTTCTTACCCGGCTCGGAAAACATAAAGAGAAAGAGAGGGAAAGGTGTTATTGTATAAGTCGAGCGTAGTGCAGTTCAATGAAAAGAATATGATATGATATGATGTATCGAACCTGGTTGAGTGAAATTGTTTCCGTTGCGATTGGCTGATTGTTAAATAAAGTGATTTTTAAAACATTTAGTTGGGCGTGTTTTATTGTTGCATATAGTTGGTACTGCTCTAGATGTTAGAGGAATCTAACCAACAATTTGTTAAAGTTAAGTTTTCGGAGTTGCAAAAAAATGGAACTCGTTGCAAAACTAGGATTTTTCAGTTTTCGTCGTATTTATCCAAATCGGATTAATATACGGCTAGGACTAAACAAAAACCATTTGGCAACTCGATGCATACACTATAGCATTAGTGTAGGCATTCAGAGGCTTGTTCCGTTTGGTGAACTGCCGTCCTACGCATAATTGTCCCATGTTCGAAAAAGTGCAACTGAGAAAAACGCAATTGAAATTTTTTCGACCGATTTCTGTGTTTCTACGCATAATTGTCCCGTGGGTTCCTATTCGCCCTATGTGTCCCTAATCGCCCCTGTTAGCAGTTTATCACCCTTATTTGTGATCCTCTTGCTATACAACAGGTAAACAAGGCATAATGCTTAGTAAAACTAATGATTCCGTGTAAGAAAATACTTGGTGGGACAATTATGCGTAGAAGTTCAACGATGGGACAAACAGACTTGGTGTTGTTTTTGATGAGTTTCCGAACAATGTACCAGAATTTATGTGTTTTTCTTAAAGTACACACCAGACTAAACTTAAAAATGGCATAAAGTCAAAATCGTCAAAAACTGACATGGGACAATTATGCGTAGAACGGCAGTGCACTGAGTCCAAATCCCAAAAATGAGCCGGATTGGACGCGACTGGAGCTGTCGCCATGACTTTTGAATTGGAATTAACCCGTAAAAATACATTTCTAAAAATGACAATTATTGTAGCACTTTGACCACAATGAGATTATTTTCAAGACCAGTGTCGTATAGGCATCCTTGCGCAAATTTTGGTATAAATAACATTGAAGTTATAAGCTCTCCTGAGCTCTATACAGCTTTTCAAGGATTGTTTTTTTTTAAATAGCTATTGCTCATTATTCAAAATTGGGCTATTATACCAAAACAAGTATTCCGAGAAAAAAAACTCGTCACCAAATCTTTGGCCAAATAACTTCACATATAAGCCGTTTAGTTTTTCACTTTGTATGTATGTATGATCCCCATACCCGCGGGCAACTTGGTCCCGAAACACATGTGAGCGCTAGGTGAACAATTCGATCATCTTTTACGCCGTAAACTGTACACCCACATGCATAAGTTTTTTTGCACGAATTTTAGTGCTACAAATACAGGCGCATAAAACAAAATGATTTCAGATTTTCCCTCCCCAAGCACCGGAAATTGGTAGCGGGTGTAGGGACACTTCGCATAGACGCCCTTGCTCCCATCACGTTACTGAGGGTATGGAGCGACGAGAAATTAATAAGCATGTCCCCCCAGTCGAACCTTCATTAGAGAAGCAGGCAATCCACAACTCACAGCGAACGACCAAGGGAACACCCTACCGCGTATATAATATGGTTGGCGTAGTTGTCTTCAGTGAAATGTATGAATGTTAGAGTGGAAGTAAGAGTTATTTGACAATAATAAAGGAAAGCTCTCACCAAACAACGGAGTCTTCACATCTGAGACGAGCTTCAAAAATGTTGATCTTGAAGTTTTAAGTTTAAATCTTCAATCTTGAGTTGCTCAACTTCTCCGTCCCTGGTTCCTGGTACTTTTCCCGCGATTCATCCAAGATATATATCTATGCTTCCGCTGGGCCTTCAGAGGTGTTGAGACATTCTTGATCCAGAACTTGATGGCCATCGGCACTCGACACACTTGCGGCATAAAGCTACCCGTAACTCATCCGGTTGGTGAAAATATTATCGAACACACGCGACGAAATGGCCGGAGGTTTGGACACTTTCTTCTACAGCACGGATAAAACAAAAAAATTTCACTGTCACCAGGCGCGCACCGAGTTTAAGACCGATCACAAGCCGTACGAACTTATTTGTCGGAAAATACATTTTAATTTTTACTCAAACATACAAAAACGGGAATCTCCATAAAAATGACACGAGCAGAAAAAATTACGTTCGGCCTGCCATAAGCCGTATAGTTTTTCACTTTGGCATCCAAAACTAACCACTATTTAGTGAAAAATAAGTTTCTGAAGATGCATTGGAACATCCTCCTCCACCTGGAACAATAATCTCGATAGTGACAAAATTGTATTATATCCCTTTTTTTCAACGATGGCTGATAATTTTCCCCGCAAAAAAAATAGCTGTTTAGGCCGTAATAAAAATTTAGATTTTTTTGAATCATTTTGCTTTGAAAAAATATGTTTATTTAAACCTAAAATATAGAGGATTTTAGTCAAAAACACGTCCAAAGTTGACCTCAAAAAATATTCATTTTTTAAGCATTTTCATAGTTTACATGAAACAAGTAAAATCACCAATCCAATAAATTATAAAAACGTAAGTGTTCTTATTTCCAATGTTTTTGCCTTTCTCACCTTACTGAGGAAAGGCTATAAAATAACTCGAAAAATGAACTTCTTAATTTGACTTCCTAGACCTACCTTCACGTATACATATCGATTCAGAATCAAATTCTGAACAAATGTCTGTGGGTGTGGTGGGATGTTGATCAAAATATTTGCACTCGATTATCTCGGCACTGGCTGAACCGATTCTATCCGTTTTGGACTCATTCGATCCGTTTGGGGTCTCATAAGTCCCTATTGAAAATTATGATGTTTAGTAAAGTACTTCAAAAATTATTGCTTAAAAAACGATTCTGACTAAAGTTCGGAATATTGAAAAAGGGTGGTTTTGTGAGGAAACCCGTCATGTTATACATTTTCAAAAAGATATTTAAAAGACCTTTTAAACGAGTCCAAAACATTGAAGATCTGACAACGCTATCAAAAATTATAAGCACTTAAGTGTTATTTATACACTTTTTAGAATCCGCATCTTAGATATTTTTCAGATTTTAATGAGATTTTATGTAATATTACAGCAGAATGTTGAAGCCCATCAATTTGGGAAATCTGCTTGAAACTTCTCTCCTTCTAACTCTTATTGTTCAACGGCCTAACAGCCGAGCAAGCTAGGGGGTATGCCCCTCGTTTTGTGCTTGGTTTGAATGCCACGTGGTTATTATTTTTTATTTTTTTGTGTACATCAAAACTGTACATTTGCACATTCATCGTGTAACATCAAAAATCATTTCTCGCCAACGTAATGTGCATGTTTTTGCATGCGGTATTACGGGAAAACGAAATTTGATAAAATCTTCTTCGAAAAAAAAAACTTTAACAAAAAGTGTCCCATTCTTTTTTCTACTTGTATATACTTTTTGACAGCAACAGCTGTATAAGTTGACTGCAATGATTAAAACGTAAAACCCATGCAAATTTATTTCTTACATGATAATTAATCTTTCCTTAATGCGGCAGGCTTGAATGAGAAATTAAAAAAAACGGAAAAAATACTGGTAACAACCATATGGAGTGACCTGAGTAATTCCATTTTTGAGAGAACCTTATCACTATCATAAATGATAAATTCCAAGTGAAGGTGAAATGCCACTCCCCCTCCTGCGTATATGTAAACTACCTCAAACTAAAAATAGTTTTATAACCACCGGATAATTGGCACATAATTTTCTGCTTAAGCTGTTACTGACTACGATAACATTGTCACTATACTTTCAACCTTTTCATTTTACAATCCAACAATGGGAAAACTGTACGGTAATTTTTTTTTAATTTTCTAACTTATTTTTTTATTTCTCTCTAAATTGCATGTTTAACATGCAGCGTTTAAAGCAAGAAAAAAAAATAAGACAATAACCATAATAGTCAAACTTTCGCCCACAGTGCCTTTCCTAATCACATTTCAGAAGTTATCGTCGGCGCTGCACTCCCTCAACAATCTCATCACTCTCCCCGGTTCCATCCGGCGGATACGACAAAGGTAAACTAAGCTATTAAAACCGTTGGAACTGGGAGCAATTCTGGGTCTGGGAAGTGTGTGTGTGTGTGTGGAAGGGGCCGCCTGGCCTGACAGTCGTTGTTGTCGTCGTCGTCGTCGTCAGAAGTGCCATAAAAGAATCGTTACCCCGGAGCCCTTGTCGTTGTTGTTGATGTCCACAATCGACTGTTGATCAGAGAAATTAATACCGGGGAGGTGACACCAGCTCCACGCCATGTCACGCCGCGGAGGGTGAGGCTTTTCCGACACAGCGGTCCAATTGGATACGGACAGAAACTATACACTCAGTTGCACAGAAAACCGAAATAGGGAACCTTCTTTAATAAGTCGATATTTAAGAAATATTATGGTTGAAAATTTAATACATCATTGGTTCGTCCAAATAAGTCTTCATAGTTGTTCTCTACAATTTCGCATTTTTTGTTGTTGTATTTTTTAATCAGAATGAAACTTTGTCCATGTTTATTTTTCAATATCTACTAACACTGCGAATAAAAAATACAAATAAATGTCGTTCGTTAAACATGTACGGTAAAAGCAACTGTTTCAATGTTTGTCCAATGAAGGAGTCCCGTAGTCAGATTGAGCAAAAATATGGAATTTGGCCTAGTGATGGACCAATAATTGATTTCAGGGGAAAGCTTTTAATCAAACTTTTATTAAATAAAGGTAAATTAAAGTAAACTAATAAATGAAAAACTGGTGATTAAAAAAAATCCAGATATTAAAATCACTTCTTACATTCATAAAAAAACAAAAAACAAACAAAAATGCGGAATTTCAACTATTTGCGAGAATACAGTAACGGTCACTTTACTAATTACTGAGTGTAGAGAAAGAACTCCCGCCATTAGTAGTCCCATTATAGGAGCAGAAATAGGATCCACCACAGACAGTGCTCAGCTAGCAAGCAACAGGTCCGGATGAACTCCAAGAAACATCCAGGGAGGTAGTAAACCGGGAACAGTAAATTCGTTCGTCTGTGTCGAATCATAAAATATAACTATAAAATGAGTAATTCGTAATATAAATTGATGCCAACGGTCGAAAGAAAAGGTACTAAAACCTTGGAAAGTACTCTCGTTTCAAGATTGGATATGATAAATTATCATAATAACCAGAGGTGAGGCAGCACGCGGCATCTTAAAACATTTATTGCTGAACAAATTATCACCTATTCAGCAAGATCGCGGTCACTCGCGGAGTTCGTCCCGCACAAACTGGAATACCTCAGTCTCAATCCGTAGTAGCAGTTCAGAAGATGTACTCCGAATGTGATCATTTCGTGTAAAGTGAAGAAGTGAAGAATTGTGGGTTCTTGAAAGCAAACACAAAAATGGATTCCACCGATCTCCGCCACGAAACCATAACCTTTACGGCCCTCGAGCCATCGGATCATCACCCCAGCCGTCGGCCACGACCCTGTGTGAAACGGATACTTCACGCCGGGGATACCCTGCTGTCGCTGTTCGTGATCAGCCCGCTGGTGGTCAGCCACTGGCGGGGTACCTGGGGCTACATGGACTTAAACGGGGAGTACTTTCCCGCGTGGCACTCGTTCGCGCTGGGGTCAATCTTGCACACGGCACTCGCGCTGTTGCGGGAACCACTGCAGGCGGAATTTTCCGGCCCGAGTCGCCAGGGTCAGGCGAAAAGTTGCTGGCGAACCGTGCGCCGATTTCTGGTGATCAAAGTATACACGTACGTGTTCAGCATCAGCTGTATCATGCACTGGCGCGGCGGATGGGACGTGATGCGGATGTATCTGGGTTAGTATCGGGAGATGGTAGCTTGTTGTTTGAAAACCCTAAGATTCTAACATCGCTAAGAGGTTTTCCAACTATAACCAAACATAAAATAAACATTTAAAGGGGTCATCCATAAACCACGTGGACACTTTTTTGGAACTTCTTCAACCTCCAATGTGTACAATTGGGTCCTAAAATTAAGCTTAAATTTGTGATATTATTGTTCACACGATAAAGTTTTTTAAATGGATTTTTAAATCAATTTTGAAAATTAACTTCTTGGCCCTTCTTGACAGACAAGGTCTTACTTGACAGCTCGTTCCAAGGGGACCATAGTTGATCCATCATAAAATGTTGTCTTGTCAATTTTTTTGCAATGAAATGAATAAAAGTAATCAGAAATTGTTTTTAATCGTGTTTTTACTGATGTACATGAAAATTTACATAGGGCTTTGGGAAGCTATTGTCCATTTTGTTTTATGTGGAGCGTGGATAGCATTTCCATAATCCATAACCTGGAAAGATACGTGCTTCTTCCAAAAGTTAAGTCAATATTGGATAAAATCGAGTTCGAGAGATTTTAATAATGAAGGCTTCACATGTTTGCCTTCTCACATTTCTTTGAATGCAGCAAAAAATACAAATTCAGATAGTGTAAAATCAAACTTGTAAAGATGACCCGTCCACTTGCCCGACCACTAAATTGGGGAGCCCAAATATTCCGTTGAAAAACTAGCAGTCACAGCCCAGAAGTAAAAAACCAAGGTAGTTATTTTAAATAAGTAGACTTTTTTCCTTCAAGGTTGTTTCGAAATTTGAAGGTACCGTCATCTGGGGCGAATCGGGACTACAGTCAGCAGTTTATAAGGTTCCTAATGGTTTTTAATATGGAAATTGATGAATACATTTTGTAGGTCTGAGTCTCTTCTAACCGAAATCAATCAGAAAAATCAAAATATTATGCTCCAACATGGTTAAAACTGCTGTCCTAATTCACCCCATATGTCCCGATTCGCTCCAGTTGACGGCATGTAATTTTGAGTTTCAAAAAGGCACCAAATATCAATTTTTATTTAAGTAGAATTTTGGCATTTTTTTATAATGTGATGATTTGTTCATATTCAGTTCAGTTCAGTTTACAGTTGAGAATGAAAAAACAACATTCAAAATTTACTAGGATTCTCATTTGTCTTATAACAAAAATCCAGATCTTGCAAATTGAAATTTAAACTATTTTTAAAGATCAAAAAAATAATAGAATAACAAATTGATGTCTACCACCACAAAAAAAAATAATTCGGTACAGTTTTGAGTTTGAGTTTCGAATTGAACTTGTACCAGCAGATTTGAAAAGATTTTTCAACAAGTAGATAGTATTCCACGAAGTAATTCAAACTTCGGTGCTAAACGTACATTGTGTTAATTAACTATTACTTGATGAAAAAGAATTTATAGAAATGTTTTAAATTTGATTTAATTCTTTGATATTTATGTCAACAAATCAGTGAATATGCAAAAAAAAATCCCGGGTCCCGGGAATTCCCGGGAAACAGCAAAATTCAACTCTCGATTCCCGGGAAATTTAAAATCTCGAGAATCGTCACCCAGAGTCTCCAGAAAAACGTGCTTTTTAATCATTATTTTTATCTTTTTAAAGAATCCTTATGGTTTTCTCCGAAGTAAGCATAAGTAATTAGGTTCGTCGCCGTTGCAAAAAAAAACTGTAAAAAAACAGTGTTTACGAGAAGTGAGCCGCAGCAATTATCAATGAAAAATTAAAAAATACTATTAGTCTCAACCACGTACTGTACCTTTTCTATCACGAATCTATCTGGTTTTCCTGAAAAGAGAAACGAAAAAAGTAATATTATTTGTCTGTAAATTCAATAATAACATCGAGAAGAACTTGAAGTGTTTGTGTAAAGGAAATGTACAAAAAATGATTTGCGTAAAACTTTTTCCTAAAGGGTCCTGATTACGAATCCGAGGTCTATATTGCGATATCTCTTGACGGAGGAGCGGTACGACCCCTTTCATTTTTAAACATTCGAAAAAAGACGGGTTTCTTAATAATGTGCAGCCTGGAATGGTGATGATTTGGAAGCTTGGTGTCAATGAGACTTTCATATAAAATTGGACGCCCGATTTTATGGCATGCTCAATATTCCTAGAATCTGTTTTGCCATCGATACATATAAAAAATTGTTTTTAAATCCTATGGCATTTTTCGTTATTCAACTGTAACTTTTTTTGGGACGTTAATTTTTGTTGTAACTTTGCAGGGTTTTTTTTTGAGTGTTTCATTGATTTGATCAAATATAAAAATTCAAATTACGATTGCATCACTACTCACTAACTCACATCTAACAGTCCAATTTCCCTTTTTGCCTTCCTCACCTTACTGAGGAAAGGCTATAAAATCACTCGAAAAATGAACTTCTTAATTTGACCTCGTAGACCCACCTTCACGTATACCTATCGACTCAGAATCAAATTCTGAGCAAATGTCTGTGTGTGTGTGTGTGTGTAGGGATGTGGGTCTGTGCACCAAAAAATATGCACTCGATTATCTCAGCACTGGCTTAACCGATTTGGACCGTTTTGGTCTCATTCGATTCGTCTTGGGGTCCCATAAGTCCCTATTGAAAATTATGAAGTTTAGTAAAGTACTTCAAAAGTTATGCTAAAAAAACGATTTTGGCGTATGTCCGGAAGATTGTAAAAAGGGTGGTTTTTGTAAGAAACCCTGTCATGTTATACATTTTCAAAAAGGTATTAAAAAGACCTTTCCAATGAGCCCAAAACATTGAAGATCTGACAATCCTATCAAAAGTTATTGACACTTAAGTGTTATTTATACACTTTTTGGAGGCCGGATCTCAGATATTTCAGTAAAAATGATGTCCGGGTCCATCATCCGACACATCGTTAGTTAGATAATCGAAAGACCTTTCAAATGAGCCTAAAACATCAAGGATCTGACAACCCTATTAAAAGTTATTGGCACTTAAGTGTTATTTATACACTTTTTAGAGGTTTGATTTCAGATATTGTGATAAAAATATTGTCTGAATCTTCCATGCGAACTATCGTTGGATAGGTTTTTTTTTATCAGACCTTGCCGATGAGCCAGAAATATTGATGGTCTGCGAACCATATCAAAAGAAATGAGTAATAAAGTTGATTTGTTAAACATGTTAAGGGGGAATGTTGCTATTTTTACTGAATGTATTGACTTTGTGAATATGAGGAAGGCACCAACCACCTGAAGGTGGATTAAGTAACGTTTTTTTAAGGCACAATGCACAAATAACGTAGCATTTTGAGTGCGATGGAGGGGGTGGAATGTTTATGACCGATCCATAGGGCGATAGCGTTGTCATTTTTAGACCACGTTTTCAACATTTGATTTATTTTTGCATGGGAAAAATGCTACGAGGAGGGTGGGGGAAGGGGGTCCTAAAAAAACAGAAAAGCTCTACAAATATCTTGAAGACAATCTCTCTTTCCTAAACTGAAAAAATGACTGTAAAGAAAACACCACCGATTTGAAATAGAGCTTTGAAACCTCCGCCCAAGTTGCGATTCTCCAATCTTGTTTCACAAAAAAATCTGAACTACACCAATTATTGACCTTCTTTAATTTTCACTAAATAAAAGCTGCCCTATTGATTCTGATCATTTGATCAGTTCTAGTAATGGTGTGTGTGTGTGTGTGTGTGTGCAACCAACCAAACGGATTTGATCAGTTCTAGTAATGGTAAGCTTTATTACATTTTTCAAATGTGCAATGGGTAGCTGATGAACACGATATCAACAATAAATCATTTATTTTTGTTCGTTTGTTACTGTGAACAGACACTGACAGCTTAGAGACTTAAGTATATTTTGTAGTAATGGCCCGTTCTCAGGATTTTGTTTTGCCGAACAATCATCTTCTTATTTTAAAAAAAACATGAAATTAAGTTTGAATAACTAGTCATTAGACTGGTTCGTCGTTAAACGGCTTCGATGCCTTTTCCCTCAAATTTGAAATGTTTAGTGAAAAATAAAAAAATACAAAAAATTATATGATGTGAAAAATAGGTTTCCCACTATCACAGAAAAAAATGATGGTAACAGCATCAGGAATTGGTGAATTTTCATCAGTTTCTGTTAAATTTTCATCAGGTTTAAATTTTTACACATTTTTTGAGTACTATTACTCAAAAAACTGTGTACAAAACTAAAATGCAATGCGCAGCGTATGAACTCAACCAATCGGTCAAAAATTATAGAAAGTTGTTCAGGATCCTAAATGCAACCGAAAAAACACATGTTCTGAACTATCGACCATGTCGAACCACCCTACAAGTCATACACTTAAGTATTTAATACCTGACAAATCCAAAGCAGCGCACGTTCCACTCAATCATCGTTTATAGTTATTTCCCGCTTCAAATTAGTTCTTTCCAATGTTACAGTCACATTTCACGAGACGCCCCCTTAATTGTCCGGTTTTCCAATTTTCCAGATCACGACGTGTGGCCGGCAATGACGGTGTCCGCCATCTGCTTCGTTCCGCTTGTGCTAATGAAATCGGTCCGCAACCTGCTCGCGCCGCCCTTTCTAATCCTGACCGACCACAAGGAGTGTGCGTTCAGCTTTCCGACGCGGTTTCGAATACAGGTAAGAGTATGGTTTGTTAATTTAAGAGGAATCTGAATTTTTTGGTATGTTGTTGGGAAACGAATTTTAATCATAACTAGATGAAGGTTTAAAAAAAACGATTTTTGTCACTTTTGCCCAGTCATCGTCTGTAAACGGAAAATTTCCAGTGAGAGTCTTCTCGTAAGACAACTCTAATCAGATCATTTTTTCTACAACCATCTTGTGATAAGGTCAATGTTCCTCGTGTCAACAGAAAAGTTTCCATTGCAATTCTTCTGCCCTATTCGAGAGCATTCCTTTCACGGAAATAATAATAAATCCAATCTATACATCAAACACACATTAGTCAACTCACAATCTGTCACCCTCGCCGTCGTGGACAAGGGCACTTCTGGGCAGCAAGCTGTCCTCGACATCTTAGCAAATACGCTTCACGGTGGGAATCCACCGCAGACATCCTGACCCCAATGCCTGCCAATCCTCCAAACACTGCACAGTGGGAAAAATCGAGGCAAAAAACGGACTTAATTGATGCCGGTCAATTAGAACTTTCAACCGAGACTTTTCTTACGTGAAAAATTCCGAGGAATCGATTGGTGATGGTGAGAACCCGCGGAAATTTGCGTAAGGCCCATTTAAGGCCAATTTACCTTGTTTTTTGCTGTTTTTATTAGTTTTAAATATATCGCTGAATTGTTCAATATTTTGACATTACTCTTTCTTAAGTGAAAAAATCCGAGGAATTGATTGGTGATAGTGAGAACCCGCGGAAAATTCCGATGTACCCAACTTTTTTTGGCTGTTTTTATCAGTTTTAAGTATTTTGCTGAAATGTTCAATCCTTTGACATAACACTGTCTCACGTGAAAAATTCCGAGGAATCGATTGGTGATGATGAGAACCCACAAAATGTACCTGAAACTCATTTTGATGCAATTAGAGAATGGAGAAGAAAAAGTTATGTCAAAATATTGAACATCTCAGCAACATATTTAAAACTAATAAAAACAGAAAAAACAGGGTAAATCGGCCTTAAACGGGCCTTACGCAAATTTCCGCGGGTTCTCACCATCACCAATCGGTTCCTTGGATTTTTTCACATAAGAAAAGTGTCGGTTGAAAGTTCTAATTGATCGGCATCAATTAAGTCCGTTTTTTGCCTCGATTTTTCCCACTGTGCACTGTAAACTCAAGTGCTGAATGATTCACCCACATAATCAACGGCTTTGCAGTGTCATACAAACCCTAAGGTAGCAATACACCTGAACAAGGAAGGACAAATTCCGTAACAAATACAGCGTAAATTAAGTATCGTGACAGGAATCTTTGATTGCCGTTCTCTCTCCTTTGAAAATGTATTGGTGTTGTTAGGTTCACAATTTTTGTCATGAAACGTCTTGCTTTCATTGTAGCTTTCTATGACAGAGGATTATTTTTTGGGTGTGGAATTTATTGAATAATTAATATAATACCATCACCGTGACTTTTGTGATCTCAAAAAAAAATAAGATTTTTCAAGTTAAATTCAAAGAAAACCATGCTTCTACTCAACAATCCCCAGCTCTATAACCTCTCTAGCAAGAATACTGATCGACTGAGTGTTACTCTGACAATGAGCAAATCCAACCAGAGTCCGGTGGACAACAAAGTGATAAGCACTTCTCTACTAGCTGGTGTTCAAGTGTTTGTCAACCAACACACACTAGCTTAGCATAGCAGCTGCTACTAGTGATGATGATGATAACCGTCACCGGCGTACACAGAGAAAGCGAAAGGGGCGCCTCTACCTCAACGTGGTGACAGATTGCTATAAGATACTGACTTGGTGCAGGTGGAGTCTATTGTTTAAAAAAAAGATTCGCTGGTGATCGTGGAATGCGATTATCAACTGCGCGCGTGCGAAAAAGCTTTTTAAAGCTTGGATGGTGACAGTAAAAAATGCATCGTCAAATTTTATCCATGATTTTTTTATAAGTTTATTCGAATAGTCTTTTACGAATGCTTAATTTTATTTTAAACTAATATTAAACATGTTTTGCAACTTTGGCTAGTAACTGTAAAAAGAGATAATTGAAATAAAAAACAAAATTTCTTAACCAATCTTCTGAAATTCGTTTGCAGGTCAATTTTCTAATACAAACTCTTAGACATTCTTTCCGGGCCTGTGGTGTAGGGGTAAGCGTGGTTGCCTCTCACCCAGTCGAGCTGGGTTCGATCACCGGTCCCGGTGGCATTTGTCGAGATTTGTCTGATCACGCCTTCCGTCGGACGGGAAGCAAATGTTGGCCCCGGTCTACACAGTAAAAAATAGTGTTACCTCTTTAATGTTGTAATTTTACCTCAATTTGGACTGAAAAAGTGGCATTACACAAAAAAAAGCGGTAAAATTACACACCTGAAAGATGTACCCCTTCCCAGATGTAATATTACCAGGATTTTTTTTACTGTGTAACCTAGAGATTGGGCCGTTAGCTCAGTCCAGGTCGTCTCCCTGGGTCCTATCTCGGTAGAGTCGCTTGTAAGCAGTTAGACCACAGGTTAGACTCACAAATTGTCACAATTCACTGCCGGGATATTCGAAAACTTTTCTGCATTGAAAATAAAATAAATTATTTCCAGTATTCATTATATTAAAACCTTTTCATATGCATATATTTTGATAACCTTCCTTGAAAAAAATATGATGAATCTATACACCCAATGTGACTCTTCTGAGTTTTATGTCAAATTCACGTGTTGATCGCATGTAGCGAGATTTCCTCAAAGATTGCCACAGTGGAAAGTTCAACTGCTGTCAACGGTAAAGATGGATTGCTGATAATTTCTTCGCGCCGCGAATGTTCGAAAGCAAACAGCAGTGACAGGCCGAATTTCAACTCAATTTGGTATCTCTTTACACAGGCGGCTGTCATCTATTTATACTCTTCAGGCAATCCAGAAGATAATGTCCAAATTTGATTTCCTTTTCCAACACGCATAATGTTATGATCTGATTGCATGACGCGAATACCAAAGTCCTTTGTCATGTTATTTGCGTCTTCTTCTAACTTATCATCCAGATTTATAAATGTACACGATGAATTACAAAAATCATTGAAGCTGTACACCCGGTTATCATGGACCTCCCGGAATTTTCTGGGTCCATTCGTTTTGTTAAATCAGATCATAATAGTTATCTCTTGTGACAGTTGGGGAAATTGAGTACATGTATCACGACCTTACCACGCCTGCCTGTCAAAACTGGTAAATATTATGATCTGATTGAAAGACGAATGAACGGCGATGTGCGTCATCGATTTATTTATGTGTGAATATTTTGTGATATGACAGTTAGATGATATGCATATTGCTACATGTGTACCTTTTAAAATAGATTTCTTTTGAATTGCTTATGACTATGGGCACAAGTGGCACTGATGACTATATCACTTGTCATTTACACAACTAGAACTCAACTTCAAGGCTTGACTAATTATAAATATTTGGAACTGTTTGACGAAAATCTATAAAAGCTTTCAGAATACATTTAAGGGATACCGATTCTTCCATGTAATTCAAGTTTAATCGCAGGCTTCCGGGCTGAAACGTATCTTGAAGCCAATATCAAAAAGTACATGTTTAACTTTAAACCAACTCTAAGCTATTAACGATTATGCATTTTTTTTTATAAAGACCTATATTGAATTTTAAAAGAAAATGTTGAATAAGTGTCCACGTGATGTGTAAATGGCCTTCACACATGCACTGCCCACTGACAATTCGCGTGCAGTTCCAGATCAAAGTATATGAATAAAAATTCATCTACATCTGTCTATCAAGTTTTCTTATCATAACACTGAATGACAGCGGATCTGCCATCCAATGCGCCCTCATCGCTTATCACGAAAAAGCCGTTTTCACGCGCGTGCCGCGAGAACCACCTTGACTTTGACATTTATTTGTAATTTCTAAACCCCTTTGTGGGCCCGTTGAAGCTCATATCGACGCTGTCGTGCTATCATGTCGCACCCGCCATTTCGACGTTCCGAGAAAAACGCGTTTTAATGTTTGACCTTCAATAAACAAAAACGAGAGCACGCAATGTAAACAATAACAAACACGTTTTGTTTGGTTGACCATTCTGTGCATTGCCCCGAAGTTTGGTTGTATTTGGTTGTCGGAGTCCCGAGTTATAATTACAAATGTTTACGGTAGTCTCACTAGTACGTGCGTCAAACGCATCCTGACCTGAAATCCCTTTGGCCAATTGTCGCACTTACCCAAATTTTCAGGGAGTGACAAGATAGCAAGACAAGATTGAAACTTCTTTCATATGAAAAGGAAAAAAATCCGCGGAGCTTTTTTGGTTTTCATTGAATATCTCAGGATTGAAATCGAATTTTGGGGATCTGTGAAGGTCAAAAGATGAGGCATTGTGAGCTGCGCAAAATGGCGTTCCTAACTCAATTTGGCCAAAAATGCACGTACGACATGTTAGCACGACGGCGACGATATTGTGAATTTAATGCATACATACATTTTCATATCATAATCGATAGCCTTTCTGTTTAATTGGAAATAGTCCGATTAAAATTAATTAATATATTTTCAATTGTAAAATACAACGTCAAAATTAAAATAAAAAGATTTGAAAACCTAAATTCACCCTTCTGTAATTTTCGCACTTCTTCAACCTTAGAGGCTCATCTTTTAACATCAACAAGAGTCTGATGCAACGAGATATATGTTACAATCTAGTTAATCTAGTATACACAGAAAAAAATGACGATGGGTTGGGAAATGGTGACAGATTTTACGTAAAAAAAAGTGTAATATTACATCAGAAAATGATGAATTTTCATCAGTGGTAAATAATCATCAGGTTCACAATTTTACACATTGTTTAGGTAATATTACTAAAAATCCGATTTAAAATCACCAGAGGTGAAATAGAGCCTTTCTTACAAAATGATGGAACTCCGAAATATATATTGAAATATATTATATTAATATATATTGTGCAATTATATTTTTCAGAAACATAATGATATCACCCAGTGAGAATTTGACCTAAAGCTTCGAATCTTCTTAGACTAAACCTCGAATGCATTTTTTCAGAAGTACATTAAGGATTGCAAGATAACTATATTTAATTGAAAAAAAAACTGATTGGATTGAAAAAAATAAAGGGTACTCAGTCTTTAATGCTAGTCTATGATTGACTTAAAAAAATATGTATCGATATTGCACTTTGTCGATCTATTATGAGAAGCCACAAAGAACACTTTCACGCGCAGCGTAAAACGCGCAAGCGTAAATGTGCTGGCGTTTATGCTTCTACTTGACGAGAACGAGTCGGGACTTCGAATTTGATGTTCAGTATATGATTCTGTATAAAACCAAAAATTTCATAGGAAAAAATAGGGTAAAAATAAGAAGAAAAACACTAATATGGCTATATCCCTGGAAATAAATTTTGGAAAAGCTTCAAATTTTGGGCCCAAGCAGTTTATGGCGCATGTTATCGAATGGCTTTTTGTTTGAAACTGAATTCTTTTGATTTGATATCTGTAAAATTATCCAAAAAATACCTCTTAATAATGGCTTTGATCACATTTACTGGTTGAAAATTGTGAATCGAAAAATAAAATGTTCGTCTCCGACCCCACGGCTGCAAATCTGAAATATAAAAATTGTGGGGTTTACGAATTGTTTTCCAATTATGGAAGACACAAATTTTTAAGAGCGGATACAGACATCGCACAAGTATTTCAGAAAAAATGCTCTAAAAAATCAGGCTTTGAGTTCCGGGTTTCGGGCCAAAATTCAATCGAAAGAGCGCATCATAACCTTCAAATTAGTAATAGGATTTTTTTTCTGGGACGATTCCCCGCCGGACACGATTTTTTAAGATTTCCAAAAAAAGTGTTTTTTTAAAAGCTAACCTTAAACCTTTCTTTTGTAAGAAAGGCAAAAGAGGTAATATTCAACCTACCAAATTTTCAACATTCCAAAATATTTCTTTTTTTTTAGCTGTGTATACGAAACGATTTGCATCAGACTTAGACTAAACCTTTGCATTCAAATTATATCAGAATTGATCCGTAAATGCTACGATTTTGCAAGAAGAATTCAACAACCTCCCCGGTTGCTGTAACCCCCGGATCTCTAACCCTTTACCTAAGCCGACCATATCGGCCATCGTCGCGTACTTCTTCCCGGAACGACCCAAACTTGTAATGAGTACATTTACAACACTGATAATCGTTCTAGAAAGGCCGCGTCGTTGGCGTCTCTCCGGGCAAATTCCTACACCTTGCGTGAAGACGCCGAATCATCAAACTGTTTGTCACTATCAGTGTTTATAAATAAAACTCAAACAAAACGCATCGAGCCCGATTGGAAATATTTCAGGAACTTTCCAGTCCTGCACGGTACGCACGTTTTTGCTTTGTAACAGTGTATAGTACAGTTTGAGTTGTGGCGCTGCTTGAACCGGTTACTAAACGCGATCAACCGATTCGCTTGTACTAAACGGTTGAACAGCGCGAATCTTCCTCTCAGCAGGTACCGCTCCGGTCCGTAATCCGAACAGCCACTCAATTGAGCTGTTGTACACGGTGACAACGACGACTAATACAATCCAGGTACAGCTGTCACTCACACATACTGTGACGTTTGTTATCGAATTCGGCTTTGTCGAGTGAACGGGGAACGAATTGTTAGTTGTTATACTAAACTATGTCGCACTACCGAGCTTATACTGTCAGCAAAACAGTTATCCCCCGGATTCTGGATTGATAGCGTGAGCACTACACGCATACAACCAGCGGCGGGCACTCCTGAGGTTCTCGCCCTCTCACTCGCTCGTCGCGGCCAGGCCGACTGGCCATTTGCTGATTAGAATAATTCGAATGATAACAGTTTCTTTCTGATCTACGGCTGATTCGGATCATCCAGCCGCTCGGTACTGCCCTCGCTCACTTGTGGCGGCGTCGTCGGTCGTCTCTAATCGGCCTAATTTGTGCCTGTGAGTGCCTCGAGGAAGTCGGATCGACGCAGCAGTTTTGCAAACGACGCGATCAACGACGGATCGTGCTCCCTCCATCGGAGGATCTCCCGTACTAATCCAGCTGTACGCACAACGCAACACAGTCGGCGGAAGTCGTCGTCACGCGTCGCGTAGTCCCAAGTGCTTCGCCGGTAGCTGACCTTACCCAAAGTGAAGAATCTAGACCGAGCGGACCAGCCGGACCTTAACCTCCAGAGAGTTGAGCGTGTCCACCGGATCAACGCCGGTTACCGCGCCCGCGGGCACCTCTCGCATATTTCGTTGAGGCTTGACACTTTAACGCGCTATTAATCAAATTATCAATCAATTTAAAGAAAAAATGTAATCAGCAACAATTCTAAGTGATTTATTCAAATTACGCGTGTACGCCGTGGAAGTGTGGAAGCAGCCGTTTGGAGAAGCTTTTGTTTTTTTTTCGGTACTACACAAATAGAGACAGGGGTTGGAGACCGGACCCGAGTGCTGAAAATTGCGCGAATCCAAAGCCACCTAATTGGCTGGACGAGCGTGCACTTGCTGTGTCACTTGTTTGAATGCCGACGGCGAACACCGGGGGAAGAATCGGTTGTGGTTTTACGCTGGGAGAGAGTTATGGGCGTAACACGCGGTGGTACCACGCTAGTGCACCCCCGAAAAGCGGGAACTGATTTTGGAGAAACGTGATTGAGTTTCGATACTTCCTGTTGATTGAGTGAAATATATAAAGCAGTCAAACGTATTCAAAAACGCATAGTTCAAAATTTAGGAGATCATCCACCATCTCCGATTGTGCAGTTACTTTGAAGATATGGGTTAAAACGCTGTCAACTCCAACGAAATCGGAAAATTTGTCACAATCTCGCATCGATCATCATGGAATTTTCTAGTTAGAAAAAATGTCAATTAGACCAGCATTTCAAAACATGAGCCAAAATTAAGTTACTGATACTTAGGGACTATCCATAAACCACGTGGACACTTATTTGAAATCGCAGACCCAACTTTTTAAACTTTCAGCATTTTTTCTGGTCAGATTTTTTTGGGGATTTTTGGAACCGCAATTCATGTTTTCATACTAATTTTTCAGATATTAGGCTAGATTTTTGAAATATTATTTTTTTCTAAAAAGTCTATCTAATCATCTTTTATTTTCGCTAACTTTATTTAGACAGCTAAAATCGTTTGAAATTGAGCAGAGTTATGCTTTTTTGAAAATGCGTTTTTTTTGCAAAAATCGACGAAAATAGCCATTTTTGGACCACCCTAACACGGTGTAGGTCGGATGTGCGACAAAAGGTCGAAGGACAGAAGGTCGAATGGACAAAAGGTCGTGAGTTTATCCATCCTATCAGATTTTTTTTTTAAATTTTCAGAATAACTTGCAAACCATTTTAGAGAAGTTTTTCATTCCCAAAAAAATATTAGTTTTTGTAATAATATATTGTAATAATATTGTGAGTTATCCCAAAAAAAATCCAAAAAAAAATGGCGAATTCTCAAAAAACAAATATTTGTTCCAAAAGCAACCTTTTCTTGATTGTCGTAATATTTTTGAGAGTTTTTAATTTTTTTCAAACATGAGCATTTCTTTTTAAAAAACAACCTCTAATTTTTTTTTTCAAGCAACTTATACTTGATTGTCGTAATGTTTTTGTGAATTGATCCATTCTTTAAAATATGAGTGGTTCTTTCATAAGGGATCATCCATAAACCACGTGGACACTTTTTGTGATTCTGTTACCCCCCTCCACCCCCCCCCCACCCCCACGTGGACAATCGTCGGTTAGTCCCATAACAAGAAATCGACTTCTGAAATTTTTTAAGTTTTTATTTTATTTTTAAAAACAACTTATTCTTGTTTGTCGTATAATTTTTCTGTGTTTTTCCATTCTTTCAAACTTGAGCAGTTCTTTGAAAAAAAAGTTCGACTTGTTAAATATTTTGGAAGTTTATTTTTAAAAACAACCTATTCTTGATTGTCATAATATTTTTGAGATGTTCCATTCTTTCAAACATGAGCAGTTCTTTTTTTTTTTCATTATATTTTTAAGTTTTAAGTTTAACCACATATTCTTGACTTTCGTAATTTTTTTGTGATTTTTTCCAATCTTTAAAATATGAGCGGCTCTTTCAAAACAAAAAAAATCGACTTTTAGTTTTTATTTGTTCTTATTCTTGTCCGTCGCATAATTTTTGCGCGTTTTCCGTTCTTTCAAACATGAGCAGTTCTTTGAAAACAAAAAGTTAGGGGGAGTTTAACCCCTCCCTACCCCCTTTTTCAAATAGTCTCCAAAAACTCTGAGGCAAGTTTTTATTCAGTAGACCTCTATTTTTTTAAGAATATAAAAGTGAAATGTTTAAATTCGACCTTTTGTCCTTTCGACGTTTTGTCCATTCGACCTTTTGTCCACTTTCGACCTTTTGTCCATTGGACCTTTTGTCATACATTCGCGTAGGTCTAATTAAGGAACCAAAAAAAAAATTAGCACGATCGGAGAACTTTTTATCGAATCATTCGTGAGGAATTGCTGAAATGACACATCTTACGATTTCTTTAAAATAGGTTAACTGTAAATCTAGAGTTTTTTTAAGTTCCCATAAACATATGAAACACAATAGCTTATCGGACCTTTGAACAAAAATAAATGAAAATTTTGGTTAAACCTTATATTAATTACTAACGTTTTTGTCATTGCCATCAAACCTGGCTGCTGCAACAGCAAATAAACAGCAGAGCCAATTGTCAACAACTGAAAAATAAATGCAGCGTCTTTAATACGATCATCAATTAGCCTTAGTAAGAGTTAATCACTATCTGATGTTTTCAAGATCAACCGGAAGATACAGAAGCGCACCGTATACGAGAAATACCCCCATTACAACGGCCAATTACATCCGATACAGACAAGCCCTTTGTGCCACTACTGTCACCTGAGCACAACAGGCGGAAGGTTCTTCACAGCAGATAAAGCACCAAGAATTTCAGTTAGCGGGTGCACTTAGAGAACTTATTTATCAGTGACAGTGGCGCAAAGTGGATCTAAACGTTGCGCTCTAATCGCACCGTAGTTTAAAACATGTGATTACCAGGAGAATGCCTCCTCAAATTAAATCATTTGTATTGCACGCAACTGCACGGTAAAGCACCGTTAACAGGTTCACGTTTTTTTGTAAACGTCTGTTTAATAGACGTAATATACATAGCATGATGAATTATATTCATTGTCTGTAATCGAAAAAATCCCTTAATCTTCATATCTAATCGATAAAATTGCTTGGTAAGATCAAATCCGACGGTTGGCATGTTACATTAGGTGACACGTGCCCATGAGTACGTACACAATGTAAGCGATAGTTGCGGAAAGAGAAACAACCAGCTCCAAAGATAATTTGTCTTGTTAGATAAAGTTCCTCATTACAAATCACGTGGCGTTTGCTGAACGGGAATGGATTTACAAAGACTTGCAGACATATTGGATTTGTAGAATATTTAATGGGCACAATAGAATAAAAAATAATTTTCATAGCTAAATCTTTCGGAAGTAGAATGAGTTTTTTAAAAGAAAATTAATTTATTCATCTGATCAATCTTAACAGATATACATTACTTAATAAAACCATTGGGGCAACTCAAAAACATGTGACGAGTATGAAAAGCAAATTAAGCCTTTTTTATTAATATTATAAATTTTTGGTTGCTTTTGCAATCAACCAGTTTGAAATTTTTAAACTGAAGATTTGTCAAATATATAAATATAAATAAAATTTAAAGATAGGTTTTCACGAAAAAACTGCATGCTCATTTTTACACAAAATCATGTTACAATGTTTTACCTTTTTTATAATAAGAGTATCCAAATCCTCGGTGAAGCAAAACCCCAGGAAACGAGAATTTGTCATTTTGATTAAATTTCCGGGGTGTCAATTATTATTCAAATTGAAATTACCTTATAAATGATCTATTTTCAATTATTTATGCAACATTTCGAAGTCAACAATTGGGTCCAAAAATTAAGCTTAAATTTGTGATATTATTGTTCACAACGATAAAGCTTATTTTTCTGAGTGCAACTAACCTTTGTATGAAAGGATTTAAAATGTATTTTTAAATCAATTTAAAAAAATTAACATCTCGGCCTTTCTTGACTGAAACGGTCCTACTTGACAGCTCGTTCCAAGAAAAACATAATTGATCCTTAAAAAAAAGTTATCTTGTCAAAAAAAAATTCGCTTCAAAATGATAAAAAAACTGATTAGGAATCAGAAAAAAGAACATTTACATAGGGCTTTAGGACCCTATAGGTTGTGTTTTTGCCTTGCTTATAAAAAAATGTTTAAGAATTTCCTTTTTCGTACATACATTGCCTTAAAAATATTATGCATAATTTTCCGTTTCATCATGAGTTCCAAAAACAAATTAATCTGGCTTTTTTCTATAAATGTCTTGTCAACACAAAAACTTATGTTTATGGCACGACACGAGCTGATTAAATATTAATGTTGCTTCTAGTTGCATAACTTTTATTTGACACTGTTTCTTTTTTTCAAACCTAACCTCTTTGTGTTATTTATATATTTTTATATAGTTGGTTGCTCTGTAATTTGATTTTTTTCAGCAACTTTTTAAAGGCGTTGTTAAAAAATAAAAAACAACAAAAAAAGAAAACATTAAAAAAAAAACAAACCAAATAACAACACAGAAAACGAAAACTGACCGACCTGTACGCAATGGCGTCTGAGCTTGCTTTGGTGGATGTCCAGCACCTGCAACTTAGACTGCACGCAAGATTCAGCGTCACTACAGACTATCTAGCTGACAAGGGATGTCAATTTCTTGCCTGTGCAATCATCAGTTATAGGGTGGTTCATACGGGGAAATACAACAAATTTCTAATTTTTACAATAATGATATTTGTACGTTAAAAAAAGATCACAAACATTTGCAAAGCAACGAAACAACATAAAATTGACCAGGCTTACTGTTTAAAGATTACAGCAAACATGACTCGTTGAAATCTGAGTTTGAGCACTGAAGTTCAAAAAACAAATGCGTTTCGATAGCATAATAATATTTAAGTTGAATTAGTTTAATTTTCGAAGAAAAAAAAGGTTATCAAATCTTCCAAAACCAGTTCCCAGCGCACAGCGCGGTACCACCCACAATCGGATCAATCAACCACCGGGTTCTTAAGCCGTCTTATCTCAAACAAGTGACAAGATGAATTCTATCACCCACATATAAAAGGATACAGCCTTCACAACAGTGTTTACTCCGGTTGCTGTAAAAGTGCGCGCCATATCATCCACCAGTAGATTCACACGAAACAAAAACAAACCGCTCGCCGCCGCCGTCGTCGTAGGTCGGGCTCAATCTCGAGGCGGCTCCAGTGCTGTGTAGTTGTAGCCCAGGAAATGATTCGCAGCCGGTGACACCGAGATCGCGACCGGTGATCGCGGAGTGATAGCGTGCTAAAGTGTGACGCCATTAGGGACGGTAAAGACTGCACCAGTTACGGGACGATTTTACGGGTTCAGTGTGTGATTCTGTGTGTAAATCTGTGATCGCGGCCAGGAAAATTGGTGCAGTTGCCTTTGCCGTGTACAAATTAGCTTTATATGAAGAAATCTTCCGGGTGGCACCAGCAGAAACATTATGCGCGGCAGCATAGTTGGAATAGAGGATGGCCTGACCAGTCCGAAGCCCGGCAGCTGGCACGGGATGTTCCTGGAGCTGCTAGATAATTTGTATGCCGCGTGCGTCATCGGTCCCCTCGTGGTCGGTTACTGGCGGGGCACGTGGAACCTGATGGGCGAGTACATCTACCCGTCGGATCTGCCCACCAGTCTGATGATCTCGCTAGCTCTCGGGGTCTTCGGTCATCTGGTTTTCAACATCTTCCAGGGGCCGCTACGGTCCCACCTGAACGCCGACAAGCATCGGCTCGTGTACTACATCGCGTCGCGACTCTACACCGAAATTTACGGCACGGTATGTGTCAACACCTGGCGCGGAGGCTGGGAAATTATCAACCTGTACACAACGCACAACGTGCTCTACGTAGTCGTGATAACGCTCTTCTGTGCCGTCCTGCTGGCGCTGCTCAGGGGCCTGCGGAACATTACCGCGTCACCGTTCGTCGTTGTCATCGATTCCCGGCGGGAGTACTTTGACGTGCCGACGTATTTCAAGCTATCGGTAAGCACTCGACGCAAAACACTAATTGGTCACCTCAAGTACCGAGCTTCCGCACTGTGCAGTGCACAATAACGGATTAGTAACCTCTATTTGTCTATTACTGTTCAATAAAGAAATCACTTTGATTCAGTTTCAAAATATCTTATCGGTCATTGCGAAGGAGGTGTTTCACCCCTGCAAAACTAACCGATAGAGTATGTTGTTGGTTAGACTACAGGTTGAATGTTATCTTTGTTTTGCTATCGACCAAATATCTTTTTTTTTTTTTTGTACAAATGATACTGATAATGAATGCGTTATTCTTGGCAGAAAATAGTTTACTGAATGTTAAGTTTGCTATGGCGTACAATTGTAGGCGTCATCCAAAAATTACGTTACACAACAATCGATGAAATTTAACTTTTAATGAAAAATCACATAAAAACGAATTGATTGAAATTCTTTGAATTAATGAGTTGATTTTTCTCCAATATCCAATATATTTCCGATCTATGGGCCGAAAAAAAAACTATGAAAGTAACTCTTTCAAAACTTTTTTTTATTAAAATCGCGATAACTCGTGATGATTACAAGCAAACTCCTTATGTTTATGTATATATTTTTTTTATTGTCTGCTCTACAACTTTGTAGAACATTGTTACACTCTAAAAAATACCCCTGCAAAGTTAGAAAAAACACGAAATGTTTAAATGAAAAATTTTGTTCTAGATGAAAAAATTACCCTTCTGGGTTAATGTAGATTCGATAAAGTACATTAAATTTCCCTTAAAATACCATGTTCCAAATTGCTTACAGTTGAGTAACGAAAAGTGGCAGAGTTTTAAAAATAAATAAGTTTTTTTTTCGATGAAAAATACGTTTTTTCGAAATTTTAAGTACGTCATCAAATCGGGCGTCCAATTTGACCTAAAAGTCCCTTTGACACCAAATTTCTACCTCATCACCATTTCAGGCTGCAAATTCGCAATTCGCAATTTTCAGTGTAAGAACGGGCCTTGACCGATCTTATGCACCAGGTTCCCGACGAACACGCACTGCCCTTACACCTACATCTCACCCTTGCTCTGAGTCAGTACGAGCAGCACGCTAGAACACGCTTTGAGTGTTCGTGCCAGGCATGCACACCTTCTTTTCCGGTTACGCATTTTAACTCGGCCGGGGGTGGTACATTACGTAGGGTTTGATGTAAGTATAAGCGCCTGACCATTTATAGTGTGCCTATCAACTTTCATTAAAGCAAAAACTGTTTTATTTTTAGTTTGAATTCAAAAACTAATTGTTATTTACTGTGTATTGTTTTCTCCTGAAATCTTTCCTATTGTTGAGTCGTGTTTATCTGTTGCTATTTCTTTTGTCGCGGTGTTTTGTTACAATATTTTGGTCCTAAGCATTTTAGAAAAGTTTTTCAAAAGTACAATAGTAATATTTGTGTTAATCCTTTAATCATTCCATAAATTGAGCAAGGGCTCGAACCTCACTTGCTTAAGAAAAAGGTGAAGTTTCAAAACAATAGACAGTAAAAGAGAATTTATTTTATAAAAATCAAGAATCAATAGTAAGAGAATGGTGAGCGTATTTTAAAGAATAAAAATGAGAAGCTAGATGTATTAGATGTAAAATTAGACAATAGTTAATAAATAGAGATACAAAACAAGCTTAGATGATAGTAATGATAATTATAGGACAGATAAAGAATCATTCAAATAAATAAATTCGCAATAAAATCAAAAAAGATTAGGCAAATGATAAATAGACTTGATATTACTAGTACATTAAGGAAAAGTATATTTTAAGGAAAAAAAAAAACAAAACAAAGTTTGTTACAGCAGTATCAATTGGTAAAAAAGAGTGGAAAAGCTTTGAGAGATAAGAGAATCAAAAGTTAGTTAAATAAAAATCAAATGATGGATATTAAATAGAAGAATCAGTGAAGAAGTGAGAATCAGTAGAGCAAAATAAAAAAGGAGATAGGTGGTAGCTGAGAATGAAAAGAAGAGAAACCCCGTTGTGCGATGTTTCAGGTACATCCACAGCAGTTGACTCAACATACTGCGAATCAAAACAATACCGTCTACAATCACAAATTACTTCCCTTTCCCACATTGTCGCGCCCCTTTCTTTTAGCCGTCTAGACTCTGACCCGCGGTGGTCAAAGGTTTACGATCCGTTTCCACAGGCCACCAGCTAGGTCATCATGAAAACCAAGCCAACGTGGAGGTAAGAAAATAGGACACTCGCAAGGAACCAGAGCTATACTGTTCTGATCAAGATAATTCGGATGATCTAACAGAACTACGGATGTAGTTAGTTACGCTCCTTCCAGGATGTTCCTTACGTGGACGTCAACCGAAGAGCACGCAACAAGGTCAGTGCCATTGCATGCTCTTAGGTATCAATCCTTGGCCTGCCATTTCAGGCTGCAAATTATTGAAAAACCCCTCTTTTTTCGCATGTTCAAAAATTGAAGGGTTCGTACCGCCCCTCCGTCACGAGGTATCAAAAAACGGACATCGGATTCGTGCGCAGGGACAAAAGTTACCCCTTAGGACAAAGTTTCACGCAAATCGAAGGGGGGTCGGGGCAACTGCTGTGTGAGTTGGCTTTAAATCTGCACAAAATTAAAAAAAAATAGAAAAAAATTAAAAAAAATCAGAAAAGTTAAAACAAATTGAAATTCTATAAAAAGGGTAAAAAACAGTAAATTGGTTGTTTCCCGAGCCTCTAGGCGGGCTTCGATCTGAAAAATCGCCAAAAATTCCTATATTTCAACCGATTTTTGATTTTTTAATGCGTTGGAATGAAGAACCTAGAGTTTTTTTTTATGAAAAGGTCCTATAAGCTATTGTGTTTCATATGCTTGTAAAACCTTAAAAAAAACTCATTAAATTCAAGAATATTTAAGAGTCTGAAGTTCCTTTGTTTTATGTAACTTTCCAATTATTTTAAAAATGTCATTTTTTCTAGGGTCAATGTCCCAAATTATGCCTCTAGGCATTTTTCTACCATTAAAATGACAATGGTATAGCAAAATGTAAAAAAAATAAGCAAAAAATAAAAAAGTGGCTGTAAAACATGGAAAAAATAGAAAGGTAAAAGATAATGATAGGAGTTGGTAGAATAAAAAAAAACTACACATGATAAATGCAAATAAAAATACTAATAATGCAGCAAGAAAACATAAAAACAAGAGAAGTATTTTTTTTTTGTAGAACAAAAGTTGCGCAAAATGACCTCCTGAACACGAAAAAAATAAAAATCTTCGAAAAATCTAATTTGGGCAGTAGAGGGTTGAATAATATACAATCAATTTTACAGGTTTTTGGAAAAATAGTTTCAATTTTCCACTTTATTGATTATGCACATTGTTTTTATAAGGAATGTTCAAGGGAGGAGATTGAATAATTTTGCAATTATTTTTAAAAAATATATATTTTCAGATTTTGAAAAATAAGGGTCCAAAAAGAATATAAACTTCATTTCACATATTCAAAAACTTTGTTTTGGACTTTCACCAAAAAAACACATTTTTAAGAAAAAAACACAGAGTTCAGTTCTTAGGCAAATTTAGGTAAATGTATCAAATACATGTTCCTGAAAAGAAATTAGCTATGCATTTCATCTAAAGTATCAACGTCATTTTATTCGCTGTTAAAATATAAAAAAATAAATAAAAAAGTCTAATGAAAATGATAGGAGGGGGTAGCATAAGACCTGGGTGCAGAATAGTGGTTCGTAAAGCGGCCTCAATTTAGAACTGTCAAAGCGGAACCAATTTACTGTTCGCAAAATGCTACTAAGAAGTGGCAAGTATTGTGATCGATCTATAATTTATTTTGTTTTTTCATCACGTTGAAAACAAAAAAAACTATTTTGGCCTCCCATCGTTCAGTCTACGAAGAAAAAAAACGCGACGCACTTAATTTTTCAGCGAAAACTTTAACATTAACAGATCCAAAATGTTTCAAAACAATTTACTTCAGTAGCAAAAAATATGTCACGCTTGAGCTTGAACATAGCCATCTACTTTGTTTATGTTAACAGCTGTAGTGCAGTTGTATTAGTGGGGAGCAGTGGGGAGCTTTCGAAAATCACGTTACGCATTCTGTCTTTTCAGCACCCAGCATATGACAAATATAGTAGAAAAAAATAAACAAGTCAAATTCAAATTTAAAAAAATTGAACAAGAAAAAATTAAACGTTTAAAAAACTATAGCGCTAGAACAGGGGTGCCCAACCTTTTGGCCCTGCGGGCCAGATCTGATTTTTCTGAAGCAGTGGCGGGCCGGAACTTATATTTGATCTTGATTTTAAGAATGAAAAACAAAGATAACACTCAAAAATATGTTTGTTTGACTTATTTTAATTTTTGTTTGTTTAAAATTGTATAGATATTGTTTTTGACGATTGCAATTAAATACCTTGATATATATTTTTTATTTAAAAAAACATTCAAATTTGAATAATCGTTGCAATTTTTTGAAGTTTTTGTTATTTTTTTCAATATTTTTAAATTTTTGCACGATCTATTTTCAGAATTATTTGATTTTTCAAGCTTTTTTTTTAAAAAAAAAAAGCTTTATCACTAAAAAGTTGTTCTGGAAAAATTCATTAGTTTTGCCAACTTTTATTTATTTAAAAAAAAAGAAATTAGAAAAAAAAGAAATTAGAAAAAAAAACTTCAATTTGAAGTAAACACAGTTAAAACTGAAAGAAATAACATTTAGTCTCTTTTTGTAAATTTTAAGACAACAATCCAAGTTTTTTCATGAATTTCACAATTTTACGAAATGGATAATTTTGTTTTCCTGCAAAATTTTTCAGTTAATAAATATCAATTTAATAATTATAAGAATTAAATTCAAACATGAAGAATGTTCCTATAATATGTGAAAATTTGATCTCAAGCTTAATTTTTTTAATTCAGACAATAAATTTATTTATATAATACTTCATGAACAGCCTTAAGGGCCGGTCATAGAACTTTTTTGAAAAGCCGTCGCGGGCCGGATAAAATGGCTTCACGGGCCGGATCCGGCCCGCGGGCCGGACGTTGGGCAGGCCTGCGCTAGAAGGTTAATTTGCACTCATCATAACGCAAAACCCGTTTTCGGCTTGTGGAGCAGGGGGTCATTTTTTTCTGGGCACCCTAATGCGCAACCATTTTTATCAATTTTCTTTTTTCGTACTCCAACAGGGCTCCAAACAGCCGGGACTGTACATCCTGGATTGCATGTTTTCGGTGCTGGTGATCGGCTCACTGGTCGTGTTCGTTTGGCGAGGGCTATGGGTCCTGCTTGACATGGAACTGTTTCCCGAGGACAAGGCACTATCGGCGTGGGCCTCCGTGGTAAGTGTTCAATTGGCAATAGAAACCTCTTTAGTGTGAATCCCTGCACGAATTGTGTACAAATTACTTATTATAGTCCTATACAAAAGGTTGATTAGGGTATTTTTCTGTAGTTGATAGGCTATGGTGTGACCGCAGTCACATTTTCGCTACAGCCGCTGATGCGATGGACATGTGATCGGTTAACTGGCATTTGGCGCGTCATTGTTGCGGATTTGTTCCTTTTCTTCAGCTTCATTGGCACAATCAACGTATGGCGAGGCGTATGGCAACTGCTGGACCATTACTTCCTACCAGGTACGACCGGATTGGTGACGGGCCTTGGGGCCTTGTTAGTGGGGATCACTTTTTTTATTTGATCAACTTTTTACAGAGAATCGTCTGCTAAGCAACTGGATAACGCACGTGGTCTCACTGCTGTTGCTGATTCTGCTGAACTGTTCAAACTCGGTCCTTGTCCGGGGCGTGTACATCGATGCCGAAGAACCGGCCGGCCAGTGCGTGGTCTTCCCGGTGTACTACATCAGGTTGTTCTTCCAGAAGGAACGCACCAAGAAGCAGAAGAAGATCCTCGAGTCCCTGAACCGGGTGGAGTTTAACAACGTCGTCATCGTGGACAAAAAACCGAACACGAAGGTCGAACAGAACCACCAAATCAACCGAAATCTAGATGCCGTGCCACTAACGATAATCGATAATCCTAAGAGCAATGGTGATCACAACACGCACGAAAACAAACAGTGACCGAAACAAAACACGCAAACAATCTAAATCTACATAACTTTTCAATTGGACCTTACAGGATCGATCACCGCAAACCTGAATGGTCCATCCGCGAAGTTTACCGGGGTGATTACATTCGACAAATTATGTTCAACGTTTCACGTAGTATTATGACAAAAGTATGTTAGTGAACATACGAGATATCAAGCACGTCAACTCTCGGTACCTGTCGAGATATGTCGAACACGTCCGTAATTTAACGTATGTTATTTGTCATATGGTATTGTTAGCTATTTCATACATTTTTGGTTAATCTTATAAATACAAATTGTCGACAGATAGCGAAACTTGTCGTGAGAAAAAAAAATCGAGCGACAAATCTCGCTACCTGTCGACACCTGTTGAAAGCGTTTGAGATACCTATGCCAAAATCACCCCGCGCGATTGGCTACTTGTGAGAGTATTTTTATATCTTAAAATTTGCTGATGGTAGCACTAAGTGTAAATTAATTAGACGATAAGCACCACCCCTGATTGGTTAAAAAAAAACAACACCTGGAACAATGTATATAGTCACACTACAATTCGCTGGAAGCATTCCACTAATTTATGAATACGTTTTCGTATGTCTTAGAATAATAAATATAAATCTTAAACTTACTCGCAGAAATCCTTGCAATTATTTCACTACCTTTATCTATTCAATTTAGCTTTGAAATTCATCTACAAACATTTTATAAATTTAAAACAAAAATTTAATGTGTATATAACAAGTGCATCGAAAGGTAACACTTTTTTTTCTGTACATACAAAATATCACTGATAGATTATAATGTTATACATAATCTTTGACAAGGACGAAATAAAGATATTTAATAGAAACACACAAAATTTTCCGTCGTCTGTTTTTGCAATCTTCATAAGAAAATATATGTTGCCCTGTATTATACAGAAAACATTCAACATTGAACCTCTCCATTATCCACCATTTTCTTGAGGATAATTTGCAGGATCATGACAAGTCCAAACAAGTGTTTCACGGTCACCAGTTTACCTTTGAATTTGTGAATTCCGAACATTTCCAGAGAATGTTCTCCGATTCACAACATTTCACAGCGTTCAACAATCATGCATATTCTGTAAACTACACAATCAAACATTTACACAAACATGAAAGGCTTCCACACCCTCAGCAAACCAAACCAAGGCCACCAAAGGGCCTCTTCACGAGATTGCCGTTTCCCCATTCGGCAAAGGAAGTGCTCGTTGTAGTTTGCCCCAGAGAAGTTTACAAACTATTTCACGGTTATGACGATTTCAGTGCAAACATCATCGCTCCAACTGACAGTGTTCACGGCAAATTGAGCAAAATGCCACACATAACTCATTTATTGGCATCATGCTGGTCCCGGCTCATTGGTAAATTAGCAAAGACCTGAATGAAGCGGGGCCCGTTCCGTGCGAAGGCCTCTGCATCCGGTCCAGGTTCGTACAACGAAATAATTCCACGCTGAATCGTACTGAATGAACACACGACCTGCTGCTCCGGGGGAAAGCAGCATCCCATCCAAATGGACGCAACTAATGCTAAATGACTTAATTTTTTATTAGTCCGTACTTTGCCGAATGACCACGCGTCCGCTTAATACCGATATGTTTAAGGCCGTCAAAAGAGTTCACTGCGCTGACCGACGACTGCTGACTGTTTCTGGTAGATCAGAGTTAAATTTTGCAGCAGGATCTTGTCAGATCTTTAAAAGATCTTCAAAAATTAAAAATAAATTTAAAAAATAGTAGCAAGCGGACCATCCATAAACCACGTGGTCAGCGATTGTCCGCGCTCCTTACAAAAAAGACGTATTTTGTATGAAAATTGTACACGAGGGGTGAGGGGGGGTCTGAGATTACAAAAAAGTGTCCACGTAGTTTCTGGATGGTCCCAAGCCATAGTCTCAACATTTGAATGAAAAGGTGTTTTAGAATGAATTTTACACTAATTTAGTTGTTTTGCAATCATTAGTTTTCAAAAAAAAAGTTCAATTTTACAATCCCAAAGTTTTTAGCAAAAATAAACAATTTGCGTTTCATTACATCGAAAATTTTAAAAAAAATCAGGGGATTTTGGAATGAATCCAAACTTATTAAAAAATATTCTAAACGCAAGGGAATGCATTTAAAATCGATTTCAGCTGATTGCACTTGAATTTCCAATGAAATTTTGAAGTTTATTTTGGAAAAAAAAATTTGTCCCCAGATTTCGGGCCGATTTTAACAAAGATGCTCTTTTTTCGCCCTTTTCAATAATAATAATTTCGAAATTTTAGAATCAAAAGTAACTTTAAAATGAATAAAAACACTTGGTTTGAACATTTTCAAATGTCGGACAAAATTTTTGGATTTTTAAATTATTTTTGATAGAAAAGAACAGAAACTTTCACAAAAGTTTAATATTTTAACGGTGACAATTCATATTAATTTCCGAGTTTCCGAGATTTTGCGATTTCAGAAATGAGGGGAAATAAGATGACATTGAAAAAACATATTTTTCACAAATTAAAACATTAAGAGGCTGTATCTGTATGAGTAAACAGCAGTCCGATCAAGGAAGTCAAAAAAACGTAGGAAATTTTTCCTTTGCTTGAAGAAAATATTTTTGAAGGAGTGTTTTTCCTTTATAAAAAAAATCTAAATTGCAAAAAAAAACTTTAATTTTTCATCTAAAAATGCTAATTGAAATTTAGTTTGGAAATATTTCGACTTTTCCTTAAAATTAATTTGTTTTACAAAAAAAATCATACTTCCGGAACCAAATTTTGCACCATCCAAAACCAGGGGTGACCAAAGTATGGCCCGCGAGGAGATATTTTGTGGCCCGCGGACCTATTTTGAATGATCATGTAAAATGGCCCGTTGACCACTTGTAAAGTGATTTTATACTTTGTTCAAAATTAAGGTTTATTTTATACTTTTATATGCTAATCTTTTTTTATTTTTTGTTAATGAATAATGTTAAAAGTAAATCCCCACTGATTAGATACAAATAATAGGATACAAATAATTTATTCAAAAAATTTTATAATTAAAACAATTTCACACGTTTCAATGTGTGTGAAACTAGTAAATTTCGTCAAAACTTTCGTCAAACATTTTTGGAAATATTTAAAAAACGTTCAAGTTTGACTCAGGTAGAATTCTGTAATAGTTGCAAAAATACAAGTTTTCTTTATTAGTTTGCAAGTCATAATGACCCTTTTATGAACTGACCCTCAAACTTACATTGCACTTCCTTCGGGATTCGAACTCATTATAGTTAGATAACGAATCTGATTGACTACCAACTGATTAAGGCAGACAAAATGTCGAAATCGGAGGATCAAGTTTGTTGCAAATATTTTACAAAGCTTTTGTCGATCAACCCATTCCTCCCCCATTATTAAAAAATTGGCTCGAAAAACCAGGAGCAAAAATATATGTTTTCAAAAAACTTTGAAACTTCAAAAAAAGAAATTTTAGTGCAATCAAATTAATTAAATACACAAGTACATTCAGCTAAAAACTTGTTTTTTTAAATACCTGAAACAATAAAATCAACAATACCGATAGAAAACCGTTATTTTGTGGTTTCTATTATGTTAAATTGACTTTTTTTTTAATTTTAATTTAAAATTTTAAATTAAAATAACATATTTTTTTTAATAACATTTTTTTATAAATTTGGCCCGGCCTCCAAAAACTTTGAGCACCCCTGTCCTAAACCCTAACGCAAAATATTCTGTTTAAGTCCCCTAGAGTATAACGAAAAAAAAAATCGAAAATTGAAGAATACAAATTTTGAGAATTTTAATAGTGCTATTGGCTTTTTTGACAACTTTTTTTTTTGTTTTCTGAGGACTTTTGACTTTCAAATTTCAAATGCCATGCCTCCTTACTACGCGCGGTTGTGTTTGTGTGCGTGAATGTGTGGTATACGTATGTGTGAATGTGGGACTTGGCGTGATTGTGTGTGTGAAAGTGGTTGTATGTGAATGTGTAATGGTGTGAGTTTCTATTAGTTTGTGTGAATGAGTGTGGTTGTGTATTATATGAGTGTGCTTTTCTATGTATGTGAGTGTGTGTGAATTGTGAGCTTTTATGTAACAAAAACTGCATTTGGAAAAATGTTTGAAAAGAAACCTTTGGCTGCAAATATTCACATTTGCCTTAAATTCAATAAAAAAAAATAACTTGACATCTCTTAAAAATTTATAAAAAGATGTCAAGTTATTTTTTTTATTGAATTTAAGGCAAATATGAATATTTGCAGCCAAAGGTTTCTTTTCAAACATTTTAATTTTAATTTACATTAATGTAAAAATTTCCAGACCAGCAAATGAAATACAAATTTCCACTCTCTGGAAATATAAAATACAGCGTTTTCGTTTCAGCTTTAAAGAGAAAGAGACAAGGTAAATATTGTGCGAAAGGAAAGATCAACATACTCACACAATTTATCGCTGATGAGCGCCGGGGCCATACGACAACCACTTCGCAGCTGATGATGTCCCCCCAACGGAGAGAGAGCGAAAGAGGCTGTCTGCCCATCCGTCCGTCAGGGAGGATGACGTCGGAAGGAAAACAAAATCACAATACAATTATCTAATTAGCGTTTTAATCAGCTCACGTTGTTGTAGTGGCCACGATCTATCGCGCGAGGCCACCAGAACATTCCAGATATCTGCCCCTGATGTGGATTAAGGGCGGTGGGTCGAGCTTGCTTGCAGCGAAGAGGATGTGTGCGACAGGTCCGTTTAAATACGACGGATGATAACGGCCACGCCACGCCACGCGATGCTATATTTAGCCGTTATTACTATGCGAGAGCCGTTCCGAAACGCAAATAAGACACAAAAACAATGAAAGTTTCCGTTTATGACCTCTCTCACTTTGCGCGGATAGCGGAGGTTCTGCTAAATATCACACTAATTTACGGCAGCGATAAGATAATCAAAGCGATATCAGAAGAAATGGTTGACAATAAAAATCAAAATGAAATGGAAAATTTCCACGGAGTTTGCCAAATAGTTTCTTCCAAATGACCCTATAAATAAATCACATTGACCCGAAAGCACACTTTAGCTTCAGGCGACAAATCCATTATTGACATATTGAGCAACTTCAAAACGAGCGCTATTTTTATCACGCACGAGTCCATATTCTCAGCTGATGGTGGGGAGTTGGTTGAGTGACGGAAATATTTGGCCAATCAGTCACAAGTCAGTCAAAAACAGTTTTAGTTGCCAACAAAACATCGAAGACGACGATAAAAAGGTACGAGACAGCACGCATAGCTACTACCGGCAATATGGCAAGTTGTTGAATGATTTCGACTTTATAAAAACCATGAAATAACATCATTCAGTAAAGATCGGGGAAAGTTCATTGCAAATATCCTCTCAATGGGGACGCATGGTGTGTTACACATTGCAAACCGACCATGCGTCTCCAATAACAAAATCGATTGATTTTTGGACAAGACGCCATCTACAAATGACGTAAAATTGACGTATTGAATTGAATTACGTAAATTTATGAAAATGTGTAGGTGAATAAACACTTTACCTGAAATAAATTGCTGCAGCTATGGATACACGTAAAAACCAAGATAAATTATAAAATTGAGCAATTTGATGGTTGAATATTACTTCTTTTCGATATAATCCAACCTCTATTTATGTGGAATATGTTGAATTGCCAGTAAAAAGATGTAAATTTACACGTTTATTGAGGTTATGTTGCACGTGTAAATTTACCATGATTTGTTTTCAGTGTAGATAAATTGCATTTAGTTTAATGTTATTCAACGTCGATTTTCACACTGCCCATGTTCGCATAAAAAACGTCATGATTCGAAATCCGGACACTTAGTATCATATCATTTTTCTATTACACAAATGATAGGCAAAAAATCATGTAATAAGTTGGAAATGTAGAAATATCCTCAGGATGCAGTATATATTTTAATATATTACATTAAAAATATGTCTTTTCTAAACATTTTTCTTCAGAATTTCAAAATTAGATTGACTTGTTGTGCTTCGAATCCTGGACACTGATAAAAGCTGATTCGAAATCCGAACACCTTTGATTCAAATTCCGGACACTCTATTTTGCTTATGAATTGCACAAATATGAAATTTTAGTGAATGGCATTCTTTAGGTCTCAAATAAGCTGTTAACATCAAAACAATCGAGGAAATCAGAACCATAAATTTCTGCTTTGACTTCCCTGTTCTTCGGACGACTATGAAATATTTCAGCGAAACGTTTCACAGTTTTTGTAAACTCATATTTTTATTTGATTGATTGTTTTGGCATTGGCTCAGCGTCCAAACATATTTGAAATGAAAGTTGATGTTGAAATTCATCAAAAAACATAGTTTTTTTCAATAATCAGCTTTTCTGAAAGAGCACACGATTTTGAACCAAACTGCATCAATAACTTAAAAAAGATGAAAATGCATATGAGACATTTATGTGATCAGGAGCAACACAGGTTTCAATGTTTCATAGGAACATTGAGCGCTTGATTTCAATTTAAATGACAAATTGAATACAGGGTAAGTATTATATCTAGCAGAGTATTGGAGTACGTAATTTGTTGATTGTTGACCAGAAACTTCAAGAATTATTCCATGCAAATGGAAGATAGGTACTTCAAGGTGTTCAAAGTACTTCAAGCCGAAGTTTTCATCAAATTTCGAAAAGTAGCATTTGCTAACGAAACGAACACCGCGGTGCACCGTAATCAGTAGGACACGGCAACTCCTCTAGGGGTATTATATCTTGATGAAAACACGTTGACAACGCTACCTAATTTTGTTGATGCAGGTTCAAAATGAGGCGCAAAATTCCACATCGTACCACATTCTAGCAAAACAATTAAACTTGAAATTCCTGGACGAGGAAACGCCTGATGATATCCATCACGGCCGTAGATCATCCCAAACTGACATCCATCGCCTGTCTTAACAAATACAGCCGAGAAAAAAAACGCGCCAAACTCAAGTGAAATACGTCACGTGGTGTAAGCCAAACTTATGTAAGCGCCATTGTCTATTTTTACTCCTACGCACGAAAGCAGCAGCGCAACATGGCGATATGGCGCGAAGAAAGCCGCCAACTTTATCAACATATACACTAACTTTGGGGGCGTGGGCCGAGTATGCAAAACAGTGTGACTTCTGGTAATAAATTGGCCATCATAAAAACGTGCGGAATCAACGGCGCGCGAGTCTTGGGCTTACAATGTCACAAAAGAGCTATTAAGGGAAGAATGGCGAGGTGATTCGAGGAATTCATGGTCTGGATGAACTATTGTGGGACTAGATTTCACTACATCTTTCGTTGGCAAAACTGTGCAAATCTTGACCGTGCCCGAGAACAAACGAGAGAAACATTCTTTGGCATCGGTCCCAAAGGTTACGCGAAGGCCTCTGGCGCACGACCGAGGGTCCCATCCGGCACTGAAAGTGAAACCATGAAGGAAGTCTCGGCCATGCCGCCAGGAAGCATCTTATGATGCCAATGCACTGCAACTGGTCTCATACACGCTGTCCTTGATGTATATCCACAACATTGTATCAAGCCGCAAAGTAGAGCAAAAAATAACCCCCGTTTTGGACTCGGCCCAAGATTCTTGTATCAGCTCCCTCGCAGGTGACTCTTGAATGGTGATAACTTTAGCCAACAAATCTGTGCAACCCGTGCAGAAAGGTGCTAATCGTATCAACAAACCTTTTATTTTTACCTCCGAGAGAGGAGCTAACTGAAACGTAAACAAACAGCTCAGCTCAGTCCTTGTCCTGCACGCGATTGAAGCCCTAACCAAACATCCCGTCCGTTCCGTTGGGGTAAATGGGTCATCTTTGCCGGGCCATTGTAGGACACAGGTTTGTCCTTACCGGGGTGGATATAAAGTTGTCATTCTGGTTTACAATGCCACAAGGCAGCCTGTAGTGTTACGCGCCTCGTTTATGATGGACAATTTCCCTTAATTACACTTGCAAACTTTAAACAACTGAGGGAGGAAGATAAACATGTTTTCAAGGGATTCGTTTCCTGAATCCCCCCAGAGCGTACAAAGCAACTCAAAACTATGCATTGACGCTATATGTAGGAGTGCATTGCACAACCGCTTGAAGCCCTTGAATTGAATTACACATGAGGCGTCTAGACTTTTCGGGTTGCCGCACTATATTATGAAATTGTATTTTTAGCGCCACAACAAACGGTATTAGCAAAAGAAGATTTTCAAAGCTAAACTTAATACAGTACTTTTTCGGTAATTGGGCGTTGTTTAACTGGGCATTCGATAACTGGGCCGTAGCCGTAAAAAGCTGACAAATGTCAAAAAACCAAAACAAATCGCATTGACCGAGGGGTTAATGAATGCAAAAATCATGTTCAATAAATAAAACAACTTTTTTCAAACTTTTATTTAATTTCAAGTCACAATTAAAGAGATATGAAAAATAAGCATTGTCAATAAATTTGAGCAACCTCTATTTTCATATTTCATCAGGAAGCTATTATTGCATCGGTGGTCCCCTCGTAATTTTTCGTTCAGCCCAGTTAGCGAGCAGCATTCGGTGACTGGGGTACGTTGTCAGCCCAGTTACCGAACAAGTACTGTATTCTTAAATACCTTTATATGGAATTTTTGGAATACCTTGTTTTCATCAAAAGGTAGCCCAATGTCACCCCTGATGACGGTAGTTCATCAATTTTTTCTCTTAGATGGAATAAAATTTTACTGAATTTTCATCAGCATATATCAACTATACACAAGCCAGACAAAAATTCATATTCTACACTTCATAATTATATAATTAAATTTTAAGTTATGTTTTGTTACTTCCGAATTTGATACTTTGCAATCATTAATGGGTAACTCTCTACCAACTCACACGAAATCGGCAAAAGTTGCCCCGACCCCTCTTCGATTTGCCTGAAACTTTGTCCTAAGGGGTAACTTTTGTCCCTGATCACGAATACAATGTCCGTTTTTTGACATCTCGTGACAGAGGGACGGTACGACCCCTTCCATTTTTGAACATGCGAAAAAAGAGGTGTTTTCAATAATTTGCAGCCTGAAACGGTTATGAGATAGAACAATTCCAGCCCAAAACAGGAATTTTTTAGGTACTTTTTTTCTCGACCCTCTCTGATTTCAATGAAACTTTGTAGACATGTTATCCTACGCTTATATAAGCCATTGTTGTGTATATGGAGCCAGTTACACTCGAGAATGCCATTTGAGAAGGGCGTAAGTGTTTTAAATATTTTTGTACTTCGTTATTTAAATATTGCTGTATCTTGAAGCCGTTGCATCGTATCAAAAAGTGGTCAAAGACAAACTTGTAGGAAATTTGACGAGCTTTCCGAAAAAAATACACTGAAAGAAAAAAATACGCCACTTTCATGAGATTTTTTGATTTTAAAGTTTAAAAGTCAAATTTATATATATATATATCTATATGACAGACTTGATTTTTCACTCTCGAAAATATTTTTACCGGAAAGCTCGTCCAATTTCCCATAAGTTTGTCTTTGACTACATTTCAATTGGATGTATGGGCTTACAGATATAAGCTAATTTACTATCCAGGTTACTACACTGAAAAAATATTATGTTTTCAGTAATGAGCAACAAAACAAAGAGAAACGCAAAAAGTAACATTTTCAAAACTTTTTTTCGTAAAATCGCGATAACTCGTAATGTTTATAAGCAAACCTCTTATGTAAATATATATCAAAATTTTTGTAATTGTCTAATCTACAATTTTGTAGAACATTGTTACACTCTGAAAAAAACCCTGCAAAGTTAGAAAAAACACGAAATTTTAAAATGAAAATTTTTGTTCTAAATGAAAAAATGACCATTCTGGGTCAATGTAGATTCAAAAAGTACATTAAATTTCCCTTAAAATGACATGTTCCAAAATTTTTTACAGTTGAGTAACGGAAAATGGCAGAGTTTTTAAAACTTTTTTAGTGTTTTTTTCAATGAAAAATAAGATTTTTCGGAATTCTGAGTACGCCATTGAATCGGGCGTACAATTTTACATAGAAGTCTCTTTAACACCAAATTTCTATCTCTTAACCGTTTCAGACTGCAAATTATTGAAAAACACCTCTTTTTTCGCATGTTCAAAAATGGAAGGGGCCGTACCGTCCCTCCGTCACGAGATATCAAAAAACGGACCTCGTATTCGTGATCAGGGACAAAAGTTACCCCTTAGGACAAAGTTTCACGCAAATCGAAGAGGGGTCGGGGCAACTGCTGTGTGAGTTGACGACCCTAATTTCCAACATTTCTAAATATTGACGAAAATTTTATTTTTGCGAGAAAAAAAAGTTTTGTAATTACGTAAAGTTTTGTAAAAACATTGTAATTTCATAAAAGTTCAAAGTATTATTAAACGAGCCCAAACAAACTAAATTTAATTATCAATGCTGAAAAAGGCATTTTAGATTGTTCTCAGTTGATTAGACTTCTATTTCCATTAAAATTATGATGTTTTATGAAAAAAAAATTGCCCAATTTTTCGGAATAATTTTTAAGGAAGGACATAAACTTTGAAAAATATTTGCAATGGCCACACGTGATTGTAGTAGAACAAATAATGTTATTAGATGACGAACGTTAATGGGATATTTTTTTTTTCAAGTTCAAAAATCCTTTAGAAAAGCTTAAATTTATCATGAAATCTCTATGAAGCGAGAAAACATTCAAAATCCCCACAACCCATCCACCGTCGACGATGTGAACATGAGCCAAAAAAAACTACAATACAACACATGCAATGAATCGAAATAAAACCACAACAAAACGACTGGCCATCCCTGCAAAACCCGTGCCAAATCGTAACGAGAGCAAAGAACTACCCCTAAAACAACAAAAAAAAACAAGCCGTGAGCTATTTAGCCGGATACAACCAAAATGTAGCTGTTGTTCCTGTTCCTGAAAATTAAAATGAACAGAAAAAAGTCTAATATGAGGCAATCGAGGGCACTTTCACCGGCAATTCATTCGGAAATTGGCATGACTGACCAAAAACCAAAAACATGGTAGTGGCAAATCGAAAAGAGAAGTTTGACCTTTGTTGGACCTTTTTTGAAAATTGAACATTTATTTAGAATCACGCTTTGGCCAAATTGAACAGATTTTAATATTTTTTGCCACGTTTACCCAAACTTCCCTTGTTCTGATGACTTGTTTCATCACATTCGTTTGGTTTTTTTTTTTTTCATACTCGAACAGCGGAAATTGTATGTCACCGTGTAATTCACATTTTTAATTCGAGTTCATCGTCCATCCCGGCGTTCACGAGAGGGCGACCGACGAGATTTGAAGTGATGCCAAGGTCAAGGGAACTTCGTGTGATGTGAGAACGGTGCTCGTTCTAGCCGAAACTTTTAGGCGGAAAATTTCCTCGGAAACCAACCATGAGCAAGTCATGTGAGCAACGTTTGATGAACTTTTATTTCCGATTGAATTGTTAATTTGAAATCTCTCTTTTATTTTGGTTGAAGAAGTTTCAGAATCAAAACATATGCAATATGCCACCAAAAAATAACTAAAAACAAAAAATGCAACAATGTAACGCAAAACCGAAATCCGAAACGCAATTTTCCTCCTCAATATACGTCAATTGTAGCTATTTTCCACCAAAATAAGCTGGAAATTTCTCGATGCGCTCAAAGTGAACCCATTTTGCGCATCAACAACTCAACAACCCGACAAGCACAAACCCACATCGATCGACTTGGGTAAAGTGGCGACCGCCGATCTGACGCTGTCAATTTTTGGCTCAAAATCGGCGGACGAGTCGCAATTTCTCACCACATTGACACCATACACTGTCGTTGCCGGTCTGCCGTGTAGTGCCGAAATCAATTAAAAATAAATCTTGTGGCTAAGAGAAGAAAATGAACGCAAAGTACAGCAAAAACTCGATGGTTAAAGCATTTCAGATTTACGATTTTTTAAGTATTTACCTGTTTGTTTGAATGGTGTAGTGCTCGCTTTTTCAAAAGATGAAAACTAAAAAGAAAAGAATACCATTGTTACTCATCTCTTTCACTACAAATTTCTTTTGAGAACAATCGCTGCCAAACTATCGGAGTTCTACTGTAGCAATAGTAGTTGTCTTTTGTCAGACCAAGCAAAACATTCGGGATCACATGCCGCAAAGACGCGCCCGTTAATGCTCTGTTTTGATACAAGAGGGCAGTAGTTGACGAAACGAGTCAACACTTTTTTGTTAAATCAATCAAAATTTTAAAAGACACTGTGTTAAGTTGTTAAGGGAGCATTATTTAACTATTTTAAGCAAATTTTGATATTCTCGATTTACAAAAAAAAAGTTTCCACGTGGTCTATGGATGGACACCTAGTTTTGAGCGAGATATTCAAGATGGTGGCCAATATGACAGCAGACAGCCGACATGTTGATTTGAAATCATTTTTAATAAAAAAATTCCACGGTGAGCTGGAGCATGCATTCCAGTATGGTGTCCAAATGGAACACTTAAAAAATACATTTTTTTTAATTAACTTTTTATGATAAAAAGTTAAATTTCCAAAATACATATTTTTTTATTTTTGACATTTTTTATATGTTTTATGGGACCAAAAAAGGAATCTTTTGATTTTTTATTCGATTTAATCGGACCCGAATGACTCTTGAGTTAAGTGGTCCTAAAACGCAAATAAATAAAAAATAATAATAGATTTAAAGATATTTTTTAATTTCAATGTAGGGAAAATATACCCATTCCAAGCTTAATAAGCGGTCGTGTTTGAATATTGCGTGTACACTAGGAGAATGGAAATTTTGGATATCGTAAAAGATACCCCCTGAATCGATTCTTAGGGTAAAAATAATTAACTATGCCAAATTTAAGCCAAATCGGTTAAGGGTTAAGGGTAATTTTTTATCGTTGAAGTTTATATGGGAAATTTCGAAAAAATGTATAGGAAAAAGCCAAATTTTCGCCA